>NC_063333.1:38287760-38451672 GCF_021869965.1 Rhincodon typus | reverse complement strand
TTCTGAAGAAGGGTCTAGGCCCGAAACGTCAGCCTTCCTGCTCCTCTGATGCTGCTTGGCCTGCTGTGTTCATCCAGCTCTACACCTTGTTATCTCAGATTCTCCAGCATCTGCAGTTCCTGCTATCTCAAGAATCTTAACCCTTCTTTCTGCATCATATTTCCAGCCACATATTCATCTGTCTTACCTTCCTTTTTCTGTACTCATTTGTGGCACCTTGAGTAATCCAGAGATTACTTTCTTTGATGTCCTGTTTGCTATTTTTCTATCTAGCCCCTTAACTTCTGATTGCAAACCACTTCCTACCAATGTTGATAGCAACAACGCAGACTATGACCTCTGTCTGTTTGCTCCCCTTACACTGCCCCCACATCTATTCTATAACATCCTTGACCATAGCATTATAGAAGCAACATACCATCCTGGATTCATATTGACAGTTGTATAATGCCTGTTTGTTCCCCTAACAAAAGAATCCCTTATCAAAAATGGCCTTCTACTTTTTCTTCTCATCTTCTATACAGTTGGCCTGCCCATGGTGCCACAGGCATGTTTCACTACACTTTTCCAAGGATCTACCACTCTTTATCGTTTACAGAACAGAAAATTGGTAAGTGAGTGGGACCTCTGGTGACTCTTGCAATATCTATTTGTTTGTCTTGGACTGCCTGGCAGTCCCCCATACTCTCTCTGCATGTTTGCCCAGAACCTGCAGTGTGGCTAATCTGTGAACGTGCTAGCTAAGTAGTTCTTTGCTTCCTTCGTGATTACAGCCACTTCTCAAGCTCTGAAACCCAGAATTCAAACTTGTACAGCCGGTGACACTTTCTGCAAATGGACTCATTTAGAAGGGACTGGTGGTGTCACAAGTATGACCAGATGTGGATGTACAGGATGTCTTGGGAACACCACCACCTGCAAGTTCCCCTCCAAGCCACTCACCATACTGACTTGGAAATATTTCACTCCTCCTTCAGTGTCATAGCTTCAAAATCCTGGAATTCCCTCTCTAATGACACTGGATCTACCAAGGACAAGGACTGCAAGAAAGTAGATCACAATCACCTTCCTAAAGTGTAGCGATGGCCTAGTCTTATTATTGCTAGACAATTAATCCAGGAATTTAGTTAATATTCTGGGGACACAGGTTCAAATCTAGCCATGGCAGATGGTGGAATTTGAATTAAACAAAAAACCTGGAATTACGAGGGGAGGCCTAGTGGTATTACTGCTGGACTGTTAATCCAGGGACCCGGATGACATACTGGGGACCCAGGTTCAAATCCTACTGCAGCAGATGGTGGAATTTGAATTCAATAAAAAAAATCTGGAATTAAGAATCTAACGATAACCATGAGTCCATTGTCGATTGTCGGGAAAAACCCACCCGGTTCACTAATGTCCTTCAGGGAAGGAAATTGCCCTCCTTACCTGGTCTGGCCTACATGTGACTCCAGACCCTAGCCAGCGATGTCCTCATCCCATTAATGAATAAAAAAAAGTCTGCTGATGACCATGAAATAATTGTTGAAAAAAAACCCCATCTGACTCACTAATGTCATTCAGGGAAGGAAATCTGGCATCCTTACCTGGTCTGGCCTATTATGTGGCTCCAGATCCACAGCAATGTGGTTGACTCTCAATTGCCTTTGAAATGGCCGAGTAAGCCACCTAATTATATCAATTGCGACAAAGACTCAACAAAGAAATAAAACTGGACAGACCACCTAGCGTCGACTTAGACACCAGAAAGACAACAGCAGAAACAGCCCTGATGACCGTGCAAAATCCACCTTCCTAACATCTGGGGACCAGTGCAAAAATTGAGAGAGCTGTCTGTCAGATGAGTCGTGCAACTGCTTGACATTGTCGTACTCACAGAATCATAACTTACAGACATGTCCCTGACACCACGATCACCATCCTTGGATACGTCCTGTCCCACCAGCAAGACAGACCCAGTGGAGTTGGCAGCACAGTGGTGTATAGTTGGAATGGACTTGACCTGGGAGTCCTCAACATTTGACTTCAGTCTCCATGAAGTTTCATGGCTTCAGGTTAAACAAAGGTAGGGAAACATCCTGCCGATTACCATGTACCATCCTTCCTCAGCTGATGAATGAGTACTCCCTCAGTTTGAGCTATAGGGAGAAGTTAAATAGACTGGGGCTATTTTCCCTGGAGCGTCGGAGGCTGAGGGGTGACCTTATAGAGGCTTATAAAATCATGAGAGGCATGGATAGGGTAAATAGACAAGATCTTTTCCTCGGGGTGAGGGAGTGGCATAGGTTTAAGGTGAGAGGGGAAAGATTTATAAGGGGCAACTTTTTCATGTAGACGGTGGTGCATGTATGGAATGAGGTGCCAGAAGAAATGAGGGAGGCTGGTACAAATGCAACATCTAAAAGGCATCTGGATGGGTATATGAATTGGAAGGGTTTAGAGGGATATGGACCAAATGCTGGCAAATGGAATTAGATTTCTTTAGGATATCTGGTCAGCATGGATGAGCTGGACCAAATGGTCTATTTCCGTGTTGTATATCTCTATGATTCTATGTTGAACAATACTTGGAGAAAGCACTGAGAATGGCAAAGGTGCAAAATGTGTCCTGGGTTGGGAATTTTAATGTCCTGCACCAAAATTGGTTTGGAAGCAGCACTACTGATTGAGCTGGTTCGGTCTTAAAAGGCATAACCACTAGACTGGGTCTGTGGCAACTGGTGAGGGAATCAACAAGACAGTGAAACATACTTGACCTCATCCTTACCAATCTGCCGGCTACAGATGCATTTTTCCACAACAGGAATGGTAACAGTGACCACCACACAGTTGTTGTGAAGATAAAGTCCCACCTCCACATTGAGGATACCTTGAATTGTGTTGTATAGCACTATCATAAAATGGGACAGACTTTGAAAAGATCTAACAACTCAAGACTTGGCACTGTAGGCTGTCAAGAGGAGCAGAATTGTACTCCAACACAATCTGCAACCTCATGGCCTGATGTAACCCCTACTCAACCAGGGATCAACCCTGGTTCAATGGAGAGTGTTGGAGGGCATGTCAGGAGCAGCACCAGGTACAGCTAAAAATCAGATGTCCACTTGGTGGACACCAAACAGAACTACTTGCATGCCAAATACATGCAAGTGATAGAGTGAAGAAGTCCCACAATAAATAGATCAGATCTAGTTCTGCCACATCCAGTCATGATTAAACAACTCACTGGAGAAGGAGTCTCCACAAATAACAATTGTGCTGTTTAAATAATAATGTCCCCTTCACACAAATTGCAGGAATTTTATGTGTAGTGTGAGGACTTGAGCAGCATTTTCATCCTTGTGAAAACAATGTGCTACTCGCAGGGAATGTAAACTATTTCTGGATTGATATGTCGTGTAAATTTTTATTTAAAGTTTCTTCCCCTCTTTCCTGACACCCCTCCTTTCCTGTGGGGCAGGAGCTAGCTTCTGTTTGCTGCAACTATTTTCCCAAATGGACATGGTTGCGATTGGAATACGTGCGTGCAAGAGACAATCTGGGTGACCCTGTATTTGCCAATACTGCAGCAGCCAATTTTCATACCATTAAAAACTTTGTTGAAACCAACTTAAATTTTACACTGTTAGCCCATTATCCCTAGGCTTCAAGTATAATAAGTATAGTTATATATAAATTTACATGACTACGAATGGAAAAGAATGATAGGAAAAGAACATTGATACAATTAGGTCCATTCAGAATTGGACAGCCTTTTAAACATGACCATCATCCCTATGTCCTGCATTTGCAAATTTTCTGGTTCCATGGGAAAAATATCTAAGGTCAATTTAGGAAGACAATATTGAAATTCCACCCCATTCCTGATGCAACACTGGATCTACTTGACAATGTGGAAAATGGCCCAGATATGTCCTGGTCACAAAATGCAGGACAAATTCAACCCAGCCAATTACCGCCCCATCAGCCTATTCTTGATCATCAGTAAAGTGATGGAAGGGATATTAACAGTGCTATCAAACAGTAACTAGTCAGCAATAACCTGGTCAGTGACACCCAGTTTGGGTTCCATCAGGGCTGCTCAGCTCCTGACTTTACCGCCTTGGTTCAAAAATGGACAAAGGAGCTGGATTCCAGAGGTGAAGTGAGTGACAGCCCTTGACATCAAAGCCTCATTCGACCAAGTATGGCATCAAGAAGCTGTAGCATAACTAGAATCAATGGGTATCAGAGCAAACTCCCTCCACTGGTTGGAGTCATATCTGGCACATAGGAAGATGGTTGTGGTTGAATAAAGTCAGTCATCTTAGTTCTAGGACATATCTTTCAGGAGCTCCTTACTATAGCGTCATAGGCCCAACCATCTTGCTGCCTCAAGATGCCAGGAACCTGGGTTTGATTCCAGCCTCAGATGACTGTCTGAGCGGAGTTTGTACATTCTTCCTATGTCTGGGTGGGTTTCCTCTGGGTGCTCTGGTTTCCTTCCACAGCAAGTTAGGTGGATTGGCCATGCTAAATTGCCCATAGTTTCCAGGGATGTGCAGGCTAGGTGGATTAGCCATGAGGAAATGCAGGATTACAGTGATAGGGTGGGGGGTGGGGGGGAGCAGTTAGTTTGGGTGGGATGCTCTTTGGACGGTCAGATTGGACTCAATGGGCTGAATGCCCTGCTTCTACGCTGTTGGGCTTCTATGATTCTATGATCTTCAGCTGCTTCATCAATGACTTTTGCTCCATTATAAAGTCAGAACTGGGGATGTTTACCAATGATTGCATAATATTCAGCACCATTCACAATTCCTCAGATACTATAACAGTCCTTGTTCAAATCCAACAAGCTCTGGCTTGGGCTGACAAATGGCAAGTAACATTCGTATCATGGATATGCCAGGAAATTACCATCTCCAATAAGAGACAATCTAACCACTGCCCCGTGTCAGTCAATGGAATTACTATCACTGAATCCCCCACTATCAACATCCTGGAGGTTACCATTGACCAGAAACTCATCTAGACTCACCATATGAAGACAATCGTTATAACAGCAGGTCAGAGACTAGGAATACTGGGGCAAGTAACCCACCTCCTGACTCCCCAAAGCCTATCCACTTTCTACAAGGTACAAGTCAGGAGTGTGATGGAATACTCCCTACTTGCCTGGTTGGGTGCAGCTCCAATAACACTCAAGTAGCAGGACACCATCCAGGACAAAGCAGCTTGCTTGATCGGCATCATATCCTCAAGTATCCATTCTTTCCACCATCTCTCAGGATCAACAATGTGTGCTATCTGTGATGTGCACTGCAGAAATTCACCAAAGATCCTTAGCATCTTTCCAACCCAGAAGGACATAGGTAGCAGATGCATGGGAACACCACTACCAGCAAGTTCCTCTTCAACCCACTCACCATACTGACTTTCAGCATCGTTACTTCACTGTTGCTGGGTCAAAAACCATAGAATTCCCTCCCTAAGGACATTGTGGGTCAATCCACAGCACATAGACTGCAATAGTTCAAGAAGGCAGCTGACCACCACTTTCTGAAAAGCAACCAGGAACAGACAAGTGATGTCTACTTCCTACAGGTGAATTCAAAAAAATACAATTATGGGGAGCTGATGGCCCAGTGGTATTATCGCTGGACTGTTAATCCAGAGATCCAGGTAATGTTCTGGGGACCCAGGTTTGAATCCTGCCGTGGCAGATGGTGGAATTTGAATTCAATAAATATTTGGAATTAACAGTCTAATGATGGCAATGAATCCATTGTCAATTGTTGGGAAAATCCCATCTGGTTCACTAATGTCCTTCAGAGAAGGAAACTGCCATCCTTGCCTGGTCTGGCCTAAAATGTGACTCCAGACCCACAGCAACGTAATTGACTCTTACGTGCCCTCTGAGCAATTAGGGATGGGTAATAAATGCTGCCTAGCCAGCAACACCCTCATCCCATAAATGAATAAAGAAATTAGGTTTGTGCCAGACAGCGATGCCCAAGTCCCATGAGTGAATGAAAAAGTAATATTCTAGATGTGGTCTAAGTAATGCCTTGTATTATGTTAGCAAGATATTCTTATTTGGATACTTCATTCTTTTTGATATAATGGCCAACATTCCATTTGCCTTCTCTAATAGCCATTGATTGTGAATACTAGCTTTTTGTCATTCATGCATGAGGATTCCCAAAACATTCTGTGCTGCAGCTTTTTGCATTTAAATCATATTCAGCTCCTCTACCTGCCAAAGTGTGTTGCTGCATATTTTTCCACATTTTATGCAAACTGGCTTTCTTCTAGGCTGTCATTGCTATTAAATTATTTCTGGAATACTTTCAAGTGCTCCATTCATAATATTCATACAAGACAAGTTTTTTTTATTGTGATGTTCTGTAAATTATGAAGAATGCTATGAATAAAGTAACGAAATGAACCAACATTTTAGGACTGAAGATGGGTCTCAAATAAAATAACCTCTTAATGATCAATCCAAGTGTAGTAGATTATACACCGTGAACTTTTACATTACACATTTAATGAGGTGAATGGTGTGAAATTCCAGATGTTTATTTCATTTTTTTGTGGGGTTGCCCACCCAGGGAGAAAAAAAAACAGTTTTGAAAAAAACAGTACTTGGAAATTAATAAGCTGGTCCTACTGAAGCTCCTTTTGAAATACACAAGATGAGTTGGACCAGTATGTGCTATTCACTAGCTTTACTTATTTTCCTTCCGGGCACTAAGCTCTACTTCAGCGGAGAACTGCCGAAGCACAGGTGTGCAATTAGTGTCATGCTTCTGGGACCAGGTTCCTATTTTCTTCTATTTTGCATTGCCATATTGAGGTATACTGCTTGTTACATGAACAATTTATATTTTATTAGCTGATTTTTAGCCTTGACATTATCTATTAATAAGGGCATCACATTGACTGGAAACTTTAAGTGAACTGTCAACATTAATCACCTAGTTCTTTTTTCCACATTTGCTAATGGATACCACATTGTGTACACATGTTTCACGTTTCCTGTCATATAATGAATCATCGTATTCTTATCCACATCAGTAACCATCTGTTATCCGTGGAGATCTCCATATAGAATATTCAGCTTTTAAAATGTAGCTTACTACATCATTATGTGTATCTCATGTGGTGATTTTCATTGTATTTCCAACTGGAGCACAGCTTTTGATTTTTAGCCATGATCCTAAATAGACTGATACAATTATGCGTTGCTTGCTGCTGTAATACAGTAAATTTATTGAAGCTACATATCACATGAATAACAGAATAATAAAGTGTTACCCATACAGAAAAATGTAAAGGCTAATTTTCTTGGCATTTGTCCCTGGAGACTGCTCATTTCCCTGGTAGATAGGATCAGGAAAAGGGGCCATGAACTAAATTTTCCAGATATGGTCTTTTTGAATTGCCCTGAAATTTCAGGGGCGTTCCTGAGGTTTCAGAATTGCTTTTCTTGCATTAGGTGCTTACCACATCTATAGAACTAAGGTGGTTGTTTCATGTAGTCAATGCTTCTCCATTACTTCAAATGTAGAACAGGTCTTTAAATGTTCAGTGAATAGCCAATCTTACCATCAATCATTTCAAAACATTAAGGGAATGGTAGACATGATAGTATTCTACAATTTGTAGTTAAGTGATTTGTTGATGCGCTTCATTTTAAAAAAAAGTGCCTATGATAGCTTGAGGAAACTCAAATAACTCATTCTCTGTGTCTCAGAGATGAAAAACACAAATAAAACTATCAATTAGATTGATGTATTCACCTCCTTCCAAGTCAATACTTTTTATAACATTTAGTGTGAAATGGCTCTGTCTCGCTTACTTTGATTCTCTTTAGTTGTTTGGCTGTGATTGATATGCATATGCAGAAAAATCAGACATAGATTTGTCATAAGGGTGTTACAAGAACACCATTCAGAGGTGACTGTGTAGAACTCGCTATCACAGGGAGTGGATGAAACAATTTGCATAGATGAACTTAAAGAGATACTAGGCAAGAATGTGAGAGAGAAGGCATTAGAGGATTATAATTATAGATTTAAATGAAAGAAAATGGGAGGAGACTCAAGTACAGCAAGAACACTATCTTGCACTGGTGGGGCCAAATGGTCTGTTTCTATGCTGATTATCCCAGGTAATCCGCGAAATTTCTCCAATCTCTGATACATATCATTTTCAAAATCCCATACATTACATTAATGGATATAATTCCCTACACAAGGTTTCATTCTCACTATCCAGCACTGGCTTCCTATTTGACTTCACAGCAGCATACTTTGTGGTATGCTGAATATATTATTAAACTGAGTGAATGCAATGACAGGAAGATATTTGAAACAGTTAAACATCTTTCACTGGTGATATGCCCAACCCAGCATGCAAGTAGTCACATCTTTGCACTTTGAGGTGCACTTTAATTGGTGGACATGAACAGGATCCAGTGGATTTTGGGGCTCAACTCAATAAAGGAGTGGGGAGGTGAGGAAGAAGTTGTTCAAATTCAGCTAAATGTCAAATAAGAATAAGCTCTTAAATGTTGCCAATATTTACAAGCTCCAACTGAATTAGGCTGGGATCAGAGTCCTGGCAAATCACATAATTAGGGCTGTGGATAGGGCTTTAAACTACATAGTTGAGGGAGGGAATGATGTAGAAAATTAAGGAAAACGTTAAAGGATGGGGCGGACTCAGTAGAGGTTATTAAAGTTTCCAGAACAAGTAATTTGACAGGCAGAATGGAAAAGGTCAGGAATTTAACCTCAGGCACAGCAGATAAGGGGACAATTCCCCAAGTATGTTCTGTTCATAAAAAGCAGGATAAATCCAACATGGCCAATTACCGCCCCATCAGTCTACTCTTGATCGTCAGTAAAGTGATGGAAGGTGTCATCAACAGTGCTATCAAGCAGCACTTGCTCAGGAACAACCTGCTCAGTGACACCCAGTTTGGGTTCTGCCAGGACCACTTAACTCCTGACCTCATTATAGCCTTGGTCCAAACATGGACAAAAGAGCTGAATTCCAGAGGTGAGGTGAGAGCGACGGCCTTGACATCAAGGATCCCTAGCAAATCTGGAACCAATGGGTATCAGGGGACACACTCTCCGATGTTTGGAGTCATAACTGACACATAGGAAGATGGTCATGATTGTTGGAAGTTAGTCACCTCAGCTGCAGGACATCTCTGCGGGAGTTCCTCAGGGTAGTGACCTCAGCCCAACCATCTTCAGCCACTTTCCTCCATCATAATGTCAGAAGTGGGGATGTTTGCGGATGATTGTACAATATTCAGCTCCATTCGCGACTCCTCAGATACTGAGGCAGTCCATGTTCAATTGCAACAAGATCTGGACAATATTCAGGCTTGGGCTCCCAAGTAGCAAGTAACATTCGTGTGACACAAATGCCAGGTAATGACCATCATGAATAAAAGACAATATAACCACCATGTGGGGAAGAAAATGAATTAGGAAACAGAAAGGCATGTAAGAAAGGCACCAGTACAATAATCATGGGGGACTTCAATATGTAAGTAGACTGTAAAATTCAGGTTGGTGGCAGATCTCAAGAAAAAGAATTTGTGGAATGTCTGCAAGATGATGTCTTGTAGCATATTAAGGGAAGGACAAGGCAACTATGATGAGAGAAGTCAGAGACATCATAAAGGCAAAAGATAAAGCATACAATGTGGTGAAGATTAGTGGGAAGTCAAAGGATTGAGAAGCCGTTGAAAACCAGCAGAGGATAACTAAAAAGCAATAAGGGGAGAGAAGATCTATTATGAGAATAAGCTAGCTAGTAATATAAAAGATTACAAGAGTTTTTTTAGGTATCTAAAAGGAAAGAGAGAGCCAAAAGTGGGCATTGGACCATTTGAAATTGAGGCTGGAGAAGTGGTAATGGAGAAGAGCGAAATGGCAGATAAACAAATAGATACTTTGCATCAGTTTTCACAGTGGAAGACACCAGCAGCATACCAGAACTTCAACAGAGTCAGTGGCAGTGGCCATCGCTAAGTAGAAGGTGCTAGGGAAGCTGAAGGGGCCAAAGGTGGATAAATCACCTGAACCGGATGGACTACATTCCTGAGTTCTGAGGGAGGCAGCTGAGCAGATTATGGAGGCATTGGTCTTTGATCTTTCAGGAATCACTGGAGTCATGGGGATCCTAGTGGACTGGAAATTGGCTAATATAACACCCCTGTTTAAGAAAGGAGGGAGGCAGATGACAGGAAACTAAGGTAAGCTTGACCTCAGTCATTGGTAAGATTTTAGAGACTATTATTAAGGATGAGATTGCAGAGTAATTGAAAGTGCATGGTAAACTAGAGCTGAATCAGCATAGCTTTGCCAAGGGGAAGTCATGTATGACAAATCTGTTAGAATTCTTTGACAAGGTAACGAGCAAATTAGTCAAAGTAGAGCCAGTGGACAAGATCTATTTGGATTTCCAGAAGGTCTTTGACAAGGTGCTGCACAAGATAGTGCTAAATAAGATAACAGCCCATGCTAAAATGGGCAAAGTACTGGCATGAATAGCAGATTGGCTGACTGACAGAAAGCAGAGAGTAGCAATAAAGAAGTCTTTTTCAGGATGGCAGCCAATGATTAATGGAATTCCGCAGGGGTTCGTTTTAGGACCATAATTATTCACGTTATATCATAACAATCTGGATGAAGGAACTTAGGGCATTGCTGCTAAGTTTGCAGATGATACAAAGAGGGTGGAGGAGCAGGTTGTGTTGAGGAATTGTGTGGCTATAGAAGCACTTGGACAGGCTAAGAGAGTGGTCAAAGAAGTGGCAGATGGAATATAATGTAGGAAATTGAGGTTATGCACTTTGCTAGGGAGAATGGAGGCATAACTATTTTCTAAATGAGGAAAGGCTTTGCAATTCTGAAGCACAAAGGGACTTAGGAGTCCTAGTTTGGGACTCTTAAGGTTAAGAACATAAGAACCAGGAGCAGGAGTGGGCCATCTAGCCCTTTGAGTCTGCTCTGCCCTTCAATAAGATCATGGCTTATCTTTTCATGGCCTCAGTTCCACTTACCCACCCTCTCACCATAACCCTTCATTCCTTTACTATTCAAAAAATTATGTATCTTAGGTTTAAAAAATTCAACGCGGAAGCATCAACTACTTCACTGGGCAGGAAATTCCACAGATTCACAACCTTTTGGATGAAGAAGTGCCCCCTCAATTCAGTTCTAAACCTGGTTCCCCTACTTTTGAGACTATGCCTTCTTGTTCTAGTTTCACCCGCCAGTGGAAACAACCTCCCTGCTTCTATCTTATCTATTCTCTTCATAATTTTATATGTTTCTATAAGATCACCCCCTTGTTCTCCTAAATTCCAATGAACATAATCCCAGACTATTCAGCCTCTCCTCCTAAGCCAAACTTCTCAGCTCTGGAATCAAACTAGTGAATCTCCTCTGCACCCCCTCCGGTGCCAGTACATCCTTTCTCAAATAAGCAGATCAGAACTGCATGCAGTACTCCAGGTGTGGCTTCACTAGCTCCCTGTACAGTTGCAAAATAACCTCCCTGCTTTTAAATTCAATCCCTCTCACAATGAAGGACAAAATTCCATTTGCCTTCTTAATTACTTGTTGCAACGGCAAACCAACCTTCTGTGATTCATGCACAAGGACACCTTGCACAGCAGCATGCTGCAACTTTTTACCATTCAAATAGTAGTCCCTTTTACTGTTATTCATACCGAAACAGATATCTTCACATTTATCAACATTGAATTCCATCTGCCAAGCCTTAACCCACTCACTTAAACTATCTATATCCTTTGCAAACTTTCAGAGTCCTCTGCACACTTTGATCCACCACTCACCTTAGTGTCAACCGCAAACTTTGACACACTACACGTGGTGACCAACTCCGAATCATCTATGTAAATTATAAATAATTGTGGTCCCAGCACTGATCCCTGAGGCACGCCACTAGTCATTGCTCGCCAACCAGAAAAGCACTCATTTATCCCCACTCTTTGCTTCCTGTTAGTTAACTAATCCTCTATCCATTGCTAATACATTGCCTGTAATGCCATGCACCTTTATCTTATGCAACAGCCTTTTGTGCGGCACCTTGTCAAATGCCTTTTGGAAATCCAGATACATCATATCTACTGGATCCCCATTGTCCACTGCGTTCGTAATTCCAGCAAATTAGTCAAGCGTGACTTGCCTTTCATGAACCCACGCTACGTCTGCACAATGGAACAATTTCTATCGAGGTGTCTTGCTATTTCTTCCTTGATGATAGATTCAAGCATTTTCCCCAATACAGAAGTTAAGGTAACTAGCTTATAATTCCCCATCTTTTGTCTACCTCCTTTTTTGAACAGTGGTGTCACATTGCCTGTTTTCCAATCTACAGAAACTGCCCCAGAGTCCAGTGAATTTTGGAAAAATTACCATAAGCGCATTTGCAATTTCTCCTGCCATCTCTTTTAGTACCCTGGGATGACTTCCATCAGGGCCAGGAGACCTGTCTATCTTTAGTTCCATTTGTTTGCCCAACAGTACCTCTTTCGTGATGATAGTGTCGAAGTCCTCACCTACCTTTGTCTGTTTGTCATCAATTACTGACAAGTTATCTGTGTCCTCCACTGTAAAGACCGACACAAAATACCTGCTCAATGCCTCATCCATTTCCTTATTTTCCATTATTAAATCCACCTTCTCATCCTCTAAAGGACCAATGTTCACTTTAGCCACTCTTTTTCGTTTTATATATTTATAGAAACTTTTGCTATCTGTCTTCATATTCCGAGCTAGTTTAGTCTCATAATCTATCTTACCTAAAGAGATAGGAGAGGTCCTTAATGAATACTTTTCTTCGGTACTCACAACTGAGAGGGACCTAGTTGTAGAGGAGGACAGTGTGAAACAGGCTGGTAGGCTAGAGGAGGTTGATGTGAGTAAGGAAGATGTACTAGGAATTTTGAGGAACTTGAAGGTAGATAAGTCCCCCGGGATTGATGGGATTTACCTAAGGATTCTATGGGAAGCGAAGGAAGAGATCGCAGGGCCTTTGGCAACGATCTTTTCGTCCTCATTGTCCACGGGTATGGTGCCGGAAGAGTGGAGAGAGGCAAACGTCATTCCCTTGTTCAAAAAAGGGAATAGGGATAACCCTGGAAATTACAGGCCAGTTAGTCTTACGTCAGTGGTGGGCAAATTATTGGAAAGGGCTTTGAGAGATAGGATTTATGATCACTTGGAAAGGCACAGTTTGATTCATTATAGTTAGCATGGATTTATGAGGGGTTGATCATGCCTCACAAACCTTATTGAATTCTTTGAAGAGGTGACCAAACATGTGGATGAATGTAGAGTAGTGGATGTGGTATACATGGATTTAAGTAAGGCGTTTGATAAGGTTCCCCATGGTAGGCTCATGCAGAAGGTAAGGAGGCATGGGATAGGGGGAAATGTGGCAAATTGGATTCAGAATTGGCTGACCCTTAGAAGACAAAGGGTGGTAGTGGATGGAAAATATTCAACATGGTGCTCAGTTACGAGTGGTGTATCACAAGGATCTGTTCTGGGTCCTCTTCTATTTGTGATTTTTGTAAATGATTTGGATGTAGGAGTGGAAGGGTGGATTAGTAAATTCGCGGACGATATGAAGGTGGGTCGTGTTGTGACAGCGCGGATGGCTGTTCTAGGTTACAAAGGGACATTGATAGGATGCAGAGCTGGGCTGAGAAGTGGCAGATGGAGTTTAGCCCTGAGGTGATTCATTTTGGAAGGACAAACTTGAAAGCAGAATACAGGGTTAACGGAAAGATTCTTGGCAGTGTGGAGGAGCACAGGGATCTTGGGGTTCATGTCCACAGTTCCCTGAAAGCTGCCACCCAGGTGGATAGAGTTGTTAAGAAGGCGTATGGTGTGTTAGCTTTCATTAATAGAGGGATTGACTTCAAGAGCCGTGAAGTTATGCTCCAGCTATACAAAAGCCTGGTTTGGCCACATTTGGAGTATTGTGTCCAGTTCTGGTCGCCTCATTACAGGAAAGATGTGGAAGCGTTGGAAAAGGTGCAGAGGAGATTTACCAGGATGTTGCCCGGAATGGAGGGAAGATCTTACGAGGAAAGGTTAAGAGAGCTCGGGCTTTTCTCTTTAGAACAATGAAGGACGAGAGGCGACTTGATAGAGGTGTACAAAATGATCAGAGGTATAGATAGAGTAGACAGTCAGAGACTTTTTCCTAGGGTGGAGGTAGCTATTATGAGGGGGCATAGTTTTAAAGTGAGTGGAGATAGATATAGGGGAGATGTCAGAGGTAGGTTCTTTACTCAGAGAGTGGTCGGGGCGTGGAATGCATTGCTGGAGAGGGTAGTGGAGTTGGCCTCATCAGAAGCATTTAAGCAGCAATTAGATAGGCATATGGATGATAGTATAAGGTAGGGGTGGAGGTGAGATAGACCTTAGGATTAGGGTAAAAGTTCGGCACAACATTGTGAGCCGAAGGGCCTGTACTGTGCTGTACTGTACTGTTCTATACTCTTCATTCTATTACTTTTTTTTATATATTGTTTTCTGGCTTTCTGTTGACCTTTTAAAGTTTTCCCAATCTTCTAGTTTCCCACTCGTCTTTGCCACTTCATATGCCTTATCTTTCAATTTGATAGTCTCCCTTATTTCCTTTGGCATCCATGGCTGATTACCCCTTTTCCTACAGTCCCTTCCTTTTGCTGAGCAGTTTGAAAAATTGCTTTGAAAGTCGTCCACTGTTCCTCAACTGTCCTACTGTAGAGTCTTTGTTTCCAGTCTAGTTTAGCGAACTCCTCCCTCATTCTATTGTAATCTCCTTTGTTTAAGCACAGGACCCTGGTACTGGATTTTATCTTCTCACTTTCCATCTGTATTCTAAAGTCAACCTCACTGTGATTGCTCCTTCCAAGAGGATCCCTAACTATGAGATTATTAATTAGCCCTGTCTCATTACACAGGACCAGATCCAGGATAGCTTCCTCCCTCATCGGTTCCATTACATACTGGTAGGTTCAGTTGGCAGATAGGAAGGCAAATGAAATGTTAGCATTCATTTCAAGAGGGCTAGAATACAAGAACAAAGATGTACTGCTGAGGCTGTAAAACGCTCTGGTCAGACCACATTTGGAATATTGTGAGCAGTTTTGGGTCCCATATCTAAGGAAGGATGTATTAGCCTTGGACGGGTCCAGAGTACATTCACAAGAATGATCCTGGCAATGAAGAGCTTGACATATGAGGAGCAGTTGAGGACTCTGGGTCTGTATTCAATGGAATCGAGAAGGATGAGGGAGATTTGATTGAAACGTACAGAATACTGAGAGGCCTGGCTAGACTGGACATGGAGAAGATGTTTCTGCTAACAGGAGAGACTAGGACTCAAGGGCACAGCCTCAGGGTGAAGGGACAACCTTTAAGAACTGACATGAGGAGAATTTCTTCAACCAGAGGGTGGTTAATCTGTGGAACTCCTTAACATTTGAGGATTGTCTACTTTTGAGGATACCAAGACATTGAGTATATTTAGGGCAGAAATAGATAGGTTCTTACTTGGTAAGGGCATCAGGGTTACGGGGAGAAGGGAAGAGAATGGGGTTGAGAATGGGGAGGTAATGGCCTAGTGGTATCAACACTGGGCTGTTAATCCAGAAACCTAGGTAATGTTCTGGGCACCAGATTTTGAATACCACCACATCAGATGGTGGAATTTGAATCCAATAAGAATCTGGAATTAAGAGTACAATGATGACGATGAAACCATTGTCGATTGTTGGAAAACCCCGTCTGGCTCATTAACGTCCATTAGGGAAGGAAACTGCCATCCTTAAGATCCATAGCAATGTGGTTGACTCTTAACTGCCATCTGGAAATGCAATAAATGCCGGCCTAACCAGCATCACACTCATCCTGTGAATGAATTTTTTAAAAATCAGCCATGATTGAATGAATGGCAGAGCGGACTCTAATGGCCTAATTCTGCTCCTATATCTTATGGTCTTAGTGGGCTAAATTATGCTGAAACATTGTGAAGCTAAAAATGCTCATCATTATTTCAGGTTAGATCTGACATCAACTTGATTGGAGATCATTAATTATAAACAAAAATCTGAGGTTGCTATCTGGCATGTGCAACTCTAAAGGCTGCATGGAAATGCTCTACGGCTGACCAATCAAACATTCCAAAGAAACAGAAAATGACACATCTAACAAACATTTCGTGCCATGCACTCATCATTCAGTGTAAAAGCCAGACTGACCATATACCCAGCCTGTTTCAAAACATTTCATATCCAAATTGTTGCAATGTATAATCAGTCTATAGGAGCAGTATGCTATTTATGGCAATAACATGCTGACATTGGGAGTACTTATAATTGCCATTATACTTATAATTGTCATTATATCTGTCATTAAAACAACTTTAAATGATCAATAACACCAAAGTCACTGCAATAAATTCATGTTTCCAAACAAATGTGTTCTTTGTTAGATCTTAATTTTCATTCTGGTTGTCAAAGAGGATGCTTATATTTAAATTTCCAAAAATCAAATGTATAGAAACAAGCCAAATATGAGTATGAATTGATGACAGTTCAATTATGAATTGGACTGCATTACAGCCACAAAAAATTGTCTTCCTCCTCCCTCTAAATACAAGGGATCAAATACGAGAACCAGGATGCTGCCTTTGTCATTTCTTAAATACAATGGAAGATCTGAAAGAGGCACAATTCTAAAGTGAAAAGTATTCGCATTGTACTTTTTGGAATCCTAAAAGTGTAAAACCAGATTGGATAATGTTTTAAATTTATGGATTATTGCTGAACGACACTGTTTTGATAAACGTTTTACCAATGAATTTAATTCATTTTTTAGTTCATAAGAATAGCACAGGCATTTTAAATAAAAAGGCACTGATGTTTGCTTTTCGTGATTACCAGTTCATTCATACTTAAAATAAAGATGCGTGCATCAGTTCCAGAAAGATTTTGAGAATTCTTCCAATAACAAAGAGGCAAGATTATTTTATTAAGGAACTTTGGGCAATTAAGAGAAGCAGAGAAAAATCAAGTATGTGAGACACAGGGTAGAGGAGAAGAAACAACAATAGTTTGTTATGAAAGTGCTTCAAACTCTGCAGGTACTCAGCAATGCCATCTGGCCATTTTTGTAATCACACTGTTTGATGTGGAGTCTTGCAACATTAACCACGAATTCAATACAAGGGTCTTCTGTTACAGCTACCAAAACCTGGAGAATGGGCTGATTCCTAATGATTCAGAGTACTGAAGTATACTCTTGGGCTTCCCTGATTTTAATTATTCTAGCACAGGTAACTGTGCTTTCAGAAACCAAGGCCTCAAGCTGCGTGATTTCCTCTCTAAAGCTCTTCAGTACTCAACTTCTCTTTCCTCCTTTAAGTGTGCATCAGTATCTTCCCAGATGTGATTGCAAAAATCTAGGCAGACTCGAATGCAATACTAAAGCAGTGCTGCACTGTATACACTGCTGTCACATGGGTGCTGCATGAACGGAGGCCATGTCTTTCCTGAGATAGTAAGAACTGCAGATGCTGGAGTCAGAGTCAACATAGTGTGGAGCTGGAGGAACACAGCAAGTCAGGCAGCATCAGAAGAGCAGGAAAGTCGACGCTGCAGGTTGGGACCCTTCATCAGAACTATTGTATTCTGATGAAGGGGCCTGATCAAAAACATCAGCTTTCCTGCTCCTCTGATGCTGCCTGACCAGCTGTGTTTCTCGAGCTCCACACTATGTTGACCATGTCTTTCCTCTCAGGTGGACACAAAGATCCCAGAGCAATATTTCAAAGAGTAGAGGAGCTATCCTGCATGTTTCAACAATATTTATTCTTCAATCAATATCCTTGTGACTAATATCATGATGATATCAAAAAGGTAGTGGTGATCATATGAGCATCATTGAAGAATACAAGTTTCATGATACAAAAACATCAAAGAATAGGTCTTCACAGGCAGTTTTGAAGAAAGTGAAGTGGCTTGCAAATCTCGTGCAGAGTGGGCAGTAGCATACTGTAGGTCATGTATTAGCATGGAGGGGTCTCAAGTTAAAGGGCATTCGATATTTAATACTCACATCAGAGGGCAATTGATCTTTGAAGTGAACAGGCATACGTCAAGTAGATTTGAATAGTATGGGGGCTATCACACAACCCTGTATGATCTACACCAGATTTCGCATGTGTTTGTTTCCGATCTCCCACTCACTTCAGACAGATTTTGTCATGATGCAGTTGCAATGGTAATTCTTGAACAACCAAATTTCTGGTGAACAATCTGTAAAGCCTCACAATTTATTGAGTCAAATATTTTTGTCAGGTCAATGAATGCAATGGAGAGATCCATGTAACAAGCACAGGACATAGTGACACAGTGGCTAGCACTGTTGCCTCACAGCCCAGGGTCCTGGGTTTGATTCCAGTTTTGGGTGACTGTCTGTATGGAGTTTGCACATTCTCCCCATGTCTGTTTGTGTTTCCTCTGGGTGCTCTGGTTTCCTCCTACAGTCCAAAGATGTGCAGGTTAGGTGGATTGGTCATGCTAACTTACCCATAGTGCTCAGAGATGTGAAACCAGGTGGACTAGCCATGGGAAAAGCAGGGTTATAGAGATTGGGGGTGGGGGGGGTGGTGGTGGTGGTGGGGGGCGAGGGGGTGGGGTTGATGGATCCAGATGGGATGCTCTTCAGAACGTCAGTGTGGATTTGATGGGCCAAATGGCTTCAGAATGCTGGAGAAACTCAGAAGGTCTGGCAGAGAGAAACAGAGAAAATGTTTTGTGTCCAGTATGATGGAAGATATATTTGCGTTGTTCTTGACATTTTTCTTATATTTACTGCAACAAAGACCATATTGGAGTTTGCTCGGGAAGGTCTAAAGCTACATTGTGTCTCTGAGAAGATCGTCTTACCCACAGGACTACTGTATGAATAAAGTCACCAAACTTCTAACGGAGTTTAATCTATTTACCACTAAATTCTACTTTCTACCTCACTAATTTGTTTAGCACAGAGTGTTACATCACCTTCGGTTATAAAAGGCTTGTTGAACTTTCAAATACAGAAATACCATTCCTGCTTTCATGTATGTTACAAAATAACTTCGGCAGAGCTATTTCTACAGTTGGAGTTTGTATCAATTTTCATTGACAATTTCCAGATGCAACTTGAACTTCAAGTATTTTTTTCCTCTGGTATCCAGCAACAAATATCCGGAAAGTTAATTATCCATTCTGGGAAACCACTGAACAATCTAGACATGTTGGCAACCTTAATCAATGAGTAGGCATCTCACCATTTTTCCTCACTATGTATTTCACATTTATTGACATTGAATTTCATTTACCATCAACCACACTGTTCATTTACTACAGTTGAAGTGTGAGTCACATGGGTAGAGTGGCAAGGGGAAAGTAGAATAAGATTAGAACATGTAAGCATGACAGCGAAATAATGTTAGGCCGGTTCGATGAACAATGTGAAAGTTCTACAGAATATGCTAAATGCAAGAATATTATAAGGTGTCTCACCTGTTGAGTGTTTTGACTATTTCTATTTTTGGTTTCAAATTTTCAGTATACATAGTTTCTTGCTTTTGTGATATTAAAAGCAGAGTTGCTCATTTGCCCCCGGACTCTTTCCTTTGATTATAAATGAAGAATGACTTTCTCTCTATTGTAAGTAATAAACATTTGAGATTTCACACAGTTTAGCACATGTATTATCTTGATTTGTTCTCCACTGTTTTGAAATAATCGAGTCAGTTGTATTTAAAACATAAATTGCAATACATCACCTACTAATGAGATGACTGCAGCCATTTTTTCTAAACAAAACACAACCTCTTTTTAAGCCACACTTTTGAATAAGAAAATGTATTTAAATACTAGTGTTAAGTACAGCTGTAATTCTAGGAAACAGCTTTTCAGTTGTCAATATCAATGCTTCAGTTCTGAAAATGGTTTAAAGAATAATGCTGTAAATTGGCAAAAGTAAGCAATATTAATAAAATCAAATACATTTCAAATATTTTGTGCAATAAGGTGAAAGGCATGACAACACCATTCAACACATTTCTACTCTCTTTTCAAGTATTCACATGTGATGTGCAGAAGAATGTTGCTGTCATGGTGATCTTAGTAAAATTTAACTCAAATGAGCTTAACAAACCCAGAACTCATGTAAAGTTTTGGAAACTCAAATAAGATTTTCAACATCTAAGTCTGAGGGAAAGGGTTTGGAAAACAGCTCTTCCGCTTGAATTCTCTCTTTAATTTTTGATCTTCCTTCTCCTCCAACCAGCTCCAGGCAATTGTTTACACAATTTCCAAAGATTATCCTACTTGAACAATGTAGGGGTGTCAACTCTGCAGGATTGTCCTGGAATTTCTATGAAATAAAAGAATTGTCCTAAACACCACAAACAACTGAATTTTTGATTCTCTTCATTGAACCATTTTCAATGTTTGCATTATAAAATTGCAATGACAAAAGTAGGTAATATCCTTTAAGACATTGTTAGATGAGGTTGTTGACTTGCTCACCAAGCTGGCTTGTTTTCGTTCAGATGTTTTGTCACCATGCTGGGTGACATCATCAGTGAGGCCTCCAATGAAGCGGTGTTGTTCTACTCTGCTTGGAATTTATACTGTCCAGTCCGTTATGGTGAGTAGTGTCACTTCCAGTTTTGTTCTATATGGGTTTGGATACGGGGTCCAATTCTATATGTTTGTTGATTGCATTACGGATTGAGAACCATGCCTCTAGGAATTCCCGTGCATGTCTATTCCTAGGAATTCCTAGAGGCATGGTTCTCAACCCATAATGCAATCAACAAACATATAGAATTGCACCCCACATACAAACCCATACAAAATGACACTACTCACCATAACAGGCCAGACAGTATGAATTCCAAGTGGAGTAGAACAACATTGCTTCATCGGAGGCCTTACTGATGATGTCACCTAGCATGGTGACAAAACGTCTGAATGAAAACAAGCCAGCTCCGAAAGCGAGTCAACAACCTCACGCAAAACCCAAGCCACAGATCTTTGCTAAAACTTAAACATTGTTAGATAGCATGTCTAAATTTCCCTCCTCTGTCGCCTTTTGAAAACGCTGCCAGGGTGCAATTCCACAGGTAATTATCACCCACTAACCTCACACAGACGCACTTCCTTGTGTGAAGACAGTCAGTGCTATTGAAGGAACGGTCCAATCTGATAAAAATATGTTTCTGAGGAAGTAACAAGTGAGATTGATGAGGGTAGTTCATTTGATTAGTCTATTGAATTTTAGCAAGGCTTTTGATAAGGCCCCAAATATAGTCTGGTCACAAAGTACAAGTCTATGAGATTGAAGGTTGCGTGCCAAATTGACTTAGAAGTAAGAAGAAAAAGAATTGTCAATAGATAAAAAAAAAACTGTGGATGCTGGAAATCAGAAATTGCTGGATAAACTCAGCACATCTGGCTGCATCTGTGGAAGGAAAGCAGAATTAATGTTTCAGGTCCAGTGATCCTTCTTCAGGACTGTCAATAGATTGATTCCCCTACTGATCAGAAATCTAAAGTTATGGGGGAAGAGCAGGAAAATGGACGTGAGGAGTGCCAGATTAGTCATGATCCTATTGAATGGCAGAATAGGCTTGAGGAGCCAAACGGCCTATCCTGTTCCTATTTCTGATGTCTTATAGTCTTAATAGACATTTTTGTAACTTCTGTATAGATCACAACTAAAGTCCTTTATTTGTGACATGTATCAAAGTTTTGGACTTGAATGTAGGCATATGATGACAATGTTTGAAAGCAATACAAAAAATAGACCTTATAATTGATAATTGAGAAGCAAAGGAAATTGGGGGAGATTTAATGGAAGTGTACAAGATTATGACGGGTTTGCATCAGGTACATTAGGTAATATGCTTTCAATTAGTTTACCATACTAAGGACGAGAAGACACAGATTTAAGGTTTTGAGCAAGAGAAGCAGAGGAGGAGCAAGAGGAGGAACAATTTTACACAGTAACTGCTAATGACCTTGAATTCATTGCCCACAACAGTTTTGGAAGCAGAAACAAATATTTTAAAATAAATTTGCATAGGCACTTGAAAGAAATAAACTTCAGGTAGATAGGATCTGTGGTACAGTAGTAGTGTCCCTATATTTAGGCCAGGAGGTCTGGGTTCACATCCTAACTAATCTGGAGATGTGCATAATATGTCCAAATAGGTGGATTAAAAGTAACCACAAAGATTGAGCAGAGAGAGCCAGCAAGGACTTGATGGGCTGAATTGTCTCGTCTTTTGCTATGAATGACTCTGACTCTTAAAGCTAAAGACTGAGGAAAAATATAAATCGATTAGTCAGATGGGCGAGTTAGTTGCAAATAAATTTGAATCAAGAGAAGTATGAGGTAATAATGCTTTTGTGGAAGGCTAACGAGACAAGGGAAAACACAATTAGTGATAAGATACTGAGATTTGTAGAGGAACAGAGGTATTTGTAGTGCATGTTGGATCCTGGAACATGGCTATGGTGGGCATGGAGGCACATACAATACTTATCTTTATTAGCTGACGCACAGAATACAAAAGCTGAAAGGTTATGTTGGAACTGTATAAAATACTAATTGGGCCATAGCTGGAGTACTATGTGCAGTTCTAGTTACAATAAGAAATACATGACTGCACAAGGATGACTCAACTACTAACCTTAGAAGTACAACCTCATACCTCTGTGTAAATAAGTTTTATTGTCTTCTGTTCTGAATTATTTGCACTTTGAATCACTGGCTCTTCATTTGTGACCCTTCAATGGAACATGCTGTCCATGCCACTCAGTCGCAGATGCATCATCGTAGTTCACCTGAAGCCAATAAAATAGTAGATTGAGCGAGCTAGTCGACGAACCTCATTAATGGGCTTCAAAAAAATTAAGTACACGAAGTGATATACACAAAATGAAGCAGAAATCAAATACAGTGTCACTTTAAATTTCTTACAACTGTTGGATCTTGTATAATATGACTATAGCTAGGATAATAACCATAAGAAATCAAGGAGCATGTTCACTACCATGGATTCAAAACCTTAACTGACATTGGCATAGCAACAAATATTAGACAGCTTAGGTGGCCTAAATAGATGGATGCAGTATTTGTTTCTCAAGAACGATAATTAACAATATAATATTACTCAGTGATAAAGTCCTTTACAAAATTACCTGCCAGTTGCATCGTGAATGGATTTGTCCACAAATATTTCTGAATAAGATTCTCAGCAAAATAGCTAGTCAAGAGAAGTGACAATATAGTTTCTTGACAACCTCAGAACATGCAAAATGCTTTACAGTTGACGGAATACTTTTGCAGTATATTTACTGTTGTATTGTGGGAGAAAAAGCCATCAGTTTGCACAAAGCATAACTTAATAAAGAATAAAGTAATAATTACCAAATGTTGGTTGAGGAATAAAGGTTGTCCAGGAGAACGGAAAGAATCTCTGTGTTCTTCTTTGAATATTGCAATACAGCACTCTCCCAGCAGCGCACTGGAGAGGCAGCCTATATATGTGCTCTAGCCTTTCAAGTTGAACTTGAGCACAAACCTTTTGACTCACAAGTGAGACTTCTCCCAGCTGAGCCACAGCTGACACTTTCCAGAAATGGAAGGTGAATGCTATCTAGGGAATATAAATGCCCTGATATTCTCAGCTGCAAAAGAAAAAAAATGTATCTACTCAGAATCACACACAAATGCTTCCTAAAATAATGGTAAGAAATATATAATATTCTTCACTGATTTTTTTTTCATTTTTGTAATTGTTTCTTAGTCTTTTTTACTGTGTAGAAATATTAAGCTTTAATTCTAAACTAGTTAGGGCAATAACAAAGATAAGCTAAACTTTAATTCCAAACCAAACTGATGTTACAAACAACCCCTAGGTAAGGTTCCCCAGTTTGTTGTGGTTCCAGACAGGATACCCCAAATACTCAAATCATTACGTTCCTGGGTGAGGAGGGATGAACTAGCTCCCTTTCTTTCTTTACCTACCCCTCCTTGGTTGAATATAAGGTTATTTTTAAAAAGAATCCCTCATGTGTGAATGTCTTTCTCCCAAACCAAATGAATTTATGTTTTAAAAAGAGCCAATTTAACCAGAAGAATTCCAGAAAAACTAGAATTTTTCTCAGACTCCCTGGCAATGCAAGTTTTCCAGAAAAGGAGTGCATATCAGTTGAAGTGTAAATGCAGGAGTGTGACAACTATGTTAATGGCTTATTGAAAGGGAATGAAAGGAAATAAAAGTAACAGCAATAAGGTCTATAAAAGTTTGTGATGTTGAGAAACAAGATGATTAATTGCTAAAGATCTGAGATTGGTAAGAATTCCACAGAGACTTTTTTCCCTTTATGTTAATTGTACAAAACATTTCAGCCTCAACAAAGCCATTGTGTAAAAACAATGAAATTTTGGCTCAGTTCGAAAGGAAAATTAACCAGAGTTCGATTATCATTATGAAATGTATTGTTTTATGCTGTAACTTTATGTAAGATCTATTGCTTCCCTGAGACATTGAAAATAATCAGAATTACATTTTTACCATGAAAACTATAACGATAATGTTTTATGTTAGATTTTAAGATGCAGCATTGTACAAATTTCCATCTGTGAAAAAGTCTGTTCAGCAAACTTGCATTTGACAACAATCTAAAGTCAGCAACAAGTGAGGGATTTTTCTATTTACATAAGTTTGTCTAACTATTGCATATTTTTCCTTCTACATATTCACACTCAAAAATACAACAAAAACTAACTTCCTCCTTTTGACATTGAGCACCTGCATCAAGTCCTGATTATACACAGCCCTGTGAGATGCAGATGAATAGTAAAATCTGCCCAGGTTTATTATGTGATTTGGATGTGGCACCAAGGCATATTATCCTGGTGATAAATTTTATATTGCTTCCCAGCAAAATCTGTAAATTCTTACTTCTCTGCATTAAAGTTCAGGTGCCTGGTGGCTATGCATTCCTCCAGCTTGTCAGCCGTGGCAGACAGTTAAGATAAATTAAACTCCATGGGAGACAGGGGAATGCGGTGAGTTAGATCCAAAATCGGCACAGTGACAGGAAATACAGGTCATAGAGTCATACAGCCTAGAGGTAGACCCTTCGGTTCAACCAGCCCATACTGAACATAATCCCAAACTAAACTAGTCCCACCTGCCTGCTCCTGGCTTATATTGTTCCAAAACTTTCCTATTCATGTACCTATCTCAATGTCTTTTAAATGCTGTAATCGTATCCCCATCCACCACTTCCTCAGTAAGTTCATTCCACGTGTGAGGCACCCTCTATGTAAAAAAAAGCCTCTCATGTCTTTTTTAAATCTCTGTCCTCTCACCTTAAAAATATGCCCCCTTGTCTTGAAATCTTCTATCATAGGGAAAAGACAACTACCATTACCTCTCTCTATACCTCTCGTTATTTTAAAATCTTCTATTCGGTCACATCTCAACCTCCTATGCTCCAGTGAAAATAGTCCCAGCATCAACAGAATGTTTTGTGATTGGAAAGTGTTTCCTCTGGTGTTCTACAGGATGCGGTGTTAGGTCCCTTGCAATTAACGTATATATTAATGATTTACACTTAAATGTAGAAGGCATGATTGAGAAGTTTTCAGATGACACAAAACTGGCAGCTGATAGTGAAGAGCTGTCAACGACAGTAAGGTATTAATAGTTTGGTTGAGTGGGTGGAAAAGTGGCAAATAGAATTCAATCTAAGGCAATAAAACACACAATTAAGGCGGGTTGATTGGTTTGAAAGGGATAAATGACATGAGAGACTTTAGAGTGAATGTCCACTGGTCCCATAAAGTAGTAAAGAAGGCATTGCTTTCCTTCATTGGGCAAGGTTTTAAATACAAGAACAGGGATCTAATGTCGGAACTATATAAGACCCTGGTTGTGCCACACCCTTTGTTTTGTGCACAGTTCTATTGATCACATTACAGGAAGGACACATTGCTTGAGAGTACAGAGAAGATTTACAAGAATGTTGCAAAACCTTGAAGATTATAGTTAAGAATAAACATTGAGAAGCTAGAGTTGTTTTCCTCAGAACAGAGGAGACTGACAGTAACTTAATTGAGGTGTATGAAATAATGAGGGGTTTGGACAGAATGGACAAGGGAGACCGGTTTCTCCCAGTGGAGGGTACAGATTTAAGGCAACTGGTAGAAGGATTAAAGGAGAAATGAGGCAAAAAAATCCTTTCACCAACAGGATGGTGGACGTCCAGAATTTGCTACCCAGTTTGTAGTTGAGGTGGAAATACTGTTTTTCTTTTAATCATTCATGCAATATGAACATTTGCTGATTGGGCCAGCATTTATAGCCCATCCTTAGTTGCCTTTGAGAAGGTGATGGTGAGTTGCCTTTAAAGAAGGTTACAGATCAGGTCCTAGAAAATGTAATGAGAAAGGGTAGCTAATTTATTCAAATGGCATAGATACAACAGTTTGTATGGCCTTTATTTGTGCTATAACTTTACTGTGGTTCTATGGTCCATGTCCACCTGAAGTTTATCACTATTGTTCTCACAGCTTTTCTGGGTGAATGCACTTGGCATAAATTGTGTATTTTGGTATAAATAGAAGCTGGTTTCCATATCTGAGGGCATTGTTTCCAATCTTGACAATTGCATTGATGTTTCATCTCCAATATTTTAAACTTGTCATACAGGTACAAATCAAATTGGGAATGAGGGTTTTCTCAGGTCTGACTGTATGGATATGTTTGTGTCCTTTGATTATATGTTAATTTCAGTTCAGACAATTTTGTTTATTCTATATTGGATTCATGAGGTTTGGCTAACATGGGGTCAAGTGATTGCTGTAGCCATTTTAAATGTTTCGTCCTTTTGTCAAAACCATTTCAATTCATTAAAGCTGCAGGAATTAAATTCAGTTGATGGAATTCAAAAATCAATAGCCCATTTTATTTATCACCATCATGATACCTTCCTTACACAGAATTTACTAATCTCCACTGGATTGAGAAAACACAAGCATTTTATGCAAAATGTGCATTTTGATATCTTTTTTATTATTTCCTGCTATTTTGCCTCATTGTTGTACTTAGTAAATTCCCCACAGAATTGTTAATCTGTAATAAACATTGAAGGAAGTATAAACCTGCTGCTTGTTCAATCAAGTAGCAGTTTGCCACTTAAAAAAAGTGCAGGTTTAAATTAAATCTGAATTTCGGTAAAGTTATTTATTTAGTGCCCTGTAATTCCAATCACACTGTCTTTACACTCTGCAAACACTTTATTTCTAACAAGCCTTGTCAAGTTCATCCCTCACAGTGTACAAGTATTCAATAAATTATTTTAAGTAATGACATGTTCTATTTGGCAGTTCAATGCATAAATATACAAGAACAAATAAAAATAGTGAAGCAAGAAATCACATATTAATGGACAAAGTATCACAGAACAAAACACAGTCTTAAGTTGTGAATGCTGGATTAAAACAGACAATTCAGTTTTAACCTGTCTTCATTAATTCAAGGTAAAATAGAGTAATTTGGAGATTGGGGTGGGAACTTCTACATGATCAGTCCAGAGTCAAGCTAATTGTGAGGTGTGCTAATTGTGAAGGAGAAGGAAATTCAAATTGAAACTTATTCCAAGACAGGTACCAATAACACAGGAAATTGGAGAAGTAGAGGCTACTCCAACATTCAATATGATCATGGCTGACCTGATGGCTTTGACTCCACGTTCTCACTGCTCTATATCCCTTGATTCTACGTAAGACCAAAAATCTGTCTTTCCCACCCTTAACTATGTTCAGCAATGGAATGTCCACATCTCAGTTGCAAATGATTGGCCTCTTCTCCTGATGCCTTGACACAAACGAAAAAGCAACCGATCATATTGCTGTCTAGACACTGCTAAATTGAGAGATTTCATCCAGATTATGATTTACAGCATGTTCTGCTATGCCAAACTGGAAAAAAAAGGACTCATTTTGTGTTAAACACCTACCAGAAGGCTAGTGTGGAAGGATCCCATGTTAAAGGAAACAAACATTGCAGCAAGTTATTTACTACAGAATCACAAGAGGATATCATGCTACAGAGGGTTGGATGAAGGGAACTTTGTTTAAAATGATACTGGAAGACTCAACATGATGAAACAGAAATTAGAGACCCTATTAAGCCAGGAAGATCTTGAGATGTTAAAAACAAGATCTGAGACATAATGTATGTGTAATTGAAGACTTTGTTGGTATTAAGTTTATTATAAAATCTGTACATTATTGCATTAATTACCAACCAAGTAACATTCAGTTGATGTTGATTTTAATTTGTCTTTACAGTAAAAGTCTTAAAATGTGATATCTTCTCATATGATACATTGTGTTATTCAACGGAAATTTAATATATCTGTTTCAAATTTATTATTTCTCTAGTGATCATAATAACATAAAAGAATGTTAAACTTAAAAGGTGAAATGTTTTTAAGTAATCGAGGACAAGCGTTCGCTTGTGTAATCTGCTGTCTCATGATGCTTTTTAAACCATATTTTGATTACAAAGAAGAATAGGCTTTTCAGGTTTTTAAGTTTACTTTTACTTAGTACATTTTTATGCATTTCAAAATGAACTTTTTGGCATTTATTTTGACGAACTGAAATTAAGTATAAAACATTTAAGAGTTCCATCTGAACATAATAATTTATGATGGATATGGCAAAGCAAGCATCAGTTAAGGTCTTTTTGTTGTGATTGGCCTGGAAGCAACTGGTCATTAAAACGACAAGAAGTTTATTCTTATCATTGACAAAAAATCACATCAAAAGCATGGAAAATGTAGATGGTTCATTGGGCTCCAGATTTAGTGAAAAGTATAAGGAAATTAGGCATTTTCCAAAATAACAGAACTTGCTGGAAAAGCTCAGCAAGTCTGGTAGCATCTGTGAAGAAAAAAATCAGAGTTAACATTTCAGGTGACCCTTCCTCAGAACTGATGGTGGCTGGGAAAACATCAGTTTATATGCAGAAAATAGGGAGAGGGTGTGGGGTAGGGAATAAATGATAGGATAGAGCCTAAAGAGAGAGAAGAGCAGTTGGACAGACAAAGAGTTGATAATGATCAGGCTGGGAGGGTGAATAGTTGTTAATGGGGACTGTTAGTGACCAACAACAGGTGGTGTGTCATTGTAGGCTATGTGATAACAAGGCCTAGTGTTTTGGGGTAGGGGGCTGAGGCATAGGAGAGTTTAGGCCCTAAAATTATTGAACTCAGCATTGAGTCCAGAGGGCTGCAGGGTCCCCAAGCGGAAAATGAAGTGTTGTTCTTCCAGCTTGCGTTGAGCTTCGCTGGAACACTGCAGCAAGCCAGAGACAGAGATGTTGGCCAGGGAACTGTTAAAGTGTGTTAAAGTGGCAGGCAACAGGCAGCTCAGGGTCTTTTTTGTGAGCAGAACGTAGATGTTCTGCAAAGTGGTCACCCAGTCTACACTTCGTTTCCCCAGTGTAGAGGAGACCACATTGTAAGCAGCGAATGCAGTAGACTAGATTCTGGGAAGTGCAGGTGAAGTGTTGCTTCACATGGATCCCACCCTGCTCCCTGTTTTCTGCATATAAACTGATGTTTTCCAGGCCACCATCAGTTCTGAGGAAGGGTCACCGGACCCGAAACGTTAAGAACATTGAACGTAGAACAGTACTGCATAGTACAGGCCCTTCTGCCCACGATGTTGTACCAACCTATTATCCTACTCTAAGATCAAACTACCCTGCATACCCTTCATTTTACTATCATCCATGTGCCTATCCAAGAGTCGCTTAAATGTCACTAATGTGTCTGACTCTGATTTTAACTCTGACTTTTTCTTCACGGATGCTGCCCGACCTGCTGAGCTTTTCCAGCAACTTTTATTTTTGTTCTTGATTTACAGCATCCGCAATTCTTTTGGTTTTTATCTTCCAAAATAAGTTAAACGTTAACCATATTACCAAATGATCTGCAATCAGCTGATATTCAGCATAGGGAGTTTTTCTGTCTGCTGAAGAGTACTAAAAAAATGCCAGCTGGATTCTTCGGAGATTTCTGAATGCTGTGTGCAATTTCAAATGCATGCCATGGGCCACAAGAAACACTGAAAAGTAATCAACCTTTAAGGTAAAATTATTGTTCATGGATAGGCATTGCAATAGGAGCCTAATTAGCTGGATGGCACATACGTGGTTCCCAATATCATCAACAGCAAGAGTTTGTTTCTTCTTCTGGCTGAGGTAGATTTGGGACGTGCTCCTGCGTGAGGAAGGCAATGGTATACTATTAATGATAAAGTTGCTAAAAATAAAGCTTAAAAGCATCACTAGACAATGAACAAAGGAATTACCTTTGGGCAGAGCACTCATGAATGAATGAGGCACAGCAAAAACAATGACAATTTATTCTACTATTTCAATACAGCTTTTGCTAAAGGAGAAATCAAATACCTATTCCATGAGAATAAATAAACTTCATCTCAGAATCATTTCAAATTGCAAGGATAATTTAGGCTGATTTTTTAAGTGAATAAATTTAAATAACAAAAACATTCAATCAACAGAAAGAACTAAATACCTTTGATGAATTGGTCTATTTAAACATAGTTATGGGTTGAATGGACAAATTTGACCCATAGTGTAATTATAGAACTATATCTTAAACTGACATCTGCAGACCTAATGTTAATTGGAACACAATTCCATGATTCTTTTTGTTGCTTTTCTTGGACTTGAGAACACCAAGAATTTAGAACACTGTGGGGGAAAAGAAAATTCAGTTCACAAGCTAGCCATCAATAAAGTTTCTGGTTGAAGCATTTTTGTTACTATAAAGGTGGGGTATAATCTGCTATTAGGTTCAATTCATGCAATCCAGGTTGCTCACTAACATTTGTCAATTGTCAAGTCAACCAGATAATAGGATACAAGTTTTATTTCTCTTGCTCCTTCTCTTTTATGCTCCACTACTACATTTGAATTAATTTTCCAATTTAAAAGAAAAAATGCCATATTCCTGGGTAACTTTAATAGTATCTCATTATATGCTTAACAATATTTTAAGCAATAAATGCATAAAGGCAAAATAGAGGCTTAGTATTTCTGGATATTCAAACATTGTTAACAGAAGTAATAGTAACACACATTAAAATGTTGTTTTCATTGTACATGAATTTGTCATTGAAATGTAGGTTTCTCTTGTTGCAGCTATTGACAATTTTTAGCAGTTCAGGCAAGCAGTCTGTGTTGTAACTGACGACAAAAACCAGAAAGTTCAGCAGATTGCATTGTTAAACCTATGACAGTTAGTTGGTGGAGATGACTAAAAGCCAGTTGTTATTCAGTTTTAATTTTTTTCACAAAGAAAATTATTACAAATGTAAATATTCCAACATTACCACCAGCAGTGTCAGTAAGTGTCTCTTTAAAAGACTAATAACCATATACAGAAATATAAAAACACTGAAAAAATTGTGGATGCTGTAAATCAGAGACACAAATAGAAACCGCTGCCATCATTTCTGAGAAGGGTAACTCAACCTGAAATGTTAACTCTAATTCTCTCCACAGATGCTGCCAGACCTGTTGAGCTTTTTCAGCAATTTCTATTTGTGTCATAGAAACTTAAGAGTTGCTGATCTTTTCAAGTGGTAATTTGATATGACAGTAATTAAAAGAGAATTGTAAAAAGAAACATGTCAATTTAGAATACCATTCCTGGTATTAATGATCCACTCCAGCCCCTATAGAATCTACTGTCATGGAAGCTCCAGCATATCATTAGACACTGTGTTTTCCCTCTCCAGCAGAGGTGGTAGAGAGCAGCACAGTGGTAGTGTCCCTTCTTGATCAGAAGGTCTGGGTTCAAGTCATACCTGCTAAGGATGTGCATCAAAACTGGTGTATTAAAATATCTTTTATTTTGAATTACCCCTTTGATAAGGCCTTATGGTGTAGTAGTAGTGTCTCAAACTCTGGTCCAGAAGTTTGAGGTTGAAGACCCTGCTGTGCTGGAGGTGTGCCATAACAAGCCTCAGCTGATTGATCAATTAACTCCTCAGCATAGGCAATGGCCTAGTGCTATTATCATTAGGCTATTAATTCAGAGACCCTGCTAATGCTATGGGGACCTGGTTTTGAATCCTGCCATTGTGGAGTTTGATTTCAATAAATATCTGGAATTTGGAGTCTAATGATGATCATGAAGTCATTATCAATTGTCTCGGGAAAATCCCATCTGGTACACTAATGTACATTAGGGAAGGAAATAGCCATCCTTACCATGCTAGAATACTGCAATGTGGTTGATTCTTAAATGCCTTCTGGGCAATTATGGATGGGTAATAAATGCTGGCCCAGTCAATAACACATACATCCCATGAATAAATAAAGAGTAATTTCTTTTTGCATTAGCCCTTAAATGTCATTCACTGCATTATTCATTCATGGAATGCTAGTGTCACTACCTAGGACAGCATTAATTGCCCATCCGTAGGCACCTTTGAGAAGGTGGTGGTGAGCTGCCTCTTGAATTGCTGCAGTACATGTGCGTAGATGGACCCACATGCTACTAGGGAAGAAATTTCACGATTTTGACCCTGTGACAGTGAAGGAACATTGATATATTTCCAAGTCATAATCGTGAGTGGCTTGGATGGGAACTTGCAGATGGTGGTTTCAAATATCTGGAATTATGTGGACTACAGAATGGGAGGACTCTCTGATAAGTACTTTTGCCCTTTGGCTTATCAAACTCAGGTAGGATATAACTGCAAAGGTTCACAGAGAATGTTTGACTGATGGTGAAATAAGAAAATATGTTCTAACAATGTCCATTAGGTAGGTGGTGAAGCACATAGTGAAGCAAAGCTACAATTTCAGAGAGTACTGGTCATTGGTTTGGATGTTTGCATCAGTTAAAGACACAGAAGAGCTCTGTTATTCATGTTGAGAAAGACTCATGGATTGATAGATGTGGTGTACGTTTCACATTCAAAATACTGAAAAAATTACGCCGATTTCTCAGTAACTGAACCATCTAATGCCTAAAATATGATGTTGGACAAAAATGTTAAATATTTCACTGTCATAAAATTAGATTTACTTATTGAATTGACTCATCTCTTTTAAAGGCATCCTTAAAAGTTTTGTTTTGACCGTAACCTGTCTCTTGTTTGTTCCCACGGAGCAACTGAAGGTTTCCCCAATGTGTCTGTGCATGTGCATTTTATAGAAAATTTTCAGCACATGCCAATAAATTTCTGAATTTAAGCCAAACTTTGAAATGTTGAGAATGGGACAGACAAAGATCTTTTCCTTTCTCTAGAAGACTTCAAAACAACCTCGAGATTTCTTTCAAGCACATTTAACATTTAATACAATACCTTTTTTTTCCAATATAAACTATATACTGTTAGTCATTAGTAACAACTTCGGGTTATTTCATTGACATTTAGAGATCAAAATAAAAGAATTTGAACAAGAATATGTTCTGTTTTTCTTTAATGGAAAAGTCACTATATTTCATTTCCTTCTCCTAATCTTTGATATAAACTGGCTGGAAGATGAAAATGAAGAATTGGATTTCTTTTGATTGACAAAGGCATAAAATACTGTTTTTGAAAACCATCCTCTGCTGAGAAAAATTGTGTGCTTCAATATGTATTTGTTTGTCTACATTGGCTAAATAAACAATTGCTTTGAAATTTTAGTTTGTTTATGGCAACTCATTTTCATTAAGGATTCCATGAGTTAGAATACAATCTCAGAGTATCAAGACAGTACTGTAAACACAGTAGCAAGCTGAGGGCATGATTGGATGCCCAATGGTGCAGAATTCTCAAAATGCAAGAGTAGAAAATGGTCCTCAAGAGTTAAGAACAATTGGGCTCTATTCTCCTAGCCTTCTCAGGTTCCAGATTCTATTGTGTCCAATTTCCTGAATCCTCATTGACTCAAAGGCTTTCCTCTCTTGACTCCTACAAAACATACTCGAGGACCACATCCAATACTGATAAACTAATGTTGGAACACTCTGTTCATATAAAACCTTCAACCCAAAACAGATTGATCCATCATTGATGAAATTTTGATCTAAATTAAGTATATGTTCAAAATAAAGAAACATAAAAAGGCAACATGTTCAATATGCCAGGTGCTGATACAAATAGCTAGGAGAAGCAGTGGCCTAGTGGTATTATTGCTGGACTACTAATCCAGAAATCCAGGTAATGCTCCAGGGACCTGAATTCAAAACCCATCTAGTTCACAAATCTCCTTTAGGTAAACAAACTGCCATCCTTACTAGGTCTGGACTACATGTGACTCTAGCCCCCCAGTAATGTGGTTGACTCTTAACTACCCTGTGGGCAATTAGGAATAAGCAATGAATGCAGGCCTAGCTAGCAATACCCTCATCCCATGAATGAATAAAAAAAACTGAATATCCCTGCATGTAATCTAACAATGGAAAATGACCTCAGTACACAAAAGTTTACTTTTATTTAAAATGGGACAACTAAAATCAACAAAAATATTTGTAAAGATTCTGTAGACAATGTAACAGAATTACATATACTTGAACATATATTTCACAAGATAGTTTTTTGCCCTCTTTAGTTTTTTTTCTTTATTCATTCATGGGAGGAGGGTGTCGCTGGCTAGGCAGCATTTATTGCCCAGAGGGCAGTTAAGAATCAACCACACTGCTGTGCGTCTGGAATCACATGTAGGCCAAACCAGGTAACGATGGCAGTTTCCTTCCCTAAAGAACATTAGTGAACCAGATGGGTTTTTCTGACAATCGACAATGGATTCATAATAAAAACCAAAGGAACTGCAGATGCTGTAAATTAGGAACAAAAACAAAGTTGCTGGAAAAGCTCAGCAGGTCTGGCAGCATCTGTGAAGGCAAAAACAGAGTTAACATTTCAGGTCCAGTGACCATTCCTCAGAACTGGATTCAAGGTCATCATTAGACTCTTAATTCCAGACATTTATTGAATTCAAATTCCACCATCTACCATGATGGGATTTGAACCCAGGTCATTATCTGGGTCTCTGGATTAACAGTTCAGGGATAATACCACTAGGCCATCACATCCCCTACGTGTGTGCTCAAATTGCCAAACCTCCCTAAACAGAAGACTACACATGCAAAACTGTCAAGCTTAAACAACAAGACACAAAAACCAAATGTTCACTAAGGTTAACTAATTTCCTTTAGGGAAGGAAACTGCCATCCTTACCTGGTCTGGCCTACATGTAACTCCAAACCCACAGCAACATGGCTGACTCTGAACTGTTCTCTGGGCAATTAGGGATGGGCAATGAATGCTGTCCTAGCCAGCTAATGCCCACATCCCGTGAAAGAATAAAAAAAAACTCCCATGTGCATGCAGTTTACTGTTGGTAAAGATAAAGCTAAAGCGAATTTGTTAATATTCCAGACAAAATTGAAAGGTTGAATTTCTAATTTGAATGTATGTTTGTACGTATATACGTATGTGTGCAAAGTAATATGGTAACAAGGTAAAAAATAACATTTGGAATGTGGGTGAGGGGAAAAATTATGCTGTCAATTGGTGACAGTACATAAAATGGAGCTTTGCTCAGGCAGAAACATAAAAAAGATTTGACAAAATTTGTGGGTCTCAGTTTCTTTTAAAGAGTTGTATTCAAGCTTGAAAAAAAACTAGGAATGATGTTTCTTCCTCTATGATTTTGAGAGAGGTGAACATCAAGAGATGGAAAGGAGAAAAAAAGATGATTGAGAAGTGAAAAGTGATAGAAGAAACTGAAATTGAAGAGGAGAAACGGTGAATCAGAAAAATGCAAAGGGGATGTTGAATTTTATAAATTATTTTGGAACATAATAAAATAGTGAAAGTAAGTAGATCATATATTCTTGTATGAAAATAACCACATCCATCAAACATGAACGAGATGCATTAATTTTAATCTGGGGTCAACTATCTGATATTTTTGCAGCAAATCTGTGTGACACAAGTACTGTAAAGAGCTCCTCCTTTATCACTGTAAATCTCCCATGATGGAGGGAAGGTTTCTGATAATGATTAGGCCTGTGATACAACCCATGAAGAGCTCTTGCATTGATGTCTTAGATCTAAGATGATTTGCCTCCAACAACCACAACCATCTTCCTCTGTGCTAAGTATGACTCCAGTCAGTGCAATTTTTTTTTTCTCATTGCTTGTCACTGACATAAGTCTTTTCAGAACTCCTTGATGTTTCAGTCAAATGGTCATCTCCACCATTCCTCACTTCCCTTATAACTCTCCTGACAGTATTTCCATAAAGGGCTTTCTAAAAACAGTCTCTCATTCAAACCTTCATATTCAACAAGTCATTCACCATCTCTCACTCCAAGTTCTCATTAGTTAGAGCCTCCACATTTATACACTAAGCCCAAGAGCTACAGAGTTGGTATGCACCAAATTTAGTCAAACCCTGTGAAGCACAACCACACTTTCCTCATCACAGCTAAATCTTTTGGTTACTACATAATTAACTTGGAGAGCAACACCAATTTACAACTCCTTTTGAATATGCTTTTTCACACCTGTTCATTGCTAAAGTTAAGAATAAGTAATACACATAGAAATAGGATGTATTTTCCAAACACTAAAATCATTACCTTAGATATTTACAGTCATTATTATCCAAATTGTCCACCTCCAAAATTCCAACGTAATCCTTCTCCTGATCCCTGTTGCTTTGCAACTCAGAGATAGCAAGAAGTGCAGATGCTGGAAGTCAGCGTCAATAAAGTGTGGAGCTGGAGGAACACAGCAGGTCAAACAGCATCAATGGAACAGGAAAGTTGACATTTTGGGTCAGGGGCCTTCATCACTTTCAAAACAACCATTTTCTCTCTGTTTCTTTCTCCTTTCTCCCAAAAAAAATGCTAACCCTGAACTTGTGCAATCTTTAACCTTCCATTTTCTCCAAATTCATTGAAAATATTAATACCTTCTAGCTATGAGCTCACCATTCCAAACATCAGCAATTCATGCATCACTCCCATAATTCTTTCTTATTTACAGGATGCCCTTCGGTGACAACATTCAAAACATGGGCCTAACTTCCAATTTTGCTAAAGCAGCCGATCCTACTTCACCACTTTTTGTAATCAACCCCATTCTATCAGCTGACTGATCGAACATCAAATCATGGATGAACCATAATTTTCTAACTGAACATCAGGAAGACTGGACCTTTGATTCCATACACCTCCTTGACTACTTTCCACAACTGAACCATTCTATTTGCCACTAAACTAAGCATATCATTCTACATATTTTCACAACACCGCTCATCCTATTGTCATTAAAACTATAATGCATTTCAACTCTTATCTATGCCATTGTTTGGCCAACTTCTAACTTCAATGATATTTTGTTTATGTATCTTTCCACCACCTTCATCCTGTTCATCCATCACCTCTCCGTCAGTTATTGACATTGGCTCCCCATTTTCCAAAATTTAATGTAAGATTCATCCACAAATTCCACCGCACCATCAACCACAATTGTAACCTGCTCCAGCTTTAAGTTTTTATTCATGGATGCCTAGCGCACTGCATCATGCCTTCTTGGCATGTCCTTTTCTTCTGTGACAAAGCTTTGCCTCTGCTCTTCTAGACTTCCTTTCTAGATTTAAAAATTGTCTTAGAACTCTAACTAGATTTGTATTCACCTGTTCAAATGCTCCAAACAAAGGATTGACATTCACCCCATTTTTTCTACAAGCTGTTTGACTGTGTTGAAGGAAAGTATGAATTCAATTTGCTGTTTACTAATCATATTAAATGACCTATTAAAACAAAATTGTTTTGCTCTATTGTAGGGATTATGTGCTGGGAGACAGTAAGGACTGTGGATGCTGGAATTCAGAGTCAATAAACATGGAGCTGGAAAAACACAGCAGGTCAGACAGCATCAGAGGAGCAGGAAAGTCAACGTTTTGGGATGAAACCCATCATCAGGACTGGGGAGGGGAACAGGAGCACAGAAATAAATAGAGGGAAGGGGGTGGGACTGGGGGAAAAGTAGGTAGGATGGTGATAGGTGGATGCAGGTAAGGGGTTATAGTGATAGATCAATGGGAAGGTTGGAGCAGATAGGTGAGTAGGAAGATGGACAGGTGAGGTCAGGTCAGGGCAGCGAGGCGGGACATGGGATAAGGTTGTGGCTGGAGGGATTTTGAAGCTGGTGAAGTCAATATTCAGGCTGTTGGGCTGTAAGCTCCCAAGGCAAAATATCAGGTGTTGTTCCTCCTGTTTACATTTGGTATCGCTCTGACAGAGGAGGCGGCCAAGAATGGACATGTTGCCAGGTGGGTGGGAGGGGGAGTTAAAATGAATGGCAACCGGAAGGTTGAGCTGGTTGGTGCATGCAGAGCACAGATGCTCCGTGAACTGGTCCCCAACTCTGTGTTTGGTCTCCCTGGTATAGAGGAGACCACATCAGGAGCAATGAATGCAATAAATCAGATTGGATGAGGTGCAGGTGAATCTCTGCCAGGTCTGGAAGGATTGTTTGGGGCCTTGGACGGAGGTGAGGCCGGAGGTATAGGGGCAGGTGTTGTACCTCTTGCGGTTGCAGGGAAAGGTACTGGGTGTGGTGGAGAGGTTGGTGGGGAGTGTGGAGCTGACGAGGAAGTCGCAGAGGAATGGTTCCTGCAGAAAGTGACAGCAGTGGGGAGGGAAATATCTTTCTACTGGTGGGGTCTGATTCTAGGTGGTGGAAATGTTGGAGGATGATGCTTGGGATTCGGAGGGTGCTGGGGTTGTATGTGAAGACTAGGGGACTCTATCCTTATTGTTGTGGGGGAAGGGGGTTTGAGGGCAGAAGCGTGGGAAATGGGGGAGATGCACTTGAGGGCATCCTTAATTGCAGAGGAGGGGAAATTATGGGATTATAAGCATTGTTTTTATACCATTGTTCTTCAACGAACAAGGAACTCAAGAAGCTCAGTTTAAGGATTTCAGAAGCTTTTCAAGTTATTACAGACATTAGCTTGTAATAATAATGATTGCATAAATTAATCAGTTTATCTCTATAAATTCATATGTACATTTGTTTTCCAGAATTCTTTCTTTGGTTGCTCAGAACAAAAATCTCATTTCAACAAATACTTAATATGAGTCAAACTTCTGTTCGTAAAATTGGCTGCAATGTCAATTTAACTTAAATCAATTCCACACACATTTACTTTATGTGTTATATACAGTATATTGAAATACCAAGAAATTCACAAGAAAACAACAATCAAAACAACCTTATATTTCTCCAGTACTTCAGGCATAGCACCCAACCTGAAAGCAAATATTTTTAAAAATTACAATTGAAAAATATTTCCTTTCAAATGAAAGATTTTGATTGTTTATTTGTTAGTGTTTCAGTTGAGAAAATAGTAATCTACCTGGTATTTAGCCATATGGACTCGTTAGAGTCCAGATATAACCATGTTTTAATGGGCTCTTGTGATGCAGTGTTAATGTCCCTATCTCTGGACCTTAAGGCCTGAATTCAGGTTCACCTGTTCCAGAGAATTACTTGGACAGGTTGATTAAAATTATCTTTAACCCTGTATTAAGAGGACTCTTATGGTGTAGATGTAACATTCCTAACTCTGGACGAGAAGGTCAGTATTTAAGTATCATCTCTCTTGGAGGCATGTCATAACATGTCCAAAAACATAGAATAATACCGCATCATAAATATTTTTAATCAAAGTTAACTAGCCTGGTCAAAGCCTTACTGAGGACATTGGTCAACTACAGGTCAAGCCAAAAAAAATTCATTCAATTTATTAATTCATGTTTCTCATTACTAGACAGTGGTCTCTTTGTGATTATGAGATCAGATTCTGCTGCAATATTGTCGAGTTAAAGAATGTGCTGCCATTTTAGTTAAATAGTGTATAAGTCAGGCAACAGATTCTTAATGTGCAAAGTGTCATTTTAGCACCCAATGGGATAGTCATGCTTATTCCACACAGTTCCAGTTGGTACTCCAGGTGAAGAAGCCTCTGAAAAAAAAATAAGAACAGACAATTCTGGAAAAACTCAGCAGATTGGGCAGCATTTCTGGAGAGAAAAAGAATTAACATTATGAGCGCAATATGACTCTTCATCACTCAGAAGACTGACCCAGAAGAAGAGTCTCAAAAAGTTCTTAGATCTGAACAGAAGTTATATCAGACTCAAAATGTTTACTCTATTGCTGTCTGCACAGATGCTGCCAGATCTTTTGAGTTTCTCTGTTTTTATTTCAGTTTCCAGCATCCATAGTGTTTTACTTTCGTTTGCATCCGCGAAAGCAACCTGGACAAAGTACCTAGTCCCCATCTTACTCTGAGAAAAGCCACTCATTCCTAGATCAGTGGATCCCAACCTTTTCAGTATCAAGTTACACTTCAATGAGACAAATGATGTCACAGTTCATCCATTTTTATCATAATCCATGTGTGGCTTTTGGAAATCTACACATGCGTGGCTCTGGAGGCTCGCGCGTATGTAGTTGATAGGGGCATCTGGTGTCAGCTGATACTACCTTCCCTAATAGAAACCGAGGCTCTGGAGGAGATCGAAAGCCTCAACACTCAGGTAAAACGGTGCTAGTTTCCAAACGTTTTGTGGCCTATTCTCACCGTGTCACAGCACATCGTTGAAAACTATTGCCTAGATCATTTGTTTTTGGTCTCAGCGATTTGCCAAACCAATTGATAGTATATTGCCCAGGAATGATAGTTTTCTGTCTTCAGCCCATAATTCTGACATTATAATAACTCTGACACTCATAATTGATCAATTGACCAAACTGTCAGAATCTAGGAGGTACTAATTCTATCTAATAATTCGAACATAGCCAGTACCTCTCCAACACAGGATTCTCTTACTATACATTCATTCCCAGTTGTCTTGTCCTTGAGTCCTCTCCATGCTGTCCCTTTTGACATCATCTCTCAGAATAAAATCAATTTTGTTAAATATAGGCCTCATCCATATTTCCCTTCCCTCAGGGTCCAGTCACCTTTGTGAGACCGCTTTTCTTATGCATGGAAGAGTCAAACATCCAGTTAACTAAATACAGGGAAGAACTATGCCATTATTTTCACCTGCCAATATAAAGCAACATTCACTCCCTCCACCGCTGACACGCAGCATAGAATCCTTATAGTGCATAAAGAGGCCATTCAGCCCATTATGTTGGCACCAATCTTCTGAAGAGCATCCCATCCAGACCGAGCTCTCCCCGCTCACCCATTCCCATAACCCTGCACTTGCAATGGCCAAACCATCTAGCCTTCACAACTCTGGACACTGCAGGCAATTTAGCATGGCCAATCCAACTAACCTGCATATATTTGGACTGTGAGAGGAAACTGGAGCACCCAGAAGAGGCCCATGCACACATAGGGAAAACATGCAAATTCCACATAGTCAACCAAGGCTGAAATCAAACCAGGTTTCCTAGCACTGTAACGCAGCAGTGCTAACCACCAAAGCAGTAGCACATATTGTTTACAAGATACACTGTAAAACTTCACTAAGCTTCTTAGACAGCACCTTCCAAACCCATGACTACTTCCATGTAGAAGAAAAAGGCAGCAGATACATGAGAACTGCAAGTTCCCCTCTAAGCTATTCACCATACTGACTCGGAAATATATTATCATTTCTTCAATGTTGCTGAGTCAATTACCTGGAACTCCCTCCCTAGACTCTGTGGGTCAACATACAGCAGTTCAAGAAGGCAGCTCACCACCAAGGGCAACTAGGGATGGGCAATAAATGCTGGCTCCACCAGTGATGCCCACATTCCATGAATGAATTAAAATGATGTACAGGAAAATGGACTAGATGAGGTTGAAGATATATGAGATAAAACGGAAAACTTAGGGGAGGGGTAGGGCAAGTGAGTGATTGGAATGGAGCAAATAAAGGGGGAAATTAATAAAAGGCAGGGGTTTAGGTTTTGATTTGGAGGGATAAAAGTAAGGAAGGATAAAAGCAACTGTGGACAAAAGAATGGTAGCTGATCTTTAACTTCATGAAAAAGAAATCCATGAACATCTCATAACTTTTAGAAATGGCAGTGATGGGAACAGAAAAGTATTTTAATACTGTGAAACTTAGCAGTGAGTTATGTCAGTATTCCCTAATAGTACAAGAAACAAAACTAATGCCAATCTATTGTATGAGCCTACAGTAATTATTGACCTCAAATAATTTTGGATGACCATTTATAACAAAGGTATCAGAAGCACAGCACAATTTTGTTGACACAGCATTATCTTAAAAGAATTAATAACAATGAATCAAAACATTTTGAATGGTAGGAACATTACAAAAATGTCAAATAATTTCATGATGAATATGATACATTGAAAACAAAACTGCACCTACTGGCATTTAATAGACATATTATAATTCTTCCAAATAAAGCTGAAATTAATGTTTACATTTCACATAAAACTTTTATTTACATTTTATTTGCTCGAGCTCACGTATATTTATAGAATACCATTTAATGGGATAGCAACAGTACCTGAACATACTATAATTTAGTACTTATAATTTTTCTCAAAAACTTTCTAGTTTCTTCCGCTTAATCATCCTGACATTCCTTTCCTTTCAGCAGTACTCAACAAATCTTTCTTTTGCCCCTGTGTAGCAAGATGAATGACGGATTGATGTTTAAAATAAAGTTAGGCGAACGCAGTCGGAATGGAGGCAAAGGCAATTTATTCGTGCCAATACAAAACCAAAAGAAAACAAACTAGAGGCCAAAGCTGCACTCAAGAATTTTTTTATGACACCTCTGACAGAAATTGCTGGATCAATTCATTTCGAACGAAACGAATGTTAAAATTTCAAAATTAACCCCAATGAGGCAGCAATTTCACTTCGAGTTTTCTTTTAAGAGTGCGTGTTATCTCGCTGGAAACTTAATATGCATTTTATATGCCTACTTTAATGCACGCCCCATGTTCTTCCTTTACATTTTAAAAAACACATTAAAAAAACACACACACATCCAGGCCTTTTTTTTGTATTTACGTGGAACAAGCTTACAGCAACTGGTCTGAAGATGACGCAGTCTAACTGCAATCCTGTTATTAATAATTAGCGACGAAACGCAGCTGAGTAAACCGCGAGCGCCCACCAGCCCCCTTTTGCCTCGTGAAGCCCCCATCTCTCCAGCCCGCTCGCTGTGAACAGCTGGCCAGGTGAATGAAGGCAGTTTCCGGCGGGCAGCAGACAGCGAGCAGAATGGGCGGGCCCGAGACTGCAGTCCTAGCGTGAAACGAGCGCGCTGCACTCTGGCAGCAACCGCTCCTGGAATAAGACCGAACGAAGGCAGAGGCATAACGTGAGAGAATGATAGGACTGCCATTCTCCTGAGCTCTGCAAAGCGCTCGTTTCGCTTCTTGCTGACTTGACACCCCATACAAATACCCGCATACACTTAACACCAAAAAAAAAGGACGGTGTGGAAGAACACTCGATTTCTTCGCAAATATATATAAAATCACCACGGTCATGTCTGGAAATCGGGTTCAGTTCACAGGACTTCCACCCTCAAGAGATGCGAAGGATCACCACAGAGTAGCACGTAAGTGTATCTTCTTGAGGAAAATAAAGTTGTGTCTTATTCTGAGTTTACGCACGTTGTTGTTGTTGGCAGAAAGTAAACTAATTTAATCCTGCCCGTGACCTTCTCGCACCCTTAGCGAGTGGATTTGGGTTGAAGGAGTGGTGGTGTTTCAGGATATTGTGTTTTGAATAGCCTTGCAGACATAATCGACCGAGAGCTACTTCTAACTTAACTTCAGTGCTTTGACATCGCAGCTTCAGGCTGTTCACTCTGTTCTTTTTCAAAGACGCAATTTAAATTCCAGTATTTAAGATTAATATCTGTCCTGAACCCTATGATTTATTAGGCAGAATATACAAGTTACGCGTTTTATCATGATTTGCAATTACTTCACATTAGTTAATTCTCCATTCTCTGAGAAATTTAAGCTTATTGGGGGAAAACATACGGTATTTTATCCTCATTTCCGAGACTGTTCCTTTTCAATGATGTGTCTACGCTAATCTGCATAATTTTTCCCCTGTGATTTATACACATTCAACAACAAACAGCCTGGTAAGTTATGCTTCAAAATGTCCATTTTTCTTTTGGATAGTCTTAGCACTTGTGTAGCCACTTTTCATAATTGAAACAGAGAAAAATGCCTTGCCCAATATTGTGTGACTGTTAGTAAGATAAGTTGTTTCAATAACTTGTACTTCTTTACATAAGACAACATAATATTGTAAGGCACTTCACATGATTACTGCAGACAAGCATTTGATAGCAAGTAATATAAGGCAGTATTACAGTAGGTATAAGGGGTATCTTGAAATAAGAATGGTAGTGTTAGGGAGGGAATTGCAGTGCTTCAGACCTTGGCAGTTGAAAGCACAGCCATGAATAGTGAAGTGATTAAAATCAAGGGTGCTGAAGAGACCAAATTTAGAGGAGTGCCAACAGTGAGGTAAGGGTGAGGTAAAATTCTACTATGTCCCTCCTGTCAGATGTGGGAGATCAGGATGGAGTCAAGTGTCCCTCATGGCTATGTACAGAATGTGACTGGCTGCAGCTCCTCACAGATTGTGTTTTTTGGTTGGAGAGGCAGTTGTATGCTTTGTTTCACAGAGACTTGGCTCATTTCTGCCATTCCTGAATGTGCCCTACAAGCTGATGGATTCTCCATACATTGCATGGATCACTTGGCGTCCTCTGGTAAGGCAAAGTGTGGCAGGGTATGCTTCCTGATCAACACCACCTGGTGCTTGGACATAGTGACCCTGGCAAGTCATTGCTCCCTGGACCTAGAGTACCTTACAGTAAAATGTTGTCCCTACTCTCTGCCACATGAGTTCACTTCCGCCATCCTGACAGCAGTTTACATACATCCCATACGGAGGTAGAGAATGCCCTAGACAAAATTTACACCATCACAAACAGTCTGGAACCGAAATTCCCCGAGGTCTTTATTCATTGTGGCCAGCGACTTTGACCAAGCCAACCTTGAGAGTGCTGACAAAGTACCATCAACACATCTCCTGCCCCACTCAAGGACCAAACATCCTGGGCCGCTGCTATACAGCCATCAAAGACACCTACTGCTCTGTCCTCTGCCCATACTTCGGTAAATCAGATCACGACACTGTGTTCCTCCTCCCAGCTTACAAGCAGAAGATGAAATGGGAGGATCCTTCACAGATACAATACTGGTCTGAGGCAGCGGACTGCTTGGAATTGGTGGATTAGATCATATTCAAGTACTCAGTGGGAAACCTAGATGAGTACACCGTCACTGCCATGGACTTCATTACCAAATGCATGTAGGACTGTGTACCAAAGAAGTCAATCCAGGCATTCAGCAATAGGAAACCTATTGGACCAGGAAATCCACTGCCTACTGAAGACGAGGTGTGCAGCATTGAAGTCGGATGACCCAGACCTATACAGAAAATCCAAATATGACCTCTGCAAAACCATCAGAGATGCCAAGAGGCAGTACCAGACCAAGTGAGAGGCCCAAACTGACCATACAGACTCACCTGTGGCATGGCCTAAATATCATCACGTGATACAAAATGAAGCAGAGCAAGATAGTGGGCAAAGACATCCCTCCCTGATGTGCTCAATGCTTTCTATGCTCAGTTCGAGCAGAATGCCAGTGGTGTGGTGTCACCTGCCCTGATAGTCCCGGATGCACCCTGTGCCCACTGTCATCGCTGCAGACGTCAGATTGGTCTTCCTGGGAGTCAGCCCAAGGAAAGGGATGAACCCAGATGGAGTCCCCGGCTGAGCACTTAGATCCTGTGTGGACCAGCTGGCAGAGATACTCACTGACATCTTTAAACTCTCCCTTCTACAAGCTGTAGTCCTCACCTGCTTCAAGAAGACCACCATCATACCAGTACCAAAGAAAGTACACACAACTTACCTTAATGACTACTGCCCAGTGGCTCTGACCTCCGTAATCATGAAGAGCTTTGAGAGGCTGGTCATGGCCCACATCAACTCTAGTCTCCCAGCCTGCCTCAATCCTCTATAATTTGTCTACTGACATAAGAGGTCCACAGTGGATGCCATTTCCCTAGCCGTGCACTCATCCCTGGAACATCTGGACAGCAAAGACACTCAAGTCAGACTTCTGCTCATTGACTACAGCTCAGCCTTCAACACCGTTACCCCTCCAGATTGATCTCAAAACTCCAAGACCTAGGTCTCGGCTCCACCCTCTGCAACTGGATCCTCCGCTTCCTGACCCATAGGCCGCAATCAATGAAGGTAGACAACTGCACATCCTCAACAATAACACTCAACACTGGAGCCACCTCCCCCCCAAGAATGTGTTCCATGCCCTCTACTATACTCCCTATACACCCATGACTGTCGCCAAATGCCGAACGAATGACATCTACAAGTTTGACGACACCACCGTGGTAGGACGGATATCGAACGATGAGTCAGAGTACAGAAAGGAGACAGAGGGCTTGCTGACATGGTGCAATGATAACAACCTCTCTCTCTACATCAGCAAAGCTAAAGAATGATTATTTCTTTCAGAAAGAGAGGAGGAGGACATGCCCCTATTTACATCAACAGAGTGGAAGTTGAGAGCGTTGAGAATGTTGAGTTCCTAAGAGTGACGATAACCAACAACCTGTCCTGGCCTTCCCACATGGGTGCAATAGTCAAGGTGGCACAACATCACCTTTTTCCCCTTTGGGTAGCTTAGGAAATTTGACATGTCCACAAGGACCCTCACCAACTTTTACAGATGCGCCATTGAAAGCATACTGTTGGGGTGCATGATGGCCTTGCATGGCAACTGCTTTGCCCAGAGCAGTGAGAAACTACAGAAGATGGTGTGCACAGCCCAGACCATCACGGAAGCCAACCTCCCACCCATGGACTCCATTTACACATCTCGTTGCCGCGGAAAGGCTGCCAACATCAAAGACCCATCCCACCCCAGTAATGCTGTCCTACAACCTCTTCTGTCAGTCAGAAGACACACAAGTTTGAACACATACCAGCAGGTTCAGGAACAGCTTCTTCCCTGCCATTATTAGACTGATGAATGGACTCTCTAACTTCAAATAATGCCGACCTTGCCTAGCGCACATGCTGTGGAATGTTACCTTTATGCCTCTGGCCGAGACTTTTTTCAACTTTATGTAGTCCTTGCTTACTATGATCTGCCTGTACTGCTTGTAAACAAAGCTTTTCACTGTACTTAGGTACATGTGACAATAAATCAAATTATTTGGACACACTGAGACACATACAGGGAACAGAGTGTGATACACACTAGTGATATGGTCACACCAAAGGTTCAGTCGGGTAGATGGGTGAGGGACTCACTAGTCAGGGGTACAGACAGGTGTTTCTGTGGCGCAATCAAGACTTCAGGATGGTGTGTTGCCTCACTGATGCCAGGATCAAGGATGTCTCTGAGCCATTGCGTGAAAGCCTTAAGGGGATGGATGAGCAGCCAGAGGTCCTTTTTTGTACATGTTGGATTCATTGACATTGGTAGGGAAAGGGATGAGGTCCTGAAGAGTGATTATAGGGAGTTAGGCAGAATGTTTAAATGCAGGACCTCAAGGATAGTAATTTCGGGACTACTTCCAGTGCCATACATTAGCGAGAGGTAGGAAAAGGAGGATTTGGCAGATGAATGTGTGGCTCGAGAGCTGGTGCAGAGAGCAGGGACTCTGTTTCTTGGATCAGTGGGATCTTTTCTGGGTAGAGGTGAGCTGTAGAAGACGAATGGGTTGTACCTAAACTGGAGAGGGTGCCAATATCCTGGCGGAGAGATTTATTAGAGCCACAGGGGAGTGTTTAGACTAATCTGGCAGGGAAGTGGGATCCAAAGCAGTAGGGAGACGAGAGAAAGTTGAGAGCAAGTTAAACAGTACAGGCAGTGTTGATAATCCGAGTACGATATAAGGCAGGCAAGAGCACAGCATGAAGCAAGGGAAGTCTGGGTTAAACTGCATTTATTTCAATGCAGGAGGCCTGACAGGCCAGGGAAATGAACTTGGGGCATTGGATGGGTATATGTGACTGGGATAATATAGTGATAGAAACATGGCTGAGGGAGGGAGGGAAAGGACTCACAGCTCAATGTTCCAATGTACAGATGCTATAGGAAAGATAGAAGGCGAGACAAGAGAGGAGGGAAAGTTGCAGTTTTGATTAGGGAGGATGTCATGGCAGTACTCAGAGAAGACATTCTTGAGGGTTTGCCCGTTGAGTCTAAATGGGTAGAACTGAGGGGAGGGAAAAAAAGGGGAAGATCACTTTGACAGCATTGTACTATAGTCCCCCTAATAGTCAGTGGGAGATTGAGGAGCAAATATGTAAGGAGATCGCAGATAGCTGCAAGAATAGTAAAGTTGTGAAAGGGGATTTTAACTTCCCTAACATTGACTGGAACTGCTGCAGTGGTAAGGGCTTGAATGGAGAGAGGTTTGTTACTGCATGAGAAATTCTTCCAGAACGTGCTTATGTAGATGGCACTGCTAGAGAAGGGGCAATACTTGACCTCTTGGGAAATAAGGCAGGGCAGGTGACAGTGTTAGTGGGGGAGCACTTTGCGACCAGCGACCGTAATTCTATTAGTTTTAAAATAGCTGTGGTAAAAGATAGGTCTGGTCTACAAGTTAAAATTCTAAATTGGGGCAAGGCCAATTTTGATGATCTTAGGAACTTTCAAAAGTTGATTGGGGGAGGCTGTTTGTGGGCAAAGGGATGTCTGGTAAGTGGGAAGCTTTCAAAAGTAAGTTTAATGAGGGTTCAGGGCCAGTGTGTACCTGTTAGAGTGAAGGGTAAGGCTGGCAGGAGCAGGGAACTTTGGATGCCTCGAGTTATTGAGGGCCTGATTATGGAGGCATGTATAGGCTGCTGGGATCAAGTGAATTCCTTGGAGTATAGATGGTGTCAGAGTACACTTGAGAGAAATCCGGAGGGCCAAAAGGGGACACGAGATGGCTTTGACAGATAAGGTAAAGGAGAATCCAGAGATTCTACAGGCACATGAAGAGCAAATAGGGAGAGAATAGCACCTCTTTAAAAAAAACATGCTTGTCCATTTACAGAGCCACAAGAGATGGATGAGATCCTAAATGAATACTTCTCGTTTAGTATTTACTGTCTAGAAATGTATAGATGCTAGGGAATTTGGGGAAATAAATAGTGCAGTCTTGAAGAGAGTCCATGTTAGAGAAGAGTTGCTGAAAGTCCTAAAACACATTAAGGTAGATAAATCCCTGGGACCTGATGAAGTGTATTCCAGGACTTTGTGACAGGCTAGGGAGGAAATTGCAGGGCACCTAGTGGAGATAATTGTATCATTGACAGCCATGAGTGAAGATTGGAGGGTGGCTAATGTTGTGCCATTATTTGAGAGGCTGCAGGGAAATGCCTGGGAGCTATGGACTGATGAGACTAATGCCTGTGGTGGATAAGTTGTTAGAGGGGAATTCTGAGACAGGATCTACAGACATTTGGAGAAACGAGAACTCATTTGGGATAATCAACATGGCTAAGTGCATGGGAAATAACGTCTCTCAAATTTGAGTTTTTTGAGGGGGTGTCCAAGAAAGTAAATGAGGGCAGAGTGACAGATGTTGTCTGCATAGACTTTAGCAAGGCCTTTGATAAGGGACCGCATGGTAGGTTGTTGAGTAAGGTTAAATCCCATGGGATCCAGGGAGAGGTAGCCAGTTGGATACAAAATTGGCTTGACTGTGGTGGTAGAGGGTTATTTTTCAGACTGGAGGCCTGTGACCAGCGGTGTGCCACAGGGATCAGTGCTGGTTTCACTGTTACTCGTCATTTATATAAATGAGCTGGCTGAGAGTTTAGGAGGTATGGTTAGTAAGTTTACTGAGGATACCAAAATTAGTGGTATAGCGTACAGTGAAGAAGGTTACCTGGGAATGTAGTCAGATCTTGATCAACTGGGCCAATGGGCTGATGAACGGCAGATGGAGTTTAATTTAGATAAATACGAGGTGTTGCATTTTGGTGGGTCAAACTAGAGTAGGGCTTACATGGCCAATGGGAAGGCCCTGGGGAGTGTTAAAGAACAAAGAGATCTAGGGATACAGTTTCATAGCTGCTTGAAAGTGGAGTCACAGGTAGACAGAGTGGTGAAGGAGGCTTTCGACATGCTTGCTTTCATCAATCAGAGCACTGAGTATAGGAGTTGGGACGTCTTGTTGCAGCTGTACCAGACGTTGGTGAGACCACATTTGGAGTATTGTGTGCAGTTCTGGTTGCCCTACTATAGAAAGATAATTATTAAACTAGAAAGAGTGTAGAAAATATTTCCAAGGATGCTGCCTGGACTGGAGGTTTGAATTAGAAGGAGAGGTTGGATAGGCTGGGACTTTTTTCCCTGGAGCATAGGAGACTGAGAGGTGACCTTGTAGAGGTCTACAAAATAATGAGGCATAGATAAGGTAGATAGCCAGCAGCTTTTCCCTGTGCTACGGGAGTCTAGAACTAGAGGGCATATTTTTAAGGGGAGAGTGGCGAGATACAAACAGGTCCAGAGGGGCAATTTTCTCAGAGGATTGGAAGTGTCTGGAATGGGCTGCTGGAGGTAGTAGTGGAAGCGAATACAATTTTTTGTCATTTAAGAAACATTTAGACAGGTACATGGATGGGATAGGTATGGAAGGATATGGACCAAATACAGGCAAATTGGACTAGCTTAAATGTGAAAACTGAATGGCATGGGCAAGTTGGGCCAAAGAGCCTGTTTCTATGCTGTGAACCTCTTAGACTCTGATGAGGGGGCTTCTGATGGAAACTTACAGAATACAAATAGTTCTGCTATAATGTGTGTTTCGTTAATGCAAATTGGCTGTAACATGATTGAATAGTGGACGCTGTTTGGATAATGTGAACTTTCTGCTGTACCGATGTAGTGATTTTCCAGTAACGCAGTTTTCTATGGCGATTTTCTATAGCTGGAGGTCATGCAAGTATGCAAGTACCGTGGTATAGGAGAACTACCTACACTGAAAGGTCTGGATAGTGTGGATGTGAAGAAAATGTTTCCACCAGTAGGAGAGACTAGATCCTGAGGACGCAGCCTCAAAGTGAAGGGGTGTCCCTTTAGAACTGAGCTGAGAAGGAATTTCTTCACCCGGAAGGTAGTTAATCTGTGAACTCGTTGCTGCAGGGGACTGTGGAGGCCAAGTCATTTGAGTGAATTTAAGACGGGTACCTGATTGGTAAGGGAATCAAGGGTTATGGGGAGAAGGCAGCAGAAAGGGGTTGAGAACACATCAACCATGATTTTATGGTGAAGCAGACTTGATTGGCTGAATGGCCTAATTCTGCTCCTATATCTTGTCTTATGGAATAGAATGTGATTAAGTATGTTTAACACTTGCTTAGCCAATACATGTTCATTCTTGTTGAATTTCTCCAATGAAAGTTTGCAGTTCTCTACGTTCAATATCAATCTCACGCTGTTAAGTGACCACACTGTTATTAAGTGACAGCAAATTTATTGCAGCAAATTTGAAAGAACCATTTGCATTTATGTAGCATATTTTGAGAGCTCCAGATGTTCTAAGCATAGTACAGCCAAAAAAATACTTCTTGAAATGTACTATTCCAGTACACTTTGAACTTGCAGTCAATATTTTAACATTTTGAATAAGACTACTGAAATGACTACCTTAAACCAGAGGCCCTGCAGCGTTCTATTTTTTTTCTTTAATCAACCTATTCAGCACTGGAGTAGGTGGGACTTGACCCCAGGCTTCTGAGTCTATGGGTGGAGACATTACCAATGCGCCACAAAAGCCTTCCTTCAGCATTCCATGCTCTTGACATTCCTGAGTCTCTAGCAAATACCTAACTAATTGTAGACATTCACATCTGGGAAATTCGCACTTATCTTTGATCCATCCTTGAAACAAAAGCGATACAGTATTCCAGCTGGCTTATTTTTGTTTCATCATGAACAAAGGGAACACCAAAACTCTGTGTATTTATGATGGTTTCCCTCATCCTAGGTTGAGTGAATTGCATAGTGTTGAAGGACAACACAGGATTTAGAAACTATATGTTAGTTTTTTTTTCCTCTCTGGGAAAATGACTGACTTTGAACTTCTACAAGTCACATGAGGAATCATTTTGTTGCCTGCTTTTAAAGTAACAGTAATAATCTGTTCTGAGTGTTCAGAGAGCCATTGAATCAGCTGAAGGTCAGACAAGTTAGTAAATCAACAGTAATATCTTGAAAGCTGAAGGGTTCCTTTCCCACCGACTCCTTCCTCATGTCAAACTGTTCCAACTTTTGAGTTCACCCATAAATTATGCTCTAGAAATTCAACTACTAAAAGCCTTGTGGCTTACTAGTAGTCATCTGCTTTACAAGATCTTTCACTTCAATTAAAGCATTAACTCAACTTAAACTACAAGTTTGCTCCAAAACAGATTCCATTTTAAGTTACCTGAATCTAATTTTGTGTGATAATGTGAATGAGGTATCACAGTTCAAACATTTGGGATAAGTGTGTGATGATAACTTTTATCTTGAAAGTCAAATTTGGTGCTGTAAATTTATTTAATTGACAGTCACTCTGAGGACAAGAAAATAATACCCCTTACTTATTTATACTCTTCACAGTAAGAAAACAAGTTTTGATCATGATTGAATGTTTTGCTGTAATGTAGGAAAAACAACTATTTGTATACGACAGCCTCATGCAAATGGAAATATGACTGGTCTGGTAATCTGTTCATTGCATTGGTGAAACTCAGCAGGTCTGGTAGCACTTACAAAACTTTTAATATCAGGAGGATGTTATTGGCAGTGTTTTATCACTTGAGAAATTTCTATCAGGATTTAATAGTTTTTGGCCTGAAGTCCTGTTGAACTGATGATGTACAAGGACTTCCCCTCTCCTCTTTATAGTTAATTGAAAGAACTAACTTTGCTTCCAACTGGGGACTTTTCAATAGTGTTTATCTATTTTTGTTGCTGATATATTCCAGGAAATAGACTTCACTTATCTTGACATATGGAATTGCTCATTATTTGACTTGTAACACATTGGGCATTTGTTATTCATCCTCTGCTCTGCTAAGAGGAAAAAATGAGGGGAGTTATATGCAGACTTCAAGAATATCCAGGGTCTGACTCAATGTCATACTTGGTAGGCTGCCTATTTCGTTTGACAAAGAACTGCTTGTTGTCATGGGAATAAGGTTAGTCTGTGGAGGTAGAGAAGTTACTGCTAATTTGCGTCCAGGCAGAGCCCAACTCCATGACATTTCTCTAGCAGAGCATATCACAAATGAGCACCTTTTCTTTTTCGACTTTGTGATTCTTAAATTTAAAATAAATTTTGCCAATGAGATTATAATGGGTTGTTTGATCTTTTTAAGTTATATTGTCAGTAGTTTAAACAGATTTAAATGCTTCTTCAGTTATCTAATTCAATAACTGCATTTGTGCACGTCTTTGTGTTCAACAATGATTTATAATTTAGTGCATGCAGCATAAAAGCAAATTCAAAAATAATTATGTAGTATTGGTATGTTTTTTAAACACATCCTGATTATGTTTATGGTTTTGAATCTTTCCTGTTGACTTGAACAATAAACACCCAGATTGTACATTGCGTGTTCATACTTGACTTACAAATTAATGAACAAACAGGATTGCATGATTAGCTTTTAAGGTTATCTAAACATGAGCATCATGCAGAGTCTGAAAACAGTTCTGAAAGAAAAGCTGTATGTCTTTTTTTTTAAAAGACAAGTGTTTTATTCATCCATGCACTTAATTACATTTTTATGCATAGAATCCCATAAATCAAATTGCTTATGTTCAAATTAAAACTATTAACTTTAAATCAGCTGCTTTGGATAATTTAGGAATAAGCAGCAAAAGTATGTTTTATGATCTTAAATGACATTCTATGTAACAGCAACAAAAGTAAACTATCCCTCAAGTCTGTAAAATGTATTAGTAGAAGTGGACCATTTGGCCCATCATGCCTGCTCCATCTTTCAATTAGACCATGGCTGATCTGAAAATCCTCAACTCCACTTTCCTGTCTTTTCCCACAAATCTCTCAATTCCCTTGCTGGTTAAAAATTGGTCCATCTCAGGCTAGAAAAGGATTTAAATATTGTGACTCAGTTGCATAGTACCAAGGGAGCCACAGATAATGGCTTTGTCTTCAGCTAATTGCCCTTGGCTCTGGAATTCCCCCTCTTAAACCCCTCCAACCTCTTGCACAATCTGCTACAAAGGCCCAGATGTTTTATTGGCAAGAGAGTTATTGGACCAGTGTAGACTGGAGTTATGCATTGGGACTATGCAGAATTCTTGCAGCAGACTCCATGGGAATTGCCTAGGAACTTACAATTCTGAAGGGACATTCCCTTGTTTCTGGAACCCTCCAAAAGAGTCCGTTAAAATTGGAGGGTTCCAACTCAGTTAAGAAAGTAGTCCTCTAGAAAAGGTTTAGAGAATTACAAACCTACTGTAACTCCTGACCCTGAGTAACTATTGAACTGAATGCCCCATTCCCAACTCTGTGTGGAAACAGGTCCATTGGCCCAACAAGTCCACACCAACCCTCAGAGCATCCCACCCAGACCAGACCCATCCCCTATAACCCACCTAATCTACACATCCCTGAACACTACAGGCAATTTAGCATGGCCAGTCCACCTAGCCTGCACATCTTTGGACTGTGGGAGGAAACCCATGCAGACACTGAGAGAATGTGCAAAATCCACACAGACAGTCGCCCAAGGGTGGAATCGAACCCGGGTGCCTGCCGCTGTGAGGCAGCAGTGCTAACCACAGAGCCAACTTCTAACAACAGCCTTCTTGACCAGATTCCCCTTGCCCAACGAACAGAATTCCAGTGTCCCAGACCCTGACACACCTGGCATTTAACCTGACCCTCCTGGATGACATCCCATGCTACTGGACTCCGCTACTCTATTCTGCTGGTCCAACACCACTGGGGAAGCAATGGCCTCGTGGAATTATCCCTGGACTGTCACCTGAGTCACTGGATTAATGTTCTGGGAACCCAAGTTCAAATTCCCTGGCAGATGGCGGAATTTGAATTCAGTAAATATCTGCAATTAAGAGTCTAATGATTGCTATGAAACCATTGCCAATTGTCAGTGAAAAACCCATCTGGTTCACTACTATCCTTTTAGGGAAGGAAACTGCTGTGGGCCTGGAATTACTTTTAGGCCAGACTGGGTAAGGATGGCAATATGGTTGACTCTTAACTGCCCTCTGGGCAATTGGGGCTGGGCAATAACTGCTGGCCTGGCTGGCAATGCTCTCCTCCCATGAATGAATAAAAAATATCTATTCTGAGCTCTCCTTCGCTTTATCGGCCCAGTTGCTTTACTTACTGTGTCACAGGAACTGTCAAGGTGACAGTTGGACATGTATATCACAGAATATGGTGCACTTAATGCCAAAGTTGGTATTATTTCCATAGTGATTCTCTTCACTGCTGAAATGGTGGATTCCTGGACCAGTTTGTAACAAGAGGCCCCTATGTTGGAATGTCCAGCACAGAAGTCATGTAATGTTAACTGGCTAAGACTTGAAGTATCAGAAACAGAAATGCTCAGTGCAAGCTTCGTTCTTGATCAGTAGGGAAATCGACGGTTGTGGGGAAAATGCAGCAAAGTAGATATGAGGAATGTTGAATCAGCCATGATCATCATGAATGGCAGAGCAAATTCGAGAGATCAAATGGCTTACTGCTGTACCTATTTCTTATGGTCATGTGCTTCTTTGGCTTAAGTGCAAGTTGCATCGAGTTTTTTTGGACAGATCTTAACATGAAGTGCAGTGAGTTTACTCACTGTATCTTACCAAACTCCTCTCATTAACAACCTACCATATTGCTATGGCATCCTTCTCATCCGATTCTATCCAGACCTTACCACGTGCAGTTCCTGGAAGAACTTGCCACTCACCAGATGTCTGCTGAAAGACTGGCATCCCTTTTGTCCACTCTGTCTTTAAAAAGCCACTTCGTAAGTGTTGGCATTTTGTCTTTACCTATCATCTGCATTATAATGGTACACAGCCACAAAGTCACTCTTTTTATGGTACGTAGCCTGCATGGCTGACTCTGTCACAGATACAGCCCTATTCTCCTGCAGTCTTCGCTGTTTGTTTATTCATTCATGGGCATTGTCAGCTGGGCCAGCATTTATTGCCCATCCCTTATTGTCCAGAGGCTAATTAGAATCAACCACATTACTGGGGTCTGGAGTCGCAAATAAGCCAGACCCAATGCAGACCTGCATCTTGTCCTTGTCCAATAAGGGAACGTGCCACATTCAGGCAAACAGTCAGTCAATTCCAAACAGGAGCTTTTATTTACAGCCAGCAAAAGTGAACACACACAAGGTGAATAGAGGCTGGTGGTCCTGTCCACAATGCAGACGAAATACTGGCTTGTTGACTATCAATCGTGCACTTATAGTGCCCGATGTCTGACAGAGTTCAACTGTATGGACAAGGAGAACTTTATCCTCCCTCATGTTCACATTCTCATTGGAAGACTGTTCCTCAGCACAGATCATCTCATTGTGCCCTGCACAATTGGAGCAAGCAACATGCTAGTATGATCTGGACACTTCATCTAGACCATAATGGAGGCCCATCTCCAGACTGGTCCGAGCAGTAGAACTGCATCTTCAGCATTCAAATTATGTGCTCCATCGTGACCCCTGTCAAAGCATCAGCAGAATTCTATCTGCACTTTGTTTCTATTAGGGGATTGCACTCTGGTGTCATGATCCACCATCACAGTGGGAAGCCTTTGTCCTGAAGTAACCAGCCTTGTAAGGCACTTGGACCCTCAAATACAGGTACAAGAGACTGCTCCATGTTGTAGGCGTTGGAGTTGCAACCAGGGTTGGAGGCACACATCCCCAGGAAATGTAAAGGTGATTATGGATGACCTGAACGTGAATCAAATCAAAAGTAGGGCTGAGGCTAAGCATTTTGCAGTGAGTAATTCACAATATACAGAGTACAAGTTAGGAGTGTGATGGAATATTCCCCCCTTGCATGTATGAGTGCAACTCCAAAAACAGCCAAGAAGCTTGCTACTATCCAAAAAAGAACAGCCCATTCATTGGCGCCATATCCGCCAACATTCAGTCCCTCCACCATCAATGCTCAGTGTGTGCCATCTACAAAATGCACTGCAGAAATTCATCAAGCTCCTTTAGACAGCATCTTCCAAATCCATGGCTCTTTCCATTTCAAAGACCAAGGGCAGCATCACCACCTGTAAGTTCCCTTCCAAGGCATTTGCCAACTGGGCTTGAAAATATATTACTGTACTTAATGTTGCTGGGTCAAAATCCTGGAGCTCCCTTGCTAACAGCATTGTGGATCTACCTACACCAAATGGACTGCAGTGATTCAAGAAAACACATCATCACCACCTTCTTGAGAGCAACCTGGGATGGGCAAGAAAAGCTGGTTCAACCAATGATGTGTACATCCCTGAATGAATGAAAGAAAGGAACATCTTGCTATTGATGAATTCTGCCATGTTGTGCTATGGTCCCCTAAGTACCATGTGTGTGCATTTGATGGCACCATGCACCTGGGGTATGCCAGCTATGTTCCTGAATCCAAATGCCTGGTATGTACTGACCACATCATTGAAAAACAAAATGAACCAGTGTAATCTTGCACTGGTGGCATTGGCAATTGTGGATGCATGGCTGAGGTCTCTCACACGTGTCACCCTTTGATCCCTGGAAGGAGCCAGTAGTATAGAAGTTCAAAACAGCTGCCATCTTCAGAGCCACCGGGAGAGTGCAGTAGGAATAGGATTAGCTGACCCTAACCCACGCCAGCCCTCCAGTCACACTATAGAATCCAGCACAGTCCCATCAGCGTTCCGGGACTTGTGGAACTTGCATTGGCACTACCCCTCATCACCTGGGAATGGACTCTGTTCCAAAAATCTGTGGTCCTCCTGCAGACCTATGCATCTGTCCACCCTATGGCTCTAACCTTTCTCTGAGCTGGGTGGTACTCATCCTCTGCAATGGTCTGCTGCTACTCTTGCTGCTGGGCTTGCCAACAGCCCTCGTCCCCCTGCATCTACCTTTGCTGCCTTAGGAAAGCAGCCACAGTGACCAACGCCCCACCAGTGGCAAGGCACAAGACCCTCATTGGAAATGCCTGTTGGATACATAAGGAGTGAAAGAGGTGTCAGAGCTGACATACCCAGCAGATGAGGGCTGCATACTCATTTCCACGCAGTGAGACATAGTGTGCCCAGATAATGAAAACCATATCTCCATCATTCATTAAGCTTCAGCCTCAGTATGCACATCATCTTGAAGTGCGTGGTGGCTGAGCGACCAGCAGATGAGTGCCTGTTGCGTACATCCCCTTCCCATCCTGACCTACATCAATCATTCAACTGCTCATTGCTTGTTACAGTTGTATGGTAAATGATGAGCTGCATTGTAAATGGATGATGAAATAATCACAAATTATATGTCAGTAGAAGTTGCACATGAGATAGTACGAAACGTCAGCCTTCCTGCTCCTATGATGCTGCTTGGCCTGCTGTATTCATCCAGCTCTACACCTTGTTATCTCAGAATTTGCACATACCTGTTTCATTTGCCCCTACAATGTCACAGCATCCAGCAAACCTAGCTCTGTGCTCCATGCTTTTGTCCAAACTGAGCAAGGTTTACAGGGCACAGTTTCAAAATATGCAAATGATATGGAACTTTTAATCTACTTTAGAAATATTGTGAACTATGAGGTGGAGAGTGCAAAACTTCCGAAAGGACATCCAGGTTGGTGGAATGGGTAAACAAGTAGCTGGAGTTTCATGCAGAGAAGTGTGCGGTACATAGAGGCAATATTGTTTTGGGTTTATCTGTTTTTTTTCCCCTCCTGAGGCAAGGTTGGAAGACTGAGGAAGCTGTTTCTGCCAGCAGCCAAAGCCAAGGGGTAAAAAGGCCATTAGAAAATTCCTGAGTTGAAGTTGGTAAGCAGAAATTATTATTGGGTTCTTGTTTGGAATGAAGATCCAAACTCAAATGGAATTAAAACTGTCAGATTTACTTTGGTAATGCTGGTGAAAGAGATCAACAATGGAATCCTTGCAGAGAAAGTGATCTCTAGATGTTTAAAGCAATTGAGCAACTGAAATGAAGCAGTGAATTCTTGAAGCATCAGAGGAGCAGGATAGCTGACGTTTCAGGTCAGGATCCTTTTTCTGAAGAAGGGTCCTGACCCGAAACGTCAGCCTTCCTGCTCCTCTGGTGCTGCCTGGCCTGCTGTATTTCCTCCAGCTCCACACTGTGTTATCTCAGACTCCAGCATCGGCAGTTCTTACTATCTCTGTGACTTCTTGAGTTGTGGCACATTTTGTCCCAGGGAAGGGACACATTTCTTGAGATGCCGGAGTGTGTAGGGAAACTAATGAGAATGCAAAGTGGTGATATGTTTAAAAATTCTACACTGAAGTGTGTTCACAAAATATCACGTTAAGTCAAATATTATAAGTCTTATTTAATTCTGATACAGTAAAAAAATTTAAAATGTAAAACTGTATGGTGCCACTGTTTCAGGTAATAATTGCTGTCACTTGAGATCATAACTTCAGAGACAATGTTCCTGCACCCTTAAATTTGCAGAGGGACCTAAGTGTGTTTGTGTATAAACCTTTTGAAGATTATAGGTTAGATTGAGAGCTTTATTAATAGGACCAGAGTTTTATTAACAGTTTTATTAATAGGACCAGAATGTTAATAACCACTGGGCAACATGCTCTAGAAATGATTTGCATTCAAGGGTATGCAGAAAAGATTTATGAGAATTGTTTGAGATCAGGAACTCCAGTTACGTAAAAAGATTAGAAAAGTTGAGACTGTTCTCCATGGAGGAGAGGAGGTTTGATAGAGATATTGAAAATAATTGTGGGTTTGAATAGAGTAGGTAGGGAGAAAAACTCTCCTTGTTGGTAGAAGAATCAAGAACCAGAGGGCACACGTTTCAGGTCATTGATTCTTTAGCCAATGATCGCGTGAGGAAAAGCCTTCTTTCATGCTAATACGGTTAGGTTCTGGAATGTGGTGCCAATAATAGGTGGAGATCTGAGATTAATCAAATGCTTATCATGCATTGGTATGGCATTTAAGATGCCTCCAATATTTTACTTGATGTAGCAACCCTAAAGTTATCTTAAATACCGTGCGAATATTGTGGTATTGAAATAATAAATGTTTATTAATAAAATGAAACAAACTTATTGTTTACGACTTTTAATCTCCATTGGTAATGTGTTATAGTAAGCAATTATCTTAGTGATGTTTACTGTTTTCTCAAACCCAGCTTTGTCTCTCATCTAATTAAAAGTTCTGTCCCCAGAACACACGAATCATGAAATTAAACTTTCCTAATACTTGTTACATTTATTGCAGCATGTACAGACATAACCTGACACTGACCTGAAATGTAATCATTAAGCTGTCAAGTTACTATTAACATCTGGGGGTTATCATTAATCAGAAAATGAACTGTATTCACCATTTAAATATAATGGCTATAAGACCAGATCAGAGGCCACAGATTTTGCAATGAGTAACTCTCTTCCTAATCCCAAACTTTGTCCACCATCAACAATGCGCGAGTCAGGACTGTGATGGAACACTCCCCACTTGCCTCCATGAGTGCAGCTCCAACAACACTTCAGGCTTGATACCGTCTAGGATAAAGCAGCCCACCACATCCACAAATATTCACTTACTTCACCACTGACACGCAGCTGCAGTGTTTACCATCTACAAATGCACTGCTGAAATTCACCAAGGTTCCTTAAACAGCAGGTTCAAAACACACAAACACTTTCATCGAGAAGGTCAAGAGCAGTAGGTACATGGGAACCTCACCACTACCCTCCAAGCCACTGACCATCCTGACTTGTAAATATACTACTATTCCTTCCGGGTCAAAATCCTGCAATACCCTCCCTAACAGCATCATGGTTCTACTTGCAGCACATGAACTACAGCGGTTCAAGAAGGTTAATAAACGTAGGACTGTACAATTTTATGGGATTGTTCGTTTCCCAAGAATCAATGTGCAAACCACCTAAATGGCGTGGAGGTATCCGCTCGTAAGGAAACATCTCCAGCTTCAAGTTTCTTTTCAAGATTGCTGCCCTGACTTGGAGCTATATCATAGGCACTGTTCAAATTTGAAACGTCCTCCTGAAGAGCTGTTAAGGTGCATTTGGACTTTTGGACAGCAATGTTCAATAAGCTGGCCCTTCACCACCACCCTCTCAAGGGCAATTATAGATAGGTAATAAATGCTGGTGTTGCCAGTGATGCTTACATTCAAGAATGAATCAAGTCTTCATGAAAGGATAATGAATCCACTTCTGAATATTCAGGTAACAAGATTGAAACTTGACAGGAAAGGGGTTGTTATAAAACTTCTATCCTTTGCTATTTGGCTCTCCTTTTAATTTTTACAGTAAAGAAAATGAAAGAAATGGATGACATCTAGGTGACAAAGCACACTGCTATTCCTATGGTGAAAAACCCACATTGCATCTAAAGATCAGTGTATACTGGTTGCCAGCATGGGAAAAAGATGGGAAGGGAAAAACACTGGTCAATCCTGATGAGTTTCAACTGTTTTCCAGCAGTGGTTAAGAGTTTTGTGAACGAGGGAGTTTATATGTAGTGACGACTGCCTACAGATGGTGTGATTTACATTTCTGGAAAGTGGTTGCTGCACAATGTCTGCCTTCAATTTTGGACATTGGCAAATGGGAGGTCTGCATCTGGAATGTTGCGCATTCTTCTTGATGTGGAGCTATTCTTGTGGTACAGATTGCAAATTGCTCTACAAGCATCACAACAGTATTGTTAAGACATGCAATGATATTAGAAAATGAGAACCATGCATACTCCCTCCCATCAGTTTGTTCCCCAATCTGCTCTTGGAGAATGCATGCTGACCTGTTGTTTTTAAACTGCACAGGAATTTCCATTTAGTTCTTCTGCATGCACTCATATTCTGTGGGCTTTCGAGCCAGTAAAGTGCAAATGAGCAAATGCAAGAATCCTTTTACAAATCTGTCTTCAGGCCACTGGTACATGCAACTTTTAACTAACTTCAAGGGAATTCTAAGTTATAATATGAGTTTGTACTATAAGCGTGGCTGGTCTTACAACTAATAACGTTTAAAACTGTGAAATGTATATTTCTAAAATATTAAGCTGTCGTTTGTGTTTAAGGATACCATCTAGCCTGTGTATTTGAAGGACTGAAAGGTGGATAAAAATGATAAATGACAGGGATTTTGTTTTTAAGAATTGACTATAATAAATGGGAAAGGACAATCATGAATTATTCCTTTTAATTGTTATAATCTTGCCAGCATTTCTCCGATTTCCTTCTGGGAAACAATGTTGACTTCAGATCTAGTTGTGCGCACCATTCAAGTATTTTGCTGCAAAATTCAGTACTATCCAGAATTTCATAACTTAATACTTTTGGAATGTGTCCACTACTGCATTAGCAAGTTCTGAGAAAAATGCTTGTGTTGTTGTCTTTTTTTTCCCTGAAAATACATTAATTTATTCTTACTGAGTAAAGAAATGCGCTGAGGAATTGGCATAGAACATCTCAGCTTGTCAGTGAATTGAAGTTCACTTTTTTGTTTTAATTTTTTGCTCACCATTTCTGAATTCCTCTTTTTCATGAATCAAAAGGTTATGGGTTCAAATTCTATTCCAGAGACTTGGCACATAATCTTGGTTGACATTTAATGCAGCAATCACTCAGTACTGCACTTCCCAGAGTTGATGTGCTTGGGGTGACCAAAGCTTGTCTGCCCTCCTGGTACTGTTTGCAAAAAACAGACATTTTTCTCCTGTGCTGGCCAAAATTTGTTGCTTAACTAACATTGAAACAAATGATCTGGTCATTTACTTTATTACTGTTTGTGGAACTTTAGACTGAAAAATTGGCCTGTATTTCCCAAATTAATACAGCAAATATGCTACAATTGTACCTCACCACTATAAAGGATTTGTGGGACTTCTGGAGTCTGCAAAATAATCTGTACGTTTCTTTCTTGTCAGGATGGAATGCTTTTTGTTAGCTTGTTTTTCTCACCACGTGCATTTGTGCACTTCCACTTTTGTGTTTTTTTTTTGTTTGCATCCAATCATGTTTTCTTTTATGTTTAAATGTAAACAGTGTGTGGGTAATGAAATTGTCAATCAAACTGTTTCTCTACCTATTCTTAGTAGCTCCCTTCATTCATTATAATACAACAGACTTCAGGACCAACATCTGACCATTAATTTGCAGGGATATAAGGAAAGAATTTCCCTTTTAACTTGCACAAACTTTGGGCTTACTGTGTGACAAATATTACTTTCATTTGATTTTCAGGCAATGACCATTCCCCACAATAAAACTCAACTGAAATCCTTGGACTTTCAGTGACATTACCATCACCAAGCTTCCACCATCAATATCTGGCATGACGCCATTAACCAAAACACAACTAATCACAGAAATTTAATGACTACAATAGATCAGAGATTGGATACTCTGGCAAATGGCTCACTCTGTCACTTCCTTGTCACTTTTTCCCATCCACTCATCAAAAGTCAGGCACATGATGGAGTAGTCTTGACTTACCTAGATGAGTGTAGCTGTGACAATTTTCTAGGTACTTGACATTTAGTATGAAGCAGTCCATGTGATCAGCTCAGTCTCTCCAATGTATATTAATTTTTTACAATGTGTGACAACTTATTACTGCAGCTACTTTAAAAGTATCGTCAAACAACTGACCTAGGCCACCTTTTTTGAAGGACAAGAGCAGAAGAGACACTGAAATGTTACCTCTCCAAGCCTTATGCCAACTCGGCTTTGACAAATTGTGAAGATGCATGAAATTAGTTTACTTTTTCTGAGGATCTTGATTATTTTGGAAGATATTTTGAAACTTCTGTGCTGTGGACTTGTATCTCTCAATAACTAGGTTCAGAAATTTCCTAAATTTATATCGAAAAATCATAACCAGCTTTTTTGCATAGACGCCAATGTAGTTATGGATGTAAACTTCATGCCTCCCTCCCACCCAGTTTATATAAATTGGTTCATTGCCAGCTATTTTCTGATTTGGGAGTCCCTAATGTTGAGCAGCTGTTTTTTAACGTCTTCCCCAGAGAAAACGATACTAGAACAAATACTGAGCGTATTGCGATAATCACTTGTTTGTTGTATTAGTTGCTTAGAAACTATTACATATTGTTTTTCATTTTTACAGAGATTATACTGTGTTGAAAGTAAATAAATGTTGACACTTGTAGTAATTGGCTTTGCATTTCCTGAAGTAATTTTGGAATTGCACAAGCATTTCCTGTGTGTTTCCACAGAATACTGCTCTTGTCCATTTTTTTTAACATCTTCTCGATGTCTGGTATTATTCCTGAAACAAAATTGCATTTTTAATGTAATGCAAAAAATATTACATGATTCCAAAAGCACCTAGCAGATGTCCAATACATATGGTCTGCGTACCTCCATGGTGTGTTATTCATTATTTTGTTATCTTGACTCTCTTGCTTCCCCTTCCCAAAACATTGATTTTGAATTGAGTACAGCCACAAAAACAGTGGCTACCTCTCTGGTATTTTGCCAACTGCTTGATTTGCACCACTCCCTCCAACATTGACTCTCAGTACCACCTACAAGATACACTGCAGAAATTCACCAAGGCTCCTCAGAGAGCAACTTTTCAATCCTATGAGCACGTCCATCTAGATGGACAAGGGCAGCAGATATATGGGAATACCATCACCTGCATGGTCCCCTTGAAGCCACTCACCATCCTAAGGGACTGCAGTGGTTCAAGATGGTAGCTCAGCACTACCTTCTCAAGGGCACTTATGGATGATGAGATAACAAGGTGTAGTGCTGGATGAACACAGCAGGCCAAGCAGCATTAGAGGAGCAGGAAAGCTGACGTTTCGGGTCTAGATGTCTGAACCTGTGTACGATCAGTATATTTCATCATGAGGGAATCACGGCTAAGCTCTGTCCTACCCTTGCTTAATGTCCAACGTTTGTGTGCAATTCCACCAAAGCTCATTGGACTGGTCAGTTTACATTTGGACTGTTGTGAGCAGTTTTGGGCCCCATACCTAAGGAAGGATGTGCTCGTGTTAGAGGAGGTCCAGAAGAGATTTACAAGAATGATCTTGTGGGTGAAGGACTTGTCATATGAGGTGTGGTTGAGGGCTCTGGGTCTATATTTAATGAAATTTAGAAGGATGAGGGAGGATCTGATTTGAAACTTATAGAATACTGAGAGGCATTTGTATAGTGAATCTGCAGAAGATATTTCCATTAGTAGGAGAGTTTTAGGTCCCAAGGGCGCAGCCTCAGTGAAGGGACAATTCTTTAGAACTGAGATGAGGAATAATTTCTTCAGCCAGAAGGTGGTTGACATGTGGGCCTCCACAGCCCTCTGCAGCAATGAGTTCAAGTCATTGAGTGTATTTAAGAAAGAGATATGTTCTTTATTGGTAATGGGATCATGGGTTACAGGGAGAAGGCAGGAGAATGGGATTGAGAAACATGTCAGCCATGATCGAATGGCCTAATTCTGCTGCTATATCTTACCATCCAGTACTAGGAGTATCAGTATTTATTTTCTTTTTTTCTTCCTTGCTCTATTCCTTAACTGAAGGGAACTGCTACTGATTTAATGTCCCTTACCAGCTGTTGTGACATCAACAAACAGCACAGTTAGAATTGAACTTGGAACCATCCTTGTCTTTACGGTTTAGCTAGTAACTAGAGAAATGTGATGGGCTATTGGAGGGAATAAGAGATGTAGAACACTTACTCAGGAAGTATTCATTTCAGCTTCTCCTTTTGAGCTTGACAGGGGACAATTGCAGGATAATGTGTCTTTATTTCTTCACAAGCCTTATGCATTTAAGCATGAACTTGGAGCTTTCTGTTGATTTGCAATGTATATTGTACTAGTGGGACAAACTACAAGTGAATACAATTGTTGAATTTTCATGGAAATACAGACCTAGGAACAGAATTAGGCCACCTGGCTCTTGGAGCTTGCTCTGCCATTCAATATGATCATGGCTGCTCAGTACCTCGTTTCCACTTTCTTCCCATTCCATTTGATCACTCTAGCCCTAAGAATTATATCTAACTCCTTGTAAAAATTCAATGTTTTGGCCTTAACCAATTTTGTGTGGCAGAGAATTCCAGAGGCTCACTGCTTGCTGGTTGAAGAAATTTCTCTTCTTCATCTCAGTTCTTAAATGGCCTACCCTATACCCTTAAATTGTGACCTCCAGTTCTGGATTTCCCAGTCATGGGGAGCATCCTTCCTGCATTTACCCTGTGTAATGCTGTTTAGAATTTTATAGGTTTCATTCTTCTAAATTCCAATACATATTGTCCTAACTGATCCAGGCTCCCACCATACATCTGTCCTGACATCCTAGGAGTCAGCTAGTAAACCTTCGTTACATTCCCTCCATAGCCAGAAAATTATCCTTCAGAGGAGGAGATCAAAACTGCACATAACACTTCAGGTGTTGCCTAACAAAGGCTTGCATAATTGCAAAAATTAGGCAAATGCATGGGATTTTGTGCAATTGCATAGTTCTTTCTGTGTAATGCTTGTTTCTTCTGTTATTTGGCATGCAAGTTGTTCTGTGTTGTGAATTCACCAGGTTGATACTTTATTTTCCAGCTGTACCTGGCATGACGTCTTGTCCTGTATCCTTCATAGGGCCAGGTTCCCTGATTAATGCTAATAAAGGAAATAGGAGTATTATTGGTTATAATATTCCAGATTGCGGTGAATACAATTCTGCATCTGCTGCTGTTTCACACTACACATGAATGCTTACTTTTGAATTCCTGAATCTGTTTAAGAACTATGCAATTCCCTACTGGATTCCGTACTGATGTCATGGAACCAGATGAAGGGTATTCTCAATGTGAATATGAATGCCTTGCAGTGGTCAATTCTACCGTTGCTGTCATGGGCAAATGGTGAGGATGAGATCAAGTGCATTTTTATTTTTCTGCAGTACTTAGTGATCAGCAGGAGGTTTCCTCGGCCATGTTGGTTCTTCAGCAAACTGGAGTCTGTATGGATAGAGCTTGGAAACACCAAGATGCAGAAAATGATAATAGGGCCTGTATATAGAGCCGCAAGTGGTAATGAGAGGGGAGGCATTAAACAGGAAATTAGAGTCAGTAATTTGAATTCAGGCTGAGAGAGAGAGTCCTTTTGGCCTATTTCCTTTTGTTTGGCTGCTAGCTAGCTGACTTTTAGCACTGAGAGTGAGTCTGTTTATCTGCAACATGGGTGACTTTGGGATAGTTCTTCACCTGTGACCTTCAAGGCATATTAATGCTCAAATACATGCTGGTGTACACAACTATTCAGTCCCACTAGCCAGTTGATCTGGAACTGGCTTTTTAATCCCTGTCTTTGTGTGCTTTCTCTGTTTAAGAACACAATATGTTTGTATTTTGGAAAATAATCCTCAAGGGTTGGCTTGTTGTTGAGCAGAGTGTCAGCAAATCCTCATTATCTCTGCATTCACAAGATCTCAGTTCAGTCTGTTTTGATTTCGCTCTGTTCTCTCTCACTTTCCTCCACCTGCACTTTTAAAATGTTGTTGTTTGATGTTCATTTTGCATCCATAGACTATCCATGGGGTTCTCTGTCCAGATAACCACTTCATTTATGTTCACAGCCACTTCTAGCTGCATCAGCACTCTTTTAGATATAAAAAAAAATTTGAGTTAAAAGTTGAAAAATCCACCGTACTTCGGGATCATGATATGCTCATATCACAGTTATGTAATTCAGTGATTGTGAAGGTTTTTCCTTTTTAAATATGTATGATATTTAAATTCATTTCTACTTTGCTGGCATGTAAATTTTTTTCAATGTGTAACAATTGGAGAATTAGTCTCATATCAACTGCAAGAACACCTTGCTCATACTATGAATAGGAAATAACTGTCAAATGAAAAGTCCAGTATGAACCTATTCTGGTTCTGATATTTTAAATGCGGTCTTAATAGTTCAACTATTTCAGTTACCTGCCACTGCTGAGAGTTTAATGTTTCAAAAGTCATCTAATGGTTGAATGCTGACCCAAGTTGACATGGACAGGCTATGAATATCCCTTTGGGCTTTACTTGAATTCATTTGTTTAACCTGTGTCTACACTATCTGAAAGCACTAATAATATTCTTGTGTACTTTAAATGCAACACGAATGAGGTATGTGGATTATATTTAATTGAAGACCTCTAGTAGGTTTATTTGTAGCTATATGCAATACAGAGTAATCTCCACATGGAGTCTGTGTTCAAGTGCTGCAGTGCAGAGAGCCTGTGGCATGTGACAACATTTGGGTACTTGGCTCATTTGTATGTTGATCTCTTAAAGGCACATCACTCCAATCTTGATAACATAACAGGCATTGCTCATTCCATCTGGGAATGCTGAGGAAGTTCTAGAGATGCAACGAGAGGTTCAGTGGTGGTTTGAATGCAGTAATAGGGAGGCAATGTTGCAGAATTGGTGCCAAATGCTGCTGGGTAATGGATTGGGTTTGGATCTTGGCATTTGAGGCTGTGCTTTGACTTGTTCAGCCTGAGCTATTTGCGTTGAGATTTTAGCAGGAGCTTAGCAGAATAGTTTTGATCATCCAGAGATAGTAAGAACTGCCAATGCTGGAGTCTGAGATAACACAATGTGAAACTGGAGGAGCACAGCAGGCCAGGCAGCATCAGAGGAGCAGGAAAGCTGATGTTTCGGGTCGGATCCCTCCTTCAGAAAAGGGTCCCGACCTGAAACGTCAGCTTTCCTGCTCTTCTGGTGCTGCCTGGTCTGCTGTGTTCCTCCAGGTCCACACTGTGTTATCTCTAGTTTTGATCATGTTGGGTATGTAGGTACCTAGAACAATGGTGCTAAGGTAGAGCCAGATATTGAAGGCATATGGAAACTAACCCTGTACCTATAGGTCATGTTGTTTGATAGAAATCAAATTATTTTAAAGCATCTGGAAACTCCTCACTTCATGCCAGTTTGAAACATCTATTGTACAACTGGGTTTGAATTGTACCATGATAAACTAATTTTAAAACTGTTGCTTGGCTCTTGTGCCATGTACCTTTGCTAATATTGCAAATTAAAAAAGAAATTAGTTCATGTCGTATGATGTGGGGGGAGTAAAGAAAGACTTGCATTTCAGTAATATCTTTCACAACTTCCAGATATCTCAAAGTAATTGACTACTTTTTGAAATTAAAACAAATTGCTGGAAAAACTCAGCAGGTCTTACAGCATCTGTGGGGAGAAAGTAGAGTTAATGTTTTGATTTCGGTGATTTTTCATCAGAACACTTTGAGTATAACTCCTCCATACTAAAGAATACACATTTGCTGCCACGGTAAGCTCCAACAAACAGCAAATTAAACTAACCAGATAATCTTTTAAGGATGTTGTTTGGAGGGTAGATGTTGGCTGGGACACCAGCGATAACATGACCTGATTTAAGGTATTGACTTAGATAATTAAATTGTGAAGGGGGCATAAGGAGTTTGCAAAGAGACTTGATTAGGTTGAGTGAGTAGACAAAGTTTGGCAGGTGGAGTAGAATGTGGAAAAATATTAACTTGTCCACTTTAGCAAGAAAAATGTAGAGAAGCAGTATGTTTTTTGGAATGGAAAGAGACATCATAAATCTATGGTACAGAAGTGACCTGTTAAATGAGTCAGAAAAGTTAGTATGTAGGTTCAGCAAGTGATTAAGAAGGCAATATTATCATTTATAGCAAAGGAAGTGAAAATAGTCTACTCTTTAACCAACCTGTTCATACATGTCATGACAACTGTCAGAGACAGGTGGGACTTGAGTCTGAACATTCCGGCCCAGAGGTAGTGACACTATCACTGCACTCCAAAATATATTTTCTAATCAACCTATTCGGATATGTTATTGTACAGGTGGGATTAGAACCTAGGCATCCTGGCTCAGAACTCTCACTGTGCCACAAATTAAACAGGAGAAGATTTGCGACAACCATTCAGGGTCTTAGTTAGACAATCGGAAGCACTATTGATAGTTTTGCTCACGTTAGAAAGAATATGATTGAATTAAAACTAGTCCAGAAAAGGCTCAGCCAAATGAATCTTGGGGTTAAGGAGTTAATTTGAGGAAAAGTTGAACATTTTGGGCACATACCCATTCATGTTTAGAAGGTGGAGTGGTGATCTCTTTTAAAACACCAAATTCCTGAGTGGACTTGACAGGTGGATGGTGGGAGGATGGGTCAATTTACACTGAAGAATCAGCCAATCTTTTCTCACATGCTACAATCAATATTATCTTTTTTTATGTGTTATGGATTATACTCAATTTCAATTTTTGCTGTTAAGCAATACCTTAGTAGGAAAACATCAGCATGGAACAATAAAAAACGTTTAAAAGGAAAAGCCTTAGTGAAGCACTTCACTGCAAATAAATAGTGTGCAGAGTGTTCCAAATAGTGATAGGGCTATAAACATAGACACTTTTAGGTACTTGACATGGAAACTATCTTTAGGTAACTGGAGAATAATCATAATGGTCATGGGATGTCCATGTCTAGAACTGCCCTTCAAAAGTGTGCAGTGTCTGTTTCAGACAGTTTTGTGCTCTCTGAAAAAGACTAATAATATTTTCAAGGTTAGGTATCATTATTGGGATGACAAAGAGAAAAATCATCCTTGTTTATAATTTGCACTTCCATCTAATGAAGTGCCATTTCAACATGATTAGTTTGCATCCGCATGGATAGAAACAGGTCAAATGCTCACATTTCATGCACAAGTTCCTAGAAATTGTACCCGACTTAGTCATTTATCTCCATTTTCAATTGTTTGGTCACCAATGATACTTCTCAGGTAATAAGTAAACAGTACCAGGTTGGCTCCTACATGACTGATAGAAGTTTTAAAACTGAGGTCAAACACTATGGTAATCATCAGAAATAGACAGTTTTTAATGCTCCAGAGTCCTGTTCAAGATTGACCAGGTAGCATCATTCCTTAGAAATCCCGTAGTGTAGGAGGAAACAAAGGGATACTTTAGCATGGAGCTAGAATTCTTTCTACTTGATTCCACATAAAGATAAACATAGAAATATTTAAAATAGGAGCAGAAGACCATATGTCCCATCAAACGCATTCCACCATTCAATATAGCTGTACTGATCCTTTATCTGAATACATATACCCCACTCTGCCCATACTCCTCAACAGCTACAGATTCCAGGTATCTATCTTTCTTAAACATCTTCAGTGACCTGGCCTCCGCAGCCCTCTATAGTACAGAATACCACAGGTGAACCACCTCGGGAGAAATTTCCTCACTCGGAATCGGTCCATAGTGGTATATATCAAACCCTGTGACTGTGAGCCCCTTGTTCTGGACCTCCTAGCCAGGGGAAACATTAAGTCCATTTTATCCAGCCCTCTCAGAATTTTAAAAGTTTGAGATCCCCTGCCTTCTGAACACCAGGGCTATTTGCTGCACCTACATGCTTCCCTTCAGTGACTGGTGCACAAGGACACCAGGGTTCCCTTGTACCTCATTTCCCAATATATCACCATTTAACTAATAGTCTTCCACTCTGTTTTTCCTATTGAAGTGGACAACTTCACACTTAGTCACATTGTGTGGCATCTGAGATGTGTTTACCCACTCCTCAACATGTCTAAATCTCCCTGGATTCTATATCTTCTTCATTACTCATGATCTCACCTAGATTTTTGTCATTAGCAAACTTGGAAAAATTGTGATTTTGATTCCACCATCCAAATTGTTGATGCATATTGCAAATGCTAGGACTGCTAAGTTTCTCCAGTATTATCTTCATTTTTATTTCAGATTTCCAATATCTGCAATAGTTTGCTTTTACAAGATTGACTATGAGCTGTTCATACACTAATAAGCCAATTAGAATTCAAGATGCCTCATCATTCCCAGAGGGCAGCGTCAACAGCACTCTGTGGTGAAAAATTCCATAGATTCACAACCTCAAAAGAAACTCCTCCTCTCTGTCACGAATGTGTGACTCCTTGTTTTGAGATTTTGCTGTCTGGTCCTAGACTCTCCCACATGAGGAAACAAACTTTTTGCATCTACCTTGTCAAGTCCTCTCAGAATTTTGAATGTTTCAGTAAGGTTACCTCTCATTCTTCTATGTTCCAATCCACTCAACCTTCTTTCTTTGTACTTCCTTGAATGCTAGTATGTTCTTTCTTTAGATAAGAGACCCAAATCTATACACAGTATTCCAGTTGTGTACTGACTAGTGCATTGAATACTTTTAGCTAAACCTTTCTATTTTCTTCTTCCATTCCCTTTGAAATAAAAGCCAGAATTCCATTTGCTTTCCCTATTACCTGCTGAAATTAGGTGCAAACTTTCTGTCATTCATGAGTGAGGACCCCAAAATTCCTAAATTCTACAGCCTTCTGCAACCTTTCTTCATTCAAATAATATCCAGTTCCTATATTCTCCTGCCAAAATGCATAACCTCACATTTTCTTACATATTCTGTCGGCTAAGTTTTTGGCTATTCGCTTAACCTGTCTTTGTCCTCTACACTCTCTGCGTCATCCTTGCCACTTGCCTTACCACTGCCAAATTTTTGTCAGCCACAAGTTTGGCAATTGTATGTTCACTTTCCTTATCCAACTCATTCATATATATTGTAAATAATTATGGCCATAGCAGTGATCCCCGTGGTACTTCACTAGTTACAGGTTACCATCCTGAAAATGACCCCTTATTCCAACTGTCTTCAATTAGTTAACCCATCCTCTGTCCATGCTAATATACTACCTGCAACACGATGGGCTCCTATTGTATTAAGTAGCTTAATGATTGATAAGGTACCGCACGTCTCCTGAAATTCAAAATGCATTGCATCATTGCTTCCTTATTTTCCTTGTTACCACCTAAAAGAATTCTAGTAAGTATGCCAGGCAAGATTTCACCTACTTGAAGTCGTAAAGTCTTAGAGGTATATAGCATGGAAACAGACTCTTCAGTTCAATTCATCCATGCTGACCAGATATCCTAAATAAATCTAGTCATATTTGCCAGCATATGGCCCATATTCTTCTAAACCCTTCCTCTTTATGTACTCATCCAGATGCCTTTTAAATGTTGTAATTGTACCAGCCTTCACCACTTCCTCCGGCAGCTCATTCCATACATGCACCACCAACATGAAATAGTTGCCCCTTAGGTCCCTTTCTAAATCTTTCCCCTCTCACCTTAAACCTATGCCCTTTAGTTTTGGACTCCCCCATCCTGGGGAAAAGTCCTTGCCAATTTACCCTATCCATGCCCCTCATGTTTCATAAACCTTTGTAAGGTCACCCCTCAGCCTCTGATGCTCCAGGGGAAAAAGCGCCACCCTATTCAGCCTCTCCCTATAGCTCAAACCCTCCAATCCTTGTAAATCTTTTCTGAAAACCCTTTCAAGTTTCGCAGCATCCTCCCTATAGGAGGGAGACCAAAATTGCATGCAGTTTTCTAATAGTGGCCTAACCAATGTCCTGAACGGCTGCAGCAGGACCTCCCAACTCCTATACTCAATGCACTGGCCAATAAAGGCAAGCGTACCAAACGCCGCCTTCAGTATCCTACCGTTCATGCTAACGCTGCTTAGTCATATTATGCTTTTCTAAATTTTCTGTCAGTACATCGTTTATCATAGATTCTAACATTTTCCCAATAACAGACATTGAGCTAACTGGCCTACAGTTACTAGTTCTTTTTCTCTACTTCCCCTTTCAAATAAAAGTGGTACATAAGCAGTTTTAAGATTTTCTGGGACTTTTGCAAAATCTAAGGAGTCTTGGAAGATTGTTACCAGTGGCTCCACTATTTCTGTAGCTACTCCCTTTAATATCCTTGAATGCATCCCATCAGATCCAGGGAACTTCTGTCATTCACCTCATTAGTTTCCCTTGCACTTTCTTCAGTTATTGTATTTATTTGTTCTCTTCCTTTTTCCTCTTGAATATTTACTAATTTTTGAATGCTATTAGAATTTTCAACTGTGAAGATTGTTGCAAAGTATTTATTTAACTCCTTTACCATTTCCTGAATCTTCATTTCATTTCCCTAGCCTCATCCTCTAAGGGACCTGTGTTCACTTTGGCATTAATTCTACAAAACTTATGAAAACATATCTGTACCTGAAATAGTCTTGCAACTAATCAGGACCAATATGTCTTTATACTGATGCTTTCAAATGTTAATCTAAAATTGCAATTGATGTAGGATCACAGAATTGTTACAGTGCAGAAGAAAGCCATTTGGCCCATTGTGTCTGCTTGGTTCTATTATCTAATGCCAACCAACTACTTTTTCCCTATATCCCTGCATACTATTTCCATCTGAATAATCATCCAATGCCCTATCAAATGCCTAAATTGAACCTGCTTCAACAACACTTCTAGGCAGTGCATTCCATACCCTAACTCCTCACTGTGGAAAAGTTTTATTTACTCTATCCAGCCTGCTCATGAACTTGAAAATGTCTGTCAGATCTCCCGTCAACCACTTTTTCTTTAAATAGAACAACCCCAACTTCTTCAATCTTATGTCTGAAGTTTCTTTAATTCTGGAACCATTCTTGTAAATTGCTTCTGCTCCCTCTGCAACATGTTCACATCTTTCTTATAGTGTGGTGTCCACAACTGTACACAATATTCTAGCTGACATCTAACCAGTGTCTTATACAATTCATTATCATCTCCCTGCTCTTGTACTCTCTGTCCCCATGATTAAGCCAAGCATGCTATGCATTATTTACAGCTGACTCCACTTGTCCTGCTGCCTTCAATGATCTGTGCATTTATATAGCCAGGTCTTTCCGTTCATGCACAGAATCTCATCTGCTGCCTTCCCACTCATTAGGTCTCTCAATAAAGGTGCACCACAATATCTTCCACTTCCAGTCAGGATGCCACAGCACATCACCTATTGATTTAAGATCGATGGTTAGGTCTTGGAGCAAAGGATTACCTATAGGCAAAAAAAGGCATGGCATGATTTACAAAAATCAATAACTGCTACAAGAGAGCTCTCTACACTTGCCCCTCCTTACAAGAGAAACAGATGATCGTTCTGGTCTATTTATGACTAATCGTTTTCAGCCAACAGCAACAGGCTGTTCCGAAGAAGGGTCACTGGACTCAACATTATTCCTTTGCTTCCTCTCCATACGTGCTACCAGACCTGGTGAGTTTCTCCAGCAATTTCTGTTTTTTGTAGCAAAAGGCAAGACATAGCTACAAATTTGAGGATTTCATGTCACTGCTACCATGATGGGAGAATTAATGTATTGGAAGATGAGTTTTAAATAATCCAGTGATATTCTCTCATCCATGAAGCTGATTTATCATAAGAGATTGTTTTCAAAAGGAGAAACAGCAGTACTGCCCTGAATCTAATGATTAAATGCCTATATGTTGAGAACCCATATCTTCAAAACACCGTTTCAATCAATGGGGTTTCTAGTATGATTGAAACTGTAATATTGGATACAATCATTGCAAAAAAACAAAACCAAAGCAGAAGCTTGGCCTGCTATTTGATAAATTCAAGGTTGATCTGATTGTGGCTTCCACACCACCTTCCTATTTGCCACTTATGACCTTCAATCCCGTTGCCAATCAAAAAAATGTCTTTAACTCTGCCTTGAATATATTCAGTGACCCAGCCCTTAATGCTCTCTGGGGAAAAGAATTCAACAAAGAAATGGCCTCTGAAAGAAGATATTTCTCACTATATCAGTCTTAAAAGGGAGACTTCTTTTTTCCAAACATGTCACCTAATTCTGGTCTCCTTCATAAGTGGAGGGAAATTGAAGGAAAATAAGGAAAAAAGTGCAGAACTACTCAGGGAAAATAGATCAAAATTATAAATCCTTCACTATGTGAATAAGTGAAGATCAAATGCTTTGGAAGGGGGAAAGAAGTTACTTGGTGTTTAGGTATGTTCATAAAGAATAGATTATATATTCCATATTTTGGATAGGAATTTGCTATCTTCCATGGGAGTTCTTTAATCAAGATCCCATTTGTCTGCACAAATGTATGCAAAGGCATCCATAGCATAATTTAAAAAGAACAGGTGGCTTTCCCCGAATCCTAGCCAATATTCACCTTCAACTAACTCATTGCTTTTTGAGAAAAGTTATCTGGTTTTACATCTTATTCGTGGTAGCTAGCTGCCATGGTTACTTACAAAGCATTGATTCTATTTTAAAAGAAATTCATTTACTGTGACTTTCTGACATTTTTGGGTGCAAACCCATTCATTTTTAATTGCTTTGCTCCCTCGAGGCTTGAATCTTTTTGCTGGTATGTATGTAATGCTTATTTTACCTTGAATTGCCCATAAATCCATGGAACAATTCAGATCGATGCCTGCAGTTTCTAAACCATGTGGGAATTGGGTAACTATGTCGGCAATAAATGCCTCTTGCTGCTTGAATTTCACCTCAACAGCATCTGAGTTTCAATGGATGGGATCATTTGCAAGGCTGAGCACATTCTGGGAGGTGGACAGCCCACATCCATAAGGTGTTCAGGACCAGAAGTGGACGGCTTTTTAGAAGGGTGAGAGGATGCAAAAAGTTCAGGAATCCTCCTGGAACATGATGATCATTAACTGATTTTCACTATTGATGTGAGGGTGATTCTGCCTTGAAGGATTGCAGTCTATAGGGCACCTTGGGGTAAATTATTTTATGCAGAGGGATAGAATAGTATATTCTGCAGTGTTCTAGGCAGTTCAATAGTTGAGACAGACAGGGTGTTCTGCAGTGTCTCATATACATAATACATGCTATGTTGCCTCTCTGATTCTAGATGCATGGACAGCAGTGTAATGAAATATAAAATTTTAATGGAGAGCAGCTAATCTCTCTTGTAAACATTTTCTAAGGAAAAGAACCGGATCAGTACCCAAATCAGTTTTGGGTACTAGAGAGGAGGTTTAAAACATTGGGCCCAAAAGCTAATAATCTCTGGATTCATCCCAATGCCATGTATTGGTAAAGATTGAATGTTGTTTAGTAATTGGCTATAATTTATAAAGGAATGTAGGTGCCCTTTTCCATTAAGGGGAGGGCAATTAGTTATATATAGCTCTAGGGCTTTTACTTCACAAGCGTGAGGTAATACAGGAGCACTGAAATAAGGTAAAATAATGGTGTTTGCAGCAATGGCTAAAGGAGGAGAGCTTCAGATTTTGGGTACAGGAGAGACATGGCCAACTTGAACAAGTTGTACCTTTTTAGAACTGGAAACTAATTCCTAGTGAGGAAACTAACTGGAGCAGTGGAGGGGAATGTGCTAATTTGTCATGGGTCAGCAGATTCAACATTAACACTGCTTTCTGTCCACAGATGCTGCCAGATCTGTTAAGTTTCTCCAGCAATTTCTATTTTTGTTTCTAATTTGCCATGGGGAGGGGCACAAAGATTGAACTTGACAGGATGTTGATGATGCACAGAAGACTGGGAGAGGACAATAACACTAGAATAAATAACTTTTAAGTTTTCAGAAATCAGATGGAGTAGACAAGGGACAAATGCAAGGCAGTAAAAATGGTTTAGAGTGCATGATTGTGCACAATGTAATAAATGTGCTTAATGAACTGTGGGTATGCATTGCCATGTGTTACTTTCATTTTGTGAACAAAGCTGGCTCAATGGAGGAGAATATTAGGAACTTGATATTTCTAGCTACAGTATGCGCTGGAGAGATGGTGAGGGAAGAAAGGAGGCGGCAGGATTGACTGAAGGAACAAACAATCCTGAAAAGGGATGATGTAGATGAGGAGCCAAAGACAGTCATTTAATTATAATTGAGGAATGATTGTAATCATCTTTCTATTTATGTAAAATTGTGAATAAAAAGCAAATGTATGATGCACTTTTATACTAATGGCTGAAGAGACCAATCAGGGAAATTGGTCTTAGCATAAATGCTGTATGTGAAATAGATATCAGGTGATATTGTGGGTTGTTATTTTGGATGTTGGCTCCTGTTGCCAAGCAGCTTTAATCACTGATCAGCATCAGGATCCATGCTAGCTCACAGCTGATTTTTGCTATTTTTTTTCTGTTCTCAGCTCGTGTCTCCCAGGCATGAGAATGAATGAACATTTTAAGGTGTTAATGCCATGCACCCTCGAAGCACAGCTTGGACATCCTATTGGTCTGCTGGCTCTGGCTACAAAGCAAATCCTTAAGTATGCTACCCCTTCCATCCTGCGAGCATGCCCAAGAGTGCAAAGTCTCCACCACTTGACAAGATACATGGGAACTTTGCCTTTGAGAGGACTGCTGCGCTCCTGACATTGGCCTTTCATGAGATACTGTGCATTTGTAGAAAAGGTGGAATTTGAGCTGTAGATCATACACGTTTGGTAGCCACACCAATAGCCCTAAAAGTCAGCTTGATGCTACTCATTCTATGCACATTTTGTGAGATGTCCAAGGTGGCGGCAGCCTAGATGCATCCAGTTTTTTTTTTGTCACCATGGAGCTAAGGTAACAGAATTTATTACTCTCTTCCAGCAGTGTGATTTTTTAAAAATTGTGATCAAGGGTGAATATTTGACATAAAGTCCTACAACCCTGGTTTGGTGGTTGATCAACAGTTGAGAAGAATAAGTTACAGATATGGGAAAGATGATCCATAAGTCTTTGTAACTGAGTTTTTATGTAGGTGACTGGCTTGATATCAGCAGCGTTCCTTTCCCAGGATGTGCTGTAATTTTGTCTTCGCTTGCAGCCTGGATAGCTTGTCGGTCTTACTTTCTGTTCTAGTATTCCGGTAAAGCCATCTTCCAAATCGGTATGGAAAGCAAGGATTTGGAACATGGAGAAGGAAAATTCCTGAAAAATGCTCGTCACCTCCATGTGGCTGTTATTCCCTCTGGTAATGAAGTGGTTTCACCAAGCCCAGGAGTTCAGTAATAGCTACTAACATTGCACGGTGTGATAATGGAGTGTGTGGGAAGGGAGTGGACTAGTGGCGCTCTACAGTATTAAATTTTTAATAGCTTCAAGGCTGTTATAGGTAGAACCTGGGACAGATCTTGCTGGTCATTTGAAGAAACACCTGGTGATAGGGTTGGGGAACTCTAGTAGCCAAACTAATGTTCCTTTTCAAGATCACTGGAGACTGTGCCAGAAAATGCCATTTAACAGGTTTTTGGGAGTCTTTGTGGGGTCAGAGGGAGCTTGAATAGTTTTGTGGCTCATTGCTAGTTGCTTGTTAGGCAACATCTTAATTTTGGTTCTCCTTTGTCCTCCCACTTTCAATTGCTAACTTTCCTGGTTGACTTGCTTATGTTTCCCTGGTGATCAATGAGCACTATTTATTGTATTCTATTGACATCAGAATCTGAAAATACTTCAAGTCTCTGAAGGTTTGGGGCAGCAAAAGCTGAACCAATGTCATGCATTTGAGGCATTTATTGACAGTTGTTACTGCATTTCACTTTGCTCAGGTTCTTGCTCTCGTGCTCTCTCTTTATTGTTGTTTTATCACAGATGCCAGTCTTTAACCACTTCTAAATGATATCAAGAAACTGTTGAAGGCACTGGATGCTGCAAAGGCTGTAGGCCTGACAACATTCCCCAACAATGGTGCTGAAGACATGGGCTTTAGAACTAGCCATAGCCTTAGCGACGCTGTTCCAGTGCAGCTATCATGTTGTCATCTCCAGAATAGTGGGAAAATTGCTCACATGTGCTCTGTGCACAAAATGTAGGACAAATCCAACCTGGTCACCTACTGCCCTATTAATTTAGCCCTGATAATCAACAAAGTGATGGAAGGGGTTGTTGGCAGTATAACCAAGCTGCATTTGCAAAGGAATAATCTTCTAACTGACATCAAGGCTGTATTTGACTGAGTATGACATAATTGAACCCTAGCAAAACTGGAGTCGATGTGAATTGGGGGATAAATTTCTGTTGGTTGGAGTCCAACCTAGCACAAAACAAGATGTTTGTGGCTGTCAGAGATCAGTCATCTTGGTCTGAGAATGTCACTAGTGGAGTTACTCCGGCTCAACTCATTTGCTGCTTCATTCTTCCATCATAAGGTCAGAGTTGGGGATATTCACTGTGTAATGTTCGGTACCATTTGCAACACCAGATACTGCAACAGTCCATGTCCAAATGCAGCAAGATGTGGGCAACATCCATGCATGGACTGGCAAGTGATAGGTAACATTTGTGGCATGCAAGTACCAGATGATGATCATCACCAAAAAGACAGAATCTAAAGAATGCACCTTAATATTCAGTAGTATTGCCATTACTGAATACTCTACAATCTGCATCCTGGAGATTTACCGTTGTCCAGAAACTGAACTGGACCAGCCATACTATTAATATTAGATTAGGTCAGAGGTCATGGATTTTGTGGTGCACAACTGACCACCTGTCTCCCCAACGTATGTCCACCATCAAAGCACAAGTCAAGAGTGTGATTGAATATTCCCCACTTGGTCGCATGAGTACAGCTCCAACAGCACTTAAAAGCTTGACACCATCTAGGATAAAGCAGCCTGCTTGTTTGGCACCACGTATACACCACCTTTTTAACATCCATTTACTCCCTTCACCAACATACAGTGACAGCAGTGTGTACGAGATGAACTGCAGTATCTCAACAAGGATACTTAGACAGCACCTTCCAAATCAGTAACCTCTATCACTTAAAGAGCACGAACAGCAGATGCATGGGAATGCCACCATCTGCAAATTCTCTTCCAAAACGTCCTCCATCCAGCCTTGAAAATATATTACAGTTCCTTCACTGTCACTGTGTCAAAATCCTGGAACTCCCTTCTTAACAGCAGTGTAAATATCCTAACTTCAAAGACAGCAGTGGTTTAAGAAGGCAGCTCACTCATCATAGTCCAAGGGTAGTTGGAAATGGGCATTAAATACTGGCTTAGTGAGCGTTGCCCACAACCGATGAGTGAATATAGTGCTATTGTAAAGAAATAAACTTGCAATTATTTTTGACTCAAGATATGCTTTGACATTTATGATTATTTGAGTAGTAACAATAGTAGTAGCATAATCTTTGAAAACCTCATAACATGGTAATATTTTGCATCTTGTTCTTGATTCTGAGGATGACGGCATGAATTTGGTAAAATGTTTTTAAAAATTCTTTGACATTCCCACAACTATACAAGGTTGATTTTTAGCTCTATAAAAAGTTCACTTTTATTGAAGTTATAGCATGCGGTACATTGGAATGTTTACTTTTGACAATAAAAATTTACAACACCAGCTCGAAGCCATGATTTTTAGTTTTATAATAAAGACTGGAAAGTTCATGTCAAAGAAATAATTGCAAGTTGCTTAAATTTTTAGTAGTTTATTAAAAGGTATAAAAACTGTTCACATGCACTAGTAGAAATAATGGTGTTTTACACATGGATGAAAATTGAAATGACGTCTCCTTGAAGTGTTAAAATGAGTCGTGCCAAAATGAATCTCATAATTTGTAATGGAGAAAGAACAGGGCATCAGCTCTCAAGCTACAGGAATATGAAGTGAACAAAAGTGAAAGTGTGTGAGAAAACATAATCATGACTTGTTGGCAATTTATCTTAATTTAGTAGTCAAAGGAGAGGGTCTCTGTTATTGCTGCGCTTAAAGTTTTAGTCAAGCGGTACGGTGGCTCAGTGGTTAGCACTGCTGCTTCACAGCACCAGGGACAGGTTTAATTCCACCCTCAGGTGACTGCCTGTGTGAAGTTTGCACATTCTTCCCATCTCTGCATTGATTTTCTCCGGGTGCTCCGGTTTCGTCCCACAGTCCAAAGATGTGCAGGTTAGTTGAATTGGCTATGCTAAATTGCCTGTGTTCTGGGATGTGTAGATTAGGTGGGTTACAGGAGATGGATCTGGGTGGGATGCTGTGAGGGTCAGTGTGGACTTGTTGGGCCGAAGGGCCTGTTTCCACACAGTAGGGATTCTGTGAATGTTAATCTAATTAGTAGATTAAGACAATTGAGACATAATAAATAATGAGACATAATAATAATGTAGAGAAATCCAAAATGCATTACTGTATAACTACTTTCAACTCAAGTCTGCCGTTACAGCTCTAGAATACATTTAAACTTAGATTTTGTGACTAAACAAAAGCACTGAAGTCATTGTTTTCATTAGTCCTGCAATGGTTGCAGTTATTTTAACATATTTATCCAATTCATTTGGACAGGGTATTCTATGATAACTAATTACTAATAGCAATTAATATGATCTGTCTTCCAGTTAAAACTTTGGGTAGATTAATCCATTGAAATTTCTGCTGAAGCATAGTATTTGGCTTCCTTTATTAATGAAATGGAACTCTCCAGGGTTTTACATGTTGACTGTTAAATTTGATTAAGTTGTTTTACAGTTGCATTTCAGTAACAACATACGTTGAAGAATTATAAATAGAAGCACAAAAACAAAAATAATGCAGATATTGGAATCTGAAATAAAACACAATGCTGAAAATATTTCGCTTTGGACAGTGCCTAAGGAGAGGAAAAGCAAGCAAATGTTTCTGGTCTTGAAAGGTCAGAGACTTGACAGTCTTGGTGGGGAGCTAAATTGAGAGTTTTTTTTATTCATTCACGGGATGAGGGCGTCATTTATTGCCCAGAGTGGAGTTCAGAGTCAACCACATTGCTGTGGGTCTGGAATCACACATAGGCCAGACCAGGTAAGGATGCCAGTTTCCTTCCCTAAAGGACATTAGTGAACCAGATGGGTTTTTCCCAACAATTGACAATGGATTCATGGCCATCGTTAGACTGTGAATTCCAAATATTTATTGAATTCAAATTCCACCATCTGCCATGGCAGGATTCAAACCCAGGTCCCCAGAACATTGCCTGGGTCTCTGGATTAACAGTCCAGCGATAATACCACTAGGCCATTGCCTCCCCTTGTATACTTGTAATATTTCTATCGAGAAATATTACAACACCTACTGCAGTTAGTTATGCTTAGCTATTTTCCTATGTGCAACATTTATGATTGTTATACAGGTTAAACACAAAAACATTAATACCATTTACAGTAGTATTAACATCTACATTGCATTGTACATTTGTAAATTGAGATACTAAATGTTTCGATACAGGTTGATTAACATATCCATCACAGTTAATCCATGTTCACAATAGCGAAAGTGAGGAATTGCTGTGTATCTGTTAGTTCTACCCTTTAACTGGCTCTTAAAACACATGCAATGGTAATTCCTCACTCACTTTTTCTCCTGTGCCTTCAGAGCAAGGAAATAAGAGTTTATTATGTAGGAAATTATAGGGTGAATCTATCAATCCATTAGGTGATACATTTCTAAAACCACCCTTTTAAATCTCACTTAAACTATCCGCAACAAGAAATGAATTTTAGAATACAAACATTAGATGTTGTAAAGGCTCCTTTCACTAACCATGGAGTAAAATACTTTATGGTGTTAGCATATTTGTACTGAAATAATTTTATATTTTTGCTACCCCTTTGGCATGTATGATCTTCTGTTCTTTTTTGTTTGAAAATAAATTGCTGTAATAAATATTATAGCTATCAGTTTTATAGAAGCTTCATGAGGGTTGTGCAACAAATGCTATCAATAATGCACAGGCCTCCTCCATTATCACAATTTGTTTTGGCATCCAGTTCCACAAATGCTAGTGGCCTTTAAGTATCCACCAAAGCTGTCCTATCTCTGAAGACAAGACCAATCATGGGAGCAGGCTGTTCATCAGGGTGCATCACAATGGTGGCCTGGGAGGTGGACGTTGGCCCAAAATGGAATCTAAACATTCTCTGCAACAAAAAGATATTTTCAAATGGTCTGTCTTTTTTTATTTCTGGAACCAAAGCAGAGCGGTGGAGAAAAGTGGAAAATACTTGGTACAAAAGCATTACCCTTCTGTTGCCTTTTCTCCTTTTTAAAATTGGTGGATTTTTGATCTCTTGATTTCAGCTTGAAATCACTAGAAACGTGATATGCTAACACGAAACTTGTGACTGAAGAAGCTCAATCATAATACATAGCTAAATCATGTAGTATAAAGATATTATCACAGGCTGAAATAATGTTCTGTTTTCATAATCTGAGATTTTCAAAAACAATGGGGAATGAAAATTCTGCTCTGTGCATTACATAGAACCTCTGCCTGTCCGTTTAAGCATATTGAAATAAAGGACTCCCAATGTAGAAACATTACGACTGTGAAGTGTCATTTTATGGCCTATCTTCTGTCAGTTCTAGAGTGTGCTGCTGTTAATGGCAGACCTAAATATTTTGCCAAGATCTGGTTAATATTATCCAGTGAATCTGGATGTGTTCTACTACATAGATGTTTGAATAAATCTTCCTTCAAGTGGTATTGAGCTGATGCTATCTCACTGCTTAAAGTTTACAATAATGGAAGGCTTCTGCTGTATTTGAGTGTGATTTATAGTATGTAATTACCATTTCTTTTGCACCTTAGGCAGTCACAGCAGACAACAGGTGCCATTACAACCCAGCAGAATTCAACATCTTCGTCTGTATATTTTGAATATTATGTACATAATCCATGAACACATCCTGTCATGGCCAGAGGGCATCAAGAGAAATCCCAAAGAAAACAATGTTTTCCTTTCTATATTCTTTTTAAAACTGGCTGAGGTTAATCAAATGATCGTGTTTCCAGAAGTTTCTGAAGCCCCCTGGATAGCATAAACATTCATAAAACCATAAGATATAGGAGTAGAGTTAGGCCATTTGGCTCATCGAGTCTTCTCCGCCATTTGATCATGGTGAAATAACTCTACAAAGGCTGGTACCCCATCACTAAGTTACCCTTTATTTACACATGGGAAGTCTTTGACACTGATCCATCTGAGTGTCAGGATTATCTTTCAGCCAGGGCTCCCTGATTTGTGTTATTAATCTGGTCCAATCAGGGAACTCATATTCTATGACGTCCACCTGGCCGACCTCATTACAATCACTACAAATGGCTGATGTGTTTTTCAACCCCATTCTCTTGCCTTCTCCCTGTAACTCTCAATCGTGTTAGACAAAGGGGCTGGCGATGAGCTTTCTGCCTGCAGCTAGCTCTGAACAGTGGAAAATATCAAAATTCATTGTGCTAAAATGAGTGCTGATGTTCACGGTTTTCTCCATGTTGTAATGGAAAATCTAATGGGGGAGGTAAAGCCACACTGTTAGCTTAATGACCTGCCAATTTGTCTATAAGATGTACATGACATGCTTGTCTTTGTCTCATCACTAAAATCTGATATAATTGAATTGCCGAAGCATATTATTCTGGATTTCTACGTCAGTTGCTGTTTGACCTCCAGAGGGAGAGCCGGAGCTGAGTTGGCAGCCTGCACCAGACCCTACAGCTGTCTCCAAGCTGCTGGCTGGAAAGAAGCCTATACTTTTCCTGTAAGAAGGAAAATGACTTGGCCCTCTGTGAAGTTACAACTAATTGAGGAAGTTATTTTTGGACACTGGCCTCAGAAGTTTCAACTTCATTGAACTAATTTTTAATGCCTCTGTATTTACCAACAATTGTAACTTGGAGCCTATCTCCTCTCCTGTTCACTCATCCTTTAATTTCTGGAGGCCTTGTGCATGTGAATGGAGTAGCAAAGCACATCTATGTTTTTAACTTATAATTAATAAATACTGTGTTTCTTTTCATTATAAAGGATTTTGCTGTGGATTTATTTCAAAAATCGGAATCTAAAATCTGAAAGCCGGGGTTTCAGCCTACCTCAATAATGGGGATGGAAGTGAAAAGGAAAGGACTAGATCTAACAATATCCCCATTTTCCCATCATGTCGATATTATCATAAATTAGGTTTGCCCCATTCTTCTGTTTTGTCTGTGATAATCTATTGAGGATTTAGATATTGCATGGTATTTACAACATAGCTTATTTCTATCACTCAACAAGCTGCCTGCTCATATTCATTCAAACCCATAAACATATCCTTTTCTCCCTTGTGATTTTATTTAACTTTCCTGGAAGTGTGACTAGGCTGATCACTTCAATTACACATTGTAATAAAAGGCAAATTATGTTTAACTAACTTGCTGGAGTTTCTTCAGGTAATAATTAAAGTACTGTGCAACAGACTTTTATAAGCAAAGTTATAATCCATGAAATAAAAGGGACTGTAGTGATCTGGATCCAAAAAGCAATTCTGGTATCCAGCAATGTGAAAATTTGTCCAGGCATGTTCTGCACACAAAAAGCCAAACAAATTCAATCCTGCCAATTATCACTATCACTGTATTCTTGATCATCAACAGTGTAATGGAAAGGGCTGTTGTTGATCCTATCAAGCCATATTTACAAAGGAATAACCTGTTCACTGATCTGAAGATATGATTATTGGACTCGGAAAGTTAGCTCTGTTGCTCTTTCCCCAGATGCTGCTCAATCAGCTGAGTTTCTTCAGCACTTTTGTTTTATCTACCTGCTGACTAAAGTTCAGTTTGGGTTCCATTAGGGCTGCTCAATTCCTGATCTCATTGCAAGTTTGATCCAAACATGGACAAAAGATCTCAAGTGCAGAGTTGTGGTGAGTGTGACTGTATTCGACATCAGGACAGCATTTCAGAGTGTAGCATCAAGGAGCCCTAGCCAAATGGAAATCATTTAGAATTATGGGACTCAGCTGTGAACCCAACTGCTGGTTGGAGTCTCACTGAGCATGAAGAAAGAAGATTGTGCTTGTTGGATGTCAACAGTCTCCATGCAGAGACATCACTGCAGGCGTTCCTCAGGATGGTGTCCTAGGCCTAACCACTTTCTCCATTTTTCTATTTTTAAATTCATTCACAGGATGTGGGCATTGCTGGCCAGGCTAACATTTATTGCTCATCACTTGTCCTAGAATGTGGTGGTGAGCTGCTGCTTTGAATTGCTATTGTCCTTTTTTGTGTAGGCCGCCCCAGAATGCTGTTGGGGAGGGTGTTCCAGGAATTTGACTCAGTAACACTAAAGGAATAATGTATTTTCAAATCAGGATAGTGAGTGGCTTAGAGAGGAATATTCAATTGTTTCATCAATGACCTTCCTTCCATGTTTAGGTCAGAAGTGGGGATGTCGACTGATGATTCAACAATGTTCAGCCCCTTTTACAATTCCTTAACCAAATGTAGCAAGATGTTGACAACAAATAGACTTAGTTTTATAAGTGGCAATTCAGGCCCTAGTAGTGTAAGGCAATGACTATTTCCACCAAGATAGAATCCAAATTTTTTTCTTTTTTTGTCCCCCTTTTTCTTCAATGGCATTATCGATACTGACTACCCCTAGGATGAGAGGAATGCTGCAGGGTTTATACTGGGCCCTCAACTTTTACAATTTACATCAATGAATTCAAATGAAGGCATGGTAGACGTAAGGAAGTGGTAGACAGATACAGATAGGTTAAGTAAGTGAGCAAAAATGGGGCAAAAAGCTGGCCAATGCATTTTAATTTAGGAAAATGTGACGTTTTTCACTTTGACGGGAAGAATAAAAGTGTAGAATACGATGTAAACAGAACAATATAAAAATCTAAGGTGCAGAGAGATCCAGGTGTTCTCGTTCTTGAATCACAAAATGTTAGTCTGAAGGTACAGCATGTAATCAAAAAGGCTACTGGGATGTTATATTTTATTATGAGAGGAATTGAACACCTGTGACATAGAAAGGGGTTGAGGCCAAAGCATTGAATGTTTTCAAGAAGCAGCTAAATATGGTTCTTAGGGCTAAAGGAATCAAAGGGTTCGGGGAGAAAACTGGACCAGGGGATTGAGCTGGGTGATCAGCCATGCTCGTTGAATGGTAGAACAAGCTTGAAGGGTCAAGTGGCCGATTCCTGTTTCTATGTTCCTATCACTGAAGCATTACTTTCTTTACTTTCTTAGAGGCCATTGTTGAGACTACGTCTTGGAGACTGTGTAGTTTTGGTCTCCCTTACTAAAAGAAGGGTACAAATGCTTTGGCGGTTCAGAGGAGATTTACTAGATTTGTACCTGGAATGAGTGGCTTGTCTTATGAGGACATGCTGGGCTTGTTTCCACTGGAATTAAAAGGGTGAGGCGTGGCTTGTTTTAAAGTGCATAAGATCTTGAATGATCTTGACAAGATGGACATGGAAAGAATATTTCCTTTTGGGGTTAGTCCAGAACTATAGGGTACTATTTTAAAATTAGGGGCCACCCTTATAGGACAGAAGAGGGAATTTTCTTTCAGGGTTGAGAGTCTTTCGAACTCTCTCTACCTCAGAAGGCAGTCAATGTGGAGTCGTTGAATTTTGTAAAAGACATAAGTAGTTGGATTATTGTTAAGAAAGGAAATCGAAGATTATTGGACTAGATGAGAATGTGGGATTCTAAACATACGAATCAACCATAATCTTCTCAAATGGTGGAGCAGGCTTAAGGGGTTAAATGATCTATGTGTTGTATGTTTGTATTATCATCCTGGGTGTTACCATTAACCAGAAATTAAACTGGACCGGCCATACAGGTCACAAAAACAGAAATTGCTGGAGAAACTCAGCAGGTCTGGCAGTAACTGTGGAGAGTAGACATTTTAGGTCCAGTGACCCTTCTTCAGAACTGCCATATACATACTGCGGTTACAAGTGTAGGTCAGAGGCTAGGAATTCTGCAGCATGTAACTCACTTTTATGTCTCCCCAGCACCTGTGCCTCTAAGATGCAAAAATCCAGAGTGCGATCGAAACTTTCCAGTGGCCTGGATGGGTGCAGTTCCAACAGCACTCAAGTTTGACACCATTTAGGAGAAAGAAGCCCTCTTGGCACACCATTTACCACATGCAACATTCACTCCTCTTCCTACCAATGCATAGTGGAAGCAATATGTGCTCTCTGCAGTAACTCACCAAGCTTTATGTAGAAATCTAGAAAATAGGAATAGGAGTAGGTCATTCGGCCTTTCAGGCCTACTCTGCCATTCGCTATGATATGTGGCTGATCATTCAATTCAGTAGCCTGATCCTGCTTTTCCCCATATTCTTTGATCCCTTTGGCCCCAAGTGCTAAACCAAAGGAGGTCAAACGCTACACAAACAACATTCCACGTGTGATCCCACTAAAGCCATGTATAATTGCAGCAAGACATCATTGTTCCTGTACTTGAATCCTCTCATTATGAATGCCAACTTACATCTGCCTTCTTTACTGCCTGCATGCTTTGGCGACTGTGCATGATGACACCTAGGTTTCATCACACATTTCGCACACCCCCCAACCCCCTCTCAGTTTATAGCCATTCAGATAATAATCTGTCTCCCTGTTTCTGCTACCATAGTCGATAACCTCACATTTTCCACATTATACTGCATCTGGCATGCATTTGCACATTAACCCAACTTGGTCAAATCACACTGAATCATCTCTGCATTTTCCTCCCAGTTCATCCTCCCACTCAGCTTTGTCTCATCTGCAAATTTGGAAATATATTTTGTGCCCTCATCTAAACCATTAATACATACTACGAATCAGTTGGCTCCCAGCACTGAAATCAGCAATACCCCACTCGTCACTCTCTGCCATTTAGAAAAATTAATTGATTCATTGTCATGTGTACCGAAATACAGTGAAAAGCTTTGTTTATGAGCGGTCCAGGCAGATCACAGCAAACAAAGAACGTAGAGATCAAAAAGTCTGAGAGGCATACAGGTTGCATTGTAGGTTACATTATTTGAGGCTAGAGTCCATTCAACAGTTTGATAACGACTGGAAAGAAGCTGTTCCTGAACCTGTTTGTCCGTGAGTTCAGGTTTCTGTATCTTCTGCCTGATGGAAGAGGTTGTGGGTGATCATTACCAGGGTGCAATGGGTCTTTGATGATGTTGGCTGCCTCTCCATAGCAGTGAGCCATGTAAATAGAGTCCATGGATGGAAGATTGGCTTCCACGAAAGACCTGTCTTTTTCTATTCTTTGTTGTCCGACTGCCAGCCAGTTTTCTAATCTATCAATACAGGACCCCCAATCCCATGAGTTTTAACATTACACATTAATCTCTTAATGTCGCAAGCCTTATGAAACCCCAAATAAACCAATCCACTGGCTCTCCATCAGCTGTATTAGTTACATCCTCGACAAATTCCAACAGATTTGTCAAGCACAATTTCCTTTTTGTGAATCCGTCCTAACTCAGTCTGGTCCTGCAACTGTTTTCCAAATGCTCAGCTGTTGCTTTTTTATAATGTGTGTGTGTGTGTGTAAAAGTATATGTATGTATATGTCAATATACAAATAAGAATGGACACTAGCATTTTCCCCACTACCATCATCGTGCTGACTGGTCTAAGTTCCCTGTCTTCTCTCTACCTCCCTTTTTAAATAGTTGGTTACATTAGGCACCCTCAACTGTTGGAACTGTTCCAGAATGTAAAGAATCTTGGAAGATGACCCACAATGCATCGACTTCTTGAAGTACTCTGAGATATAGAGTATCAGGCCCTTGGAATTTATCAGCCTTTAATCCCATCAATTTTCCCTATCGCAATTCCCCTATTAATACTAATTTCTGTCAGTTCCTCACTGTAGACGTTGCATTCCCCAACATTTTTGGGATGTTATTTGCATCCTCCTTTGTGAAAACAGAACCAAAAAATGTGTTTAATTGGCCTGCCATCTCCTTGTTCCCCAATATAGTTTCTCTTGTTTTTGACTAGAAAGGGATCTACATTTGTTTTATATTTTTTACTCTTTTCATGTATAAACTGATTGTAAAAGCTTCTTGAGGTGCATTTCCACTGTTCCAGAGCCTTAGCAGATGACCACCAACACATCTGCTATTTCTACAGCCACTTCCTTGAATGTTCTGTTTTATAAATTGAGGGCCTGGAGATTTAGCAGCCTTCAATCCCATCAATTCCCTGAACACCATTTCCGAACTAATTTCCTTCGGTACCTCCCTCTCATTAAACCTGTGTTCTGCAACATTTTGGCTATGTTATTTGTGTCCTTCTTTGTGAACATGGAACTAAATAATGTATTTAGTTGATCAGCCATTCCTTTGTTCCCCATTATAAATTCACCTGTTTTTAACTGTAAGGGACCTGTCATTTTCTCCTCTCTCACACACATTTTGCAACTTTTACAGTCTGTTTGTATGTTCCCTGTGAGCTTATTCTCATATTCTATTTTCCCTTCCTTAATCGATCCCTTTGAATTCTAAACGGTTCCCACTCCTCAGAGATAACAAGGTGTAGAACTGGATGAACACAGCAGGCCAAGCAGCATCATAGGAGCAGGAAAGCTGATGTTTTGGGCCTAGACCCTTCTTCAGAAGGTCTGTTTTCTTTTGGCTGATTTCTATGCCTCTTCCTTGGATCCAAAAACATTTATTATTTCCCTCCTAAGCCTTCAACAGCACCTTCTAAATTTGTGACTACTATCTAGAGGAACATTGGTAACAGATACATGGGAACAGCACCACATGCGAGGTCTATTCTAAGCCACCCACAGCCTGACTTGGAACCGGTTCATAAGCCTGAACTCCCTCCCTAACAGCATGGATGTCCCTACATCTAAAGACTGCAGCAGTTCTGGAAGATAGCTCATCACCACCTCCTCCTCCAGGGCAATTGGGAATGGGCAATAAATATTAGCTCAGCCAGCAGCACCCTCATCCCATGAATGAACGGTGGTTATTGATGAATTTTTTTTTGAACTAGAAAATGGCTTATAGTAGTATTCCCCAGAACTTGATGTTGGGAGCCCTGCTCTTCCTGATATATGTAAGTGGCCTAGTCCTTGGTGTATAGCGTGCAGTTTCAAAATCTGTAAATGCACAAAACTTGGAAACGTTGTGAATTGAGGAGGATATTGTGGAACTCCCAAAGGATATAGGTCAGTAGGAAGACAGGCAAGTGTCAGATAAAAGTTGATGCAGAATATGGAACAACAATATGAAATACAATGTACCATTTGGAAAGGGGGTGCAGAAGCAGAGGGACCTGACGTATATGCGCATAAGCAATTGAAGTTGGCAAAACAGGTTCATAGAGCAGTTATTAAAGCATCCCAGGCAGCATTAATGGGGTGAGAGGGAGACAACAAGGTGCAGGGCTGGATGAACACAGCAGGCCAAGCAGCATCATAGGAGCAGAAAGGCTGACGTTTCGGGCCTAGACCCTTCATCAGAAAAACTTTCTTGCCAATTAGTCAGTGCCTTGACTAATCAGTGATTACCAGCTTGGTTTTAAACTATAAAGAAAACCTAGTTAATACATTCTGTATAGCCATACCTCCGCCAATCAGATTCCACTTGCCAACTAATCAGCAATCTTCTTTCATATAGTATAAGTGTTCTTTTCTGTTTACTTTGGTGTTTCTTGTGAGTTGTCCTGATAAATACAAGACAAAATCACTTTGACAAACCATGTCTTTTTACACCAATACTCCAGTTCTATGCTACTGAACAAGTAAAAATACAGCAAGATGTCAATCAGCTTCTAAAGAGGTTCTCTAATCTTGAATAGGTAAAAGCCATACCATAGAGATGGTCAGTGTCATGTGCAGGAAGGGTTTCAGCTGTAGCTACATAGGAGCCAGGTTTTTAATCATAAGCCATGGCTTGAGTAACTGTAGACCATCTGCAGGGATGAGATCTTAGTGGATAGTACATCCAGTGAGGTAATCACACCACAGATGAAGAGTCCATGGGCAGAAAGTGAACGGATAATTAGAGATGGGGTAAAAACACAAAGCAGATAATTCAGGAGTCACCTGGGTACACCTCCCTATTTGACAAATTTTCCATTTTGTATACTGTTAGGGCGGCGGCCCTCACTGCATTCCCTGACGAAATTAAGTCCACAATGCTACAAATGGCTAAGCTGTACAGGGTGGGGAGAAAAATGTACTAGAAGCAGAATTGCAGTAGGGTATTCTATCATAAGGAGAACAGATTGACATTTCTGTGGAGGGACATGTGATGCCAGGATGGTATGTGGGTCCCCCAGTAGCAAGGTTGAGAATATCACTGAGCAGCTGCAGAATATTCTGAAGTGGAACAGTAAAGGTCCATATTGGTACCAATGGCATAGGTAATAAGACGGATGAGGTCCTACAATAAAGTTTAGCGAGTGAGAAAATAAATTTAAAAGGTGACCTCAAAGGTGTTCATCTCAGGCTTACTCCCAATGTCACATGCTGGTGAGATCAGTAATAGAATAAGAGTCTGGAGAGTTGGTGTAGGAGGAAGGGCTTAAATTCCTGAGGCATTGTAATTGATTCTGGGACCTAAACAAGCTGAAAGAGTTGCATCCTAGCAGGACCGGAATCAATAACCTTGCAGGGGTATTCACAAGTACCAAGGAGGGAAAGTTTAGGCTGGAGTGGCAGGGAGATGGGTACTTGAGCAGGGGGGCAAGAGTGAGGGAAATAAGGATAGAAATGAAAGAAAAATGGATGGCAGAGGAAACCAGGGCTAGCAGCAAATAGGGCCATACTATATAAAGTGCAAAAATGTTAAAACAAATCAATCTAAGAGTAATGTATCCAAACACTTGGAGCATTTAACATAAGATGGAAGAATCGACAGCACAAATAGTTATAAATGACGATGATATGATTGCGATTATGATGACATGTCTGCAGGATGACCAGGTCTGGGAACTGAATATTCAATGGTATTCAATATTTAGGAAGGACAGGCAAGGAGGTGAGGTAACATTCTGTTATTAAATGATAATTTCTCACTCTTGCACTGATTTTACCTTGGCTCAAAAAATCTAAATGTAGAATTGCTCTCGGTGGAGCTAAGAAACCACAAGGGGTAGAAGGCATTCATCAATGTTGCCTTTGGGCCTTCAAACAGGAGTTGTAAGGCAGAGGATAATATGAAACAGGAAATTAAAGCTCTCAGTAACAACAGTGCGACAGTAATCCTGGCTGACTTCAGTCTACAAATAGAATAGGCAAACCACGGTGGTAGACTAATTCTTGGAGATTGTTCAAGATGGGAGTTTTTTTTACCAGTATTAGCATTGTAATTTATGTTACATGTATTTATGAAAATACAGTAACATGTGTTTAAGTCACCATAAGTAATTCAGCACCATTTTAATCACGTAACTTTGTATGCATTATTTCTTTATTATAATTTAAGTCAAATTTCACCTTCTGTTCCAACCACGGCTTCTTGATTTCATGTGTAGCTACGGGACATGCCGTACTCCACAGCCATCACAGCTGTCCCTGAGGCCGCAACACCAAGGAGGAAGTACGCTGCAGCAGCTCCTGCTACTGCTGACCAGACCCAGAACATTGCCTCTGCCAAAGCTCATTGTCGCCAGTACTCTAGCTGCCGCCATAGCCAGGAGACTGTCCCAACTCTTGAGGACTGCGGACCATCCTCGATGTCCAAAGACCAACGGACCATTCACATTAACTCCGAGGATCGTGGGATCATTCACTCCGCTGCCAATGCAGACCGCGTTGAAACAATTGCTGAAGCTGTGACCATCGTGGCAATGAGGAATGGACTGGACCCGCTGCTCAACAGCTCGCTGCAACCTCTCTCCTCCACCACAGCAGCAGAAAAAAGAAAAAATGAATTTAATTCAAAAGTTAAATGAAGAAAAATAAAGCAAAAGGATGCAGTCGGTCATGCGAGAGGGAGCATCTTATGTAACATTCAAAAGACTACTATCTCAGCCATGAGCTAACAATTTATTGTACCGGAAGTCTTCTGGAAAAATGGATGACCAGCACAAAGCTTCATAGAAACACAATATATTAAGAATCAACATATGCTGTTGGGGTGTACTTGGGGCAGATTTTATGAACACAGTTCTGTTTCTATGAGTCTTGGCTAATTTGTTGAAGCAAGCATTTTCCCACAAGGCTGAGATTCATTTTGCACTGATTTGGGTGGACAGTTTTTAGAGGGATGTGTTTTGAGAGAAAGGGAGTGAAACAGTTTTAAGGTTTGGTTCATTATACATTTCAAAATTCACTAAAGGTCTTCATCCTTTGCCAAAGACACTCTACAACTGAATAAATCAAATCAACTTAACATTAACATTTTTAAAAGGCATCTCATAGCAAGCATAAAATTATTGGAAGCAAAGAACAGTTTCATTGTACTTTGAAATAATAAATCATCTGGCTCATAACTAAGTAGTGTTTTTTTTAATAACAAAGTATCACCAAATCATTCCTCCACCAGACATTTATTGTTCCATTCTCTGCATTGGACTGTACCTCCCACCCATGAACCTAATCTGCAAACTTGTTGGCATGCCTTTCTAATTTAGTATTTGCAAACTTTAATATCATTCCTCTGTACTGATGTGTAATAATTGGTGTAAAGGATGAATAAAGCTGAAAACTACAAAAGTAGGGATTGGGTTGAGGAGATGCCAAGAGGTGCATGAATGTCTAGGTGAAAGTAATAGGTTTATTTTACCCTACCAAAGTATGGTGATGTCCCTTCTCAAATTCAACATTCCACATTACACATGAACTAACATTCATGCTACACAAGGTGCTAGACACTAACCATCTTCAACAAGAGAGAGTCTCACTATTGGTCCTTGACATTTAATGGAATTATTATCACTGAATGCCCTGGACTTGCCATACAAATACAGTGGCTACAAGAGCAGGTCAGAGGCTAGGAATCCTGCAGTGAGTAGTTCACCTCCTGACTCCCTCAAGCCTGTCCACCAGGCACAAGTCAGGACTGTGTTGGAATACTCCTTACTTGCCTGGATGAGTGCAGCTCCAATAACAGTCAAGTAACTTGAGAATATCTAGGAAACCTCTCGCTTGATTGGCACTTCATTCACAAGCATTCATTCCCTCCATCACTGTTCAGTAGCAGTAGTGCATACCATCTGCAGAAATTCACTAAAGTGCTTTCGACAGCATCTTCCAAACCCATGATCATTACAATCTGGAGGACAAGGGCAGCAGATACATGGGAACACCACCACCTGTAAGTTTTCCGCCAAGCCATTCCCCATCCTGGCTTGCAAAAATAACAATTGCTATTCAATTGCTATTGCTGATTCCAAATCCTGGAACTCCCTCCCCAATGATATTGTGGGTCTATGAACACGAAATGGGTAACAGCAGTGCAAGAAGGCAGCTCTCACCACTTTGTCAAGGACAACTAAAGATGGGTAATGAATGTTCTTCAGCCAGCAATGCCCACATCCCATGAATAATTTTTTTTAAAAAGTATATAGTAAGGTCACAGGACAGTGAATACAAATTGGAAGCTATCAAAAATAGCGTGATTAAAAACTGAAAGAACTCTGGATGCTGTAAATCAGGAACAAAAACAGAAGTTGCTGGAAAAGCTCAGCAGGTCTGTCAGCATCTGTGAAGAAAAATCAGAGTTGACATTTCTGGTCTGGTGACCCTTCCTCAGAAGCATGATGTTAGAAATAGAAAAGCTATCACCAAGCCATGCAGAGATAAAGGAAACACATGAAGACAGACTGTAAAACATAAGGTTAGTCTTAGAAACTCACTGGAGAAAGTGAGGCCATAATTTTGAGGAAAGTACAAATAATCTTCTGGTGTTTAGATGTTGGTGATACTGACAGTTAACCAAATGGGTTGCACCATGGAGTCTTACCTATTTCTGACTTCTGACACAGGTTCTGCTACCTATTGGCTTGACTTGCTGCCACTCATTCAGTCATTAGCAGGAAGTCTCTCCAATAATCTGTGATGTAGGAGAACTACCTCAGCAAATCATGGCATTGCAACCCAGTAGAACTGTGTATTAATGTCTTATATGCAACCCAGTAGAACTGCGTATTAATGTCTTATAGGCTCACAAATGGCTTTTCAAAGTGCTGCCTGTACAAGGAGGTATAAAGCAAATTATCATAGCAATCCACATACAGGGAGATGATCAACAGTTAGAGGAAGAACAGACAAACAGAAGAAATTGAGGTATTTGATCTGTTGTTCACCTATTTGGGGATCTCGTGATTTGCTCATCCACGTCAAATATTTTACGTTCATCCGTTTGAGATTGAGATGTCATGCATATACTCACTATTTGATTGGGAACAGATATATTTAATAAGTACTGATCCTTGGGTGGTGGGCCTCATTACTGTTTGGGTTGAGAGTTTATTACGTGCCAAAAGCAAAATATATAGCCATCCCAGATTTTACAAACTGTTTATGCATTTTTCTTTCATGGGATGTTAGTGTCACTGGCAAAGTCAGCATTTATTGCCCATTCTAGTTATTCTTGAAATGAACAGCTTGTTAAGCCATTTCAGAAGGCATTTAAAACTCAGTTACATTTCTGGTGTTCTGGAGTCACATATCAGTCTAACCAAGTTAAGGCTTGAGGGTTGCCTACCTGAAAGGGCGCCACTGAACCAGATGAGCTTTTATGTTAAAATAGCCATTAACAACTGTCAATTATAACATGAGGATGTTGATAGGGGATTCAGTGATAATAACGTCATTGAATGTCAAGGGAAGATGGTTAGACTCCCTCTTGTTGGCAATGCTCATTACCAGACACTTGTGCAGCGTGAATGTTTCTTGCCAATTGTCAGTCCAGGCCTGGATATTGTCCCGGTCCTATTGCATTTGGATATGGACTGCTTCAGTATCTGAGAAGACGCAGGTGGTGCTGAACATTGTGAGGTGATCAGCAAATATCTGCACATTTGACTTTATGATGGAGACAAGGTAAGCAAAGAAGCAGTAAAACATGTTTGGGACTAGAATACTACTCTGAGCAACTCCAGCATAGATTTCCTTGAGCTGTGATCTCCGACAAGCTCAACCACTTTCATTTGTGCTAGGTGCAATTCCAACCAATGAGGAACTTTCCGTTGAATGAGTATAGTGGTTGGGAGGTCATGTTGCGGCTGTACAGGACATTGGTTAGGCCACTTTGGAAGACTGTGTGCAATTCTAGTCTCCCTGCTATAGGAAGGATGGTGTGAAACCTGAAAGGGTTCAGAAAAGATTTACAAGGATTTTGCCACGGTTGGAGGCTTTAAGCTATAGGGACAGGCTGAATAGGCTGGGGCTATTTTCCCTGGAGTGTCGAAGGCTGAGGGGTGACCTTACAGAGGTTGCTAAAATGATGAGGGGCATGGATAGGGTAAATATTCAAGGTCTTTTCCCTGGGGTGGAGGAGTCAAAAACTAGAGGACATAGGTTGAAGGTGAGAGAGGAAAGATTTGAAAGGGACCTAAGGGGCAACTTTTTCACGCAGATGGTGGTGCGTGTATGGAATGAGCTGCCAGAGGAAGTGATGGAGGCTGGTACAATTACAACATTTAAAAGGCATCTGTGTGGGTATATGAATAGCAAGGGTTTGGAGGGTTAAGGGCCAAATGCTAGCAAATGGGACTATATTTATCTAGGATATTTGGTCGGCATGGCTGAGCTGGACCGAAGGGTGTGTTTCCATGCTGTACATCTCTGTGACTCTATGACTCTGATGTAGGTGGGAATCTTAGAATCAGGTTTTGTCTGCACATTTTAAATGACCCCTAAATCACTTAGACTCAGCAAAAATTGAGGCCTAGCAGTTAAGTCATTTTGCCATCTTATTAAATCATACAAATTATGAAAGATACCCACTTCCTAGGTACCTGTCAGTTAAGATTTTGAGATCCATACATGAAACTCTGGATAACTTATGCTGATATCAGTTTTGATGCCAGCCAACTCGTAAAGAGGTACAACTTGTTCATAGTCGACTTGTTTAGCTTTCTTTTTGTGACTATATGGGTTAATAACAACTTTTGGGTACTTTGGTCTGTTTGGAAAATATTCATTCAGAATATCTTTCATTGTTGGAACTGCACTCATCCAGGCAAGTAGGTAGTATTCCATCACATTCCTAACTTGTGCCTTGCAAATGATGGTGTACAGACTCTGGGGACTTAAGAGGTGAGTTACACATTGCAGTGTTCCTAGCCTCTGATTTGCTCTTGTAGCTACTGTATTTCTATGGCAAGTCCTGTTGAGTTTCTGAGTTGCGAGATGAATTACCAATCAACAGAACAAAATCTGTTGCTGCTGTATTTGGTCACTAAGAATGTTAGCTTCACAATGACTTGCTGAATACGCCAGTTACATTTTCAATTTTTTTAAGGACCTAATGCTCTGCAAAGGAGCAATTTTTGATCTCCTACTCAATGTGATTAGTTGGTGCTGCTGTGGTACGCAAGATTGATGCATTAAAAGACAGAATTCTGTGTTTGGTAACACCACTGACCTAGAAGAGTAAAACTTCTCTCAACTATCCCAGAAGTCAAACATTAATCTGCATGGATGTTGACCTTGTTCATGACCGGCTGCTTTCCATCTCGAGTGACTGAGCAAAGTAGTTAATAGATACTAGAAAAATGAGATCTTTATTTCCTTCCCAAGATCAAGCAAACACTTAACTTAGTTTTCCTTGTAAATTCAAAATTGTGATGTGCCAATTGAGTGACTGTGCAGCATTTTGAAAATAAAAATACATTGTGACTTCTATACAACTTCTAGAATCAGGATCACAGCCAGAGGTGATGTTCTTTATACAGAGGAAATGACTTCATTGTGTAGTCTATTTTCAGTATTCAAATAACCTTGACTTTTCCAATCTTCGCTGGAATTCTGTCAATTGATTTCCTTAGTTTAAAGATCAGTTTTCTTCCCCAAAGACATATTTAATTTACAAAGAACCTTGCTACCTTTCAGGATGTTTCTTGATCCAAAATTATATCAGCAGGCAACTTGCATTACCAATGCGTTAGAACAGCAAGCTAAGCAGAAGTGAAACAAAAATTGGAGTCCACACTAGCTATCTGATAGTTCATCAAATTGAACTATACAGTAAGGTGAACTTAGTCTGAAGACTCTGCAGAAGCAGTACAAATGTAGTTTTGATCTGTGCATGTTCCTTCTCCGGTTTTACCCTTTTAAAGACAAATTTGCATTTGCATCAAATAAACTAGTCCGGATGAAGGGTCGTGACCCAAAATGTCAACTTTCCTGCTCCTCTGATGCTGCCTGACCTGCTGTGTTCCTCCAGCTCCACACTGTATTGAAACAAACCAGAAATCTATATACCAGAAAATGCTGGAACTACCTCTTCAGATCAGGCAGCATTTGTGGATACAGGAAACTATTTGATTTGAAATATTATTTATGTTTCTTTCTCTACAGATGCTGCTTGATCTGTCCAAAATTTCTAGCATCCCCAACATTTTACTCTGAATCTAAATACCAAGCTTATTTTTTTCATTCATTCATTTGCCATCTACTGCCAATGCTATGTCAGTTTATTTTAATCAGGAAGTGAACGTATGTGCATTGTAATTAAAATTTTGTTCAAAAAAAAATCAAACTTGTGAAGCTCTTAAGTGGTTCCTGGTTTAGCTATAATATTCGTGGTATGAAAATACAATGCAGCTGCAAGTTTGCCTGCATATGCATAATTTGCATCAAGTCGATGCAGAAAGTCCTCTAAGCTTTAGCTACTGAGATATAAATCTCTTTACATGAATAGCCTTAACTATTGTTTTGAACTCAAACTGAACTCAAAAAGATAAATGTGATGTTCACATTTATATGCACAAAAATAGTTTTCACTGTCACAGTTCACCAACCAAGTAGCATGGTCTGTAGCCCACTGAGGTTCATATCCATTCAATTGAAATGTCTTAAAACATTACGTTTTTAATTCAGAGCTGTCACAGAATGTTAAATATTGATTACAATGTAGGTAAATGATTGCTGGCTAAATTATAGTTTGACTAAGTTTGTGGGAGAGGTGGAAATTCATTCGAAGCAGAAGGCTGTAACCAGAGAACAGAGATCGACTGTATCCATCATCTTCAATCAGTATTTGTATGCTGTGGGATAACCAATGTTTATAAATTGATGTAAAATTTAATTAAATTTACCAGCAATGATTTCTATTCAATGTTCAACTTTAAACTTGAAATCTTCTTCCCCCAAATAGTGTCAAGTCATTTGCTCAATGGCATTCAAAAAATATGCCTGTTGAACTATTAAACAAGCTTGTGATTTGTGATGGATTTTATTTAGAAGTTATTGTCATGAGACAGTTTTGAATAGAATTTACTTTGAATATTTTCTTTGAATATTCATTTTGTCACGTGTACTCAAGTACAAAAGTACAGGAGTACAGTGAAAAGTTTTACAATGTTGCCTCTTATGATGCCATCTTAGGTACAAGTACCTAGGTACAAATCTTAGATACAAAAGAGGAACGAGAAAAGAAAAGTAGTTGCATCACTTTACAGTGTTTAAAGAATAAATTAGAAATAAGACATAGTTAAAGGATTGGCATTACAGTCAGATATAAAAAAAAATTCAAGTAAGCATTACACTACAGTAGCTGAGCACAGAGGCTTCCGCACATGGTCTGACCACCCGCTCCAGGTTCCAGTTCAACAACTGTCCCTGTTCCCTCCAAGCCTCCAATCCGCTGCACACTGGCTCTCAACTGCTCCAAGGTAAGTTTTCTTTAGAGATAGTAGGAACTGCAGATGCTGGAGAATCTGAAATAACAAGGTGTAGAGCTGGATGAACACAGCAGGCCAAGCAGCATCAGAGGAGCAGGAAGGCTGACGTTTCGGGCCTAGACCCTTCTTCTTTAGGACTGCTTCCCCTTGCTGGCCTCTGCCCGGGACTGGCTCCCTGCACCAGCATCCGCCCGGGACTGCTTCTTCTTGCTGGCAGCTGCTCCAGGACTGCTTCTCCCCTGCCAGACTCCGTCCAGGACTCACTCCTTGTGAGTCTTTGATTTTCAAATATGAAGTGGAATTGAAACTGGTTAAAAAAAAACACAAAATACAGTGGTTGCTGAAATTCTGAATTGAAAACAAAACGCTTGGAAAAAATCAGTTCATGCAGCATCTCTGGAGAAAAAGAATTGTTTCAGGTCCTTTAGTGAAAAGTGATGGAAGCAATTAACACTTCAAATCTGCCTTCATTGATGGTGCATGACTGCTTACCATTTTCACAATTAAAATTGACCTGAATTTCATTTTATTGGGTTTAGTCAATTTAGAGTGAAAAGTTTTAAAGCTTCTGTGAGATGTTTGAGATGGTTGCTAATCTCTGTCCTCACCCCACCTATGACGACAGTGTTGAAAGTCACTGAAGACAGTTTACTTCTTATTACACTAGATGGAGCTACACTTCCAATGGAGAGTTGTAACTCATTCTGTGAGGTACAAATTTCTGGTTGATCTGAAGTTATTCCATGTCTGCACTTGAAAGCACAAAGGACTAAGTATGAGATCATTCTTATCATGCAGATTTATTAGTCTGTACATGAAATATTTAAGAGGAGAAGTCTACCCTTTTAAAATAAGATAGATTTGTTATTGGTTTGAGTGAGTTTCTTTGCTGTCTCTTTCTCTGTGATCACTGAGGCATATTGAGGTTGTGTTGGTCATTCTGTTCATATCTGTAGCGAAAACAAGTCTGAATTAATTCAGTAAAACATGACCTTGTGGACATCAGTTTATGTACAAACCAAGAGGAATAAAATTGGAACTGAATTGTTTAAGCACAGCAGAATTCCATGTATTTAGAGCCATTTACTATTATAGGGCAAATCATAAATTGAAGGCCAATTCAAATATCAAAAACTTTTATTTTAAATGTTTCAAAATATTAAATAAGTATATGTTTTCAGATTATTAGGAGACCAAGCGAATTTCAATTGAAAGTTGGAGTATTAATACTAGAATCTGATTGGTTTACACACAGGAAGGTTTATGATTTTATGGTATGATTTTAAAGTATGATTTTGAAATGAAAATGTTTACTGTACTTTTCCAACTTCTGATATATTCATATCCAACTGAACAGTACTATCTGATCATCATATCTGCTGTGGATTCTGAAAATAGCATCTTGAAAATGCATATTTCATCTTGCATACAAGCAGAAATCTCCCAAGAAGTTTAAGTTAGTTTTAACTGTGTGAAACTAAGTGTGTAATTTCCTCTGCCTTGTATATTTACTGCTTACTAAATCTTTCATCAACTTATAATCTAAGTTAAGGCGAAGTAAGTGTTTATTCTCCGATTTTCTGAAGTTGAGTAAGATTGCATGAGCATATATGGTATAACCAATAGGCAAAATACAGTAATGAAAACAGAAATTGCTGCAAAATTCAATAGGTCTGGCAGCATCTATGGCGAGGAAGCAGAGTTACCATTTTGAGCCCAGTGACCCTTGTTCAGAACCCATTCTGAGTTTTTCCTGCAATTTTTGTTTTTGTTTCTGATTTACAAATTCCACAGTTCTTTGGGGTTTATTTAGCTAAAATACAGTAATGATTTACAGATGGAAATCTTTGTACATTACATAGACACCAAGCAGACAATTCCACAGTAAGACTGATAGGGTTTGCCAATATGACTGATCTGAGATACTAAGCCAAAGGATAATATCGAGAATAAAATCTTAACTGTAAGTTCAATCATGAAAAAAGTTCAGAATGTAGTCTGTCAATAGAGAATGATCTGAATTTTATTGTTGCTTGTCTTACCGTTCCACCCATCTCCGTTAACTTTCTCTCTCTTCTTGCCTACAGAAGATTGAGGGGGGATCTTATAGAAACATATAAAATTATGAAGGGAATAGATAAGATAGAAGTAGAGAGGATGTTTCCACTGGCAGGTGAAGCTAGGACAAGAGGGCATAGCCTCAAGATTAGAGGGAGCAGATTTAGGACTGAACTGAGAAGGAATTTCTTCACCCAGAGGGTTGTTAATCTATGGAATTCCTTGCCCAGTGAAGTAGTTGACGCTACTTCAGTAAATGCTTTTAAAAAAAAGGTAGATTTATTTTGAACAATAAAGGAATTAAGGGATACGGTGAGAATGCAGGTAAGTGGATCTGAGTCCACGAAAGGATCAGCCATGATCTTATTGAATGGCGGATCAGGCTCGAAGGGTCAGACGGCCTACTCCTGCTCCTAGTTCTTATGTTCTTATTCTGCCTAAGTGACATTCTCTGCAGGCATTACCTCTGGTACCAGATGACTGCTGACAACATCAAGTTCTACCTCTATAACATCTTTCCAAAATGTTGTCCAGAGTCCAGGCTTAAGTGAGCCACAATTTCTTCCCATTAAACATTCAAAAGATAAAGGCCATCTCTTTACTATCGCTGATACAAATGACAAAATACTTTCTTAAAAGAAAATTATTGCTGTGAGAAAATTTAGAATCATGCCAGTAAGGAATAGTATATGCAAATGGTAAGGTTAATTTATTGGCAGGTAATATAATTTGAAATAATCAGCCTGATCTTTAGCATAACTTGCCTGTTTGGATAAGCTTCAATCATAAATCCTTAGAAAAGTTTGCAACCAATGAAACATTATGATTTCTAGCCCAAAGCTCCAGTTCATACCTGTTTTCAAATTTGATTTTTCTTAATGGACCTATAAGCAAATCAATCACTTCGGAGAATGAGAGATAGTAGGAACTGCAGATGCTGGAGAATCCGAGACAACAAGGTGCAGGGCTGGATGAACACAGCAGGCCAAGCAGCATCATAGGAGCAGAAAGGCTGACGTTTCGGGCCTAGACCCTTCTTTTTGACTAGCAGTTAAACATGGCTGAGAGATGATATGCAAGATCAGGTGCCAACCCTTGAGATAGAGTGCTCATTCAGTGTCAGCACAGAGTTTCACCTTGGCTGTAACCATGTTTATTACTAAGGAATTGGATTTATTGCTTTGTGCCTCAGGACTGATCTGGTAACTGTTGCTCTATCTAACTTATGAGGGATTGCATGCAAATGCTTTGTGAATAAGTAGGATCCTGTCAATTCAATGATCTGGTAAGTGCGACAGAATTTAACACTTCATTTTTCAAGAGATTGCCTTGAAGTTTAAACAGTATTTTTGTACTTATTTAAAACCTGCCTCCGCCCTTAATCTTTAGCTTCTAGCTGTCCAATTCCCCATGGTGTCTGCATTCTGTAATTATGGTACCTTGATTATCCCTAATTATTAATTACATGCATTGGTAGTGCTATCCTCAGCTGCTAAGGGCCTAAGTTCTAGAATTTCTTCTGTAAGTCTCACTGCCTCACATCTCTCCCTCACTCTTTTAGGATTCTCCTTAAAATCTTCCTTTTTGACCACAATGTCAGAAATCACGTGACACCAGCATCTAGTCCAACAGGTTTATTTGAGAACACAAGCTTTCAGAGCCTCGCTCCTCCTTCAGATGTTAGTGAGAGAGATAGTATCAGACACAGAATTTATAAGTAAAAAATCACCACTGATGAGGATGTAGTAAACAAACCTAAGGTGCTGTTAAATCTTTTATCAGCTGAAAGGTTTTAATTGATGAATATGTATGTGTAAATCCCTGCATTCCTTGGAGAGAGAGAGAGAGAAAGAGACAGAGGGGACAGGGAGAGTGACTGAATGTGTGGGTGCGAGAGAGAGTGAGTGAGCGCTCGAGAGAGGGCTGAAAGAGAGTGAGTGAGTGTGCGCTTGAGAGAGGGGTGAGAGAGAGAGTGAGTGTGAGTGTGCGCTTGAGAGAGGGGTGAGAAAGAGAGTGAGAGTGTGTGCACGAGAGAGGGGTGAGAGAGAGAGAGTGAGTGAGTGTGCGCTCGAGAGAGAGGCAAGAGAGAGAGAGTGAGTGAGTGTGCGCTCGAGAGAGAGAGAGAGAGTGAGTGAGTGTGCGCTCGAGAGAGGGGTGAGAGAGAGAGTGAGTGTGCGCTCGAGAAAGAGAGAGACAGTGAGTGAGTATGCACGTGAGAGATAGAGAGATTGAGTGAGTGTGCGTGCGAGAGAGGGGTGAGAGAGAGACAGAGAGTGAGTGAATGTGTGCACGAGAGAGGGGTGAAAGAGAGAGTGAGTGGGAGCGCGTGCGCATAGGAGGGGAGGAGTGCGAGAGAATGGGAGTGAGCATGCAGGGGAGGGGTGAGAGAGAGAGTGAGAGGGAGCAGGTGCAAGTGCGCAGGGGAGGGGAGGGATGAGAGAGAAAGTGAGAAGGAGCAGGTGCATGTGCGCAGGGGTACGGGGGCTGAGAAAGAGTGTGAGAAGGAGCAGGTGCATGTGCGTGGGGGAATGGGGGGAGAAAGGGGGCGGGAGGTAGAGAGAGGAGGGCAGGCAGGTGCATGCACACTGGGGAGTGGGGAGAGAGGGATGGGAGAGAGAGAGGGTGGATAGGGTGGATACGGCAGGTGCGAGAAAGGATCTGTGTGAGTGAGACTGTGTATGTATGCGTGTGTGTGTGTGAGTGTATAATGTGGTGGGGTCACCTGTAGTGTGACATGAACCCAAGATCCCAAGTGAGTAAGGAACTTGGCTATCAGCCTCTGCTCGGCGACTCTGCGTTGCTATGTATCCCGAATCCGCCTTAGAGGGCGGTTACCCGAAGATCTGAAGCCAAATGTTCTTGACCGCTGAAGTGTTCCCCACTGGGAGGGAACACTCCTGTTTAGTGATTGTTACGTGGTGTCCATTCATCCATTGTCATAGCATCTGCACGGTCTTGCCAATATACCATGCCCTGGGGCATCCTTGCCTGCAGTGTATGAGATAGACAACATTGGCCAAATCACTTGAGTACTGCCATGCATGTGTTGGGTGGTGTTCCCACATGTGACAGTAGACCAGATGTGTGACTGGCGACCAGGATTGTTGGAGGAGGCAAGATTTAGTGAGAGGGAAGAGATGAGGGAGATGAATATGAGGAGAGAAATGGTGCTGGGAAGTTTGTTGGGATTGAACGCCGATAAATCCCCAGGACCTGATAATCTATATCCCACAGTATTTAAGGAAGTAGCTCTAGAAATAGTGGATGCATTGGTAGTCATCTTCCAGGATTCTATAGACTCTGGAATTGTGCCTGCAGATTGGAGGGTGGCTAATGTCACTTCAATATTCAAAAAGGGAGGCAGAACGAAAACAGGAAATTGTAGACTGGTGAGCCTAACATCGGTAGTGGCGAAAATTCTTGAATCCATTGTCAAGGATTTTATAGCAGAGCATTTAGAAAGCAGTAGCAAGATCAGACAGGATCAGCATGGATTTATGAAGGGGAAATCATGCTTGCCAAATCTGTGGGAATTCTTTGAAGATATAACTAGTAGAGTTGATAAGGGGTAGCCAGTTGATGTAGTATATATGGACTTTCAGAAAGCATTTGACCAAGTCCCACATAAGAGATTAATGTGCAAGATTAAAGTGCATAGGATTGGGGGAAGTGTGTTGAGATGGATAGAAAACTGGTTGGCAGAGAGGAAACAAAGAGTAGGAATTAATGGGTCCTTTTCAAATTGGCAGGCAGTAACAAGTGGGGTGCCACAGGGAAAGGTGCCAGGACGTCAGCTATTCACAATATATATTAATAATTTGGATGAGGGAACAAAACGTAACATCACGGGGATCGCTTTGCAGAACACCTATGCTCAGTTCGCAATAAACAACTGCACCTCCCAGTCGCGAACCATTTCAACTCCCCCTCCCATTCCTCAAACGACATGTCCATCCTGGTCCTCCTGTAGTGCCACAACGATGCCACCCGAAGGTTGCAGAAACAGCAACTCATATTCCGCTTGGGAACCCTGCAGCCCAATGGTATCAATGTGGATTTCACAAGCTTCAAAATCTCCCCTCCCCCTACCGCATCCCAAAACCAGCCCAGCTCGTCCCCGCCTCCCTAACCTGTCCTTCCTCCCACCTATCCACTCCTCCCACCTCAAGCCCCACCCCCATCTCCTACGTACTAACCTCATCCCGCCCCCTTGACCTGTCCGTCCTCCCTGGACTGACCTATCCCCTCCCTAACTCCCCACCTACACTCACCTTTACTGGCTCCATCCCCGCCTCTTTGACCTGTCTGTTTCCTCTCCACCTATCCTCTCCTCTATCCATCTTCTATCCACCTCCCCCTCTCTCCCTATTTATTTCAGAACCCTCTTCCCCTCCCTCATTTCTGATGAAGGGTCTAGGCCCGAAACGTCAGCCTCTCTGCTCCTATGATGCTGCTTGACCTGCTGTGTTCATCCAGCTCTGCACCTTGTTGTAACATCACGAAGTTTGCAGATGATACCAAGTTGAGTGGCGGGGGTGGGGGGTGCTGAACTGTGATGACGATGCAGAGATCCTTCAGCATGATCTGGACAGGTTGGGTGAGTGGGCAAATCAAAGGCAGATGCAGTATAATTTGGATAAATGTGAGGTTGTTCATTTCAGAAGGAAAAATAAGAAGGCAGATTACTACCTGAATAGCTGTAACTTGGGAGAGGGGAGTGTGCAGTGGGACCTGGGCGTCCATGTGCACCAGTCGCTGAAGGTAAGCATGCAGGTGCAGCAGGCGGTGAAGAAGGCAAATGGTATGTTGACCTTCATTGCGAGAGGTTTTGAGTACAGGAGCAGGGATGTGTTGTTGCAGTTGTACAGGGCCTTGGTGAGGTCACACCTGGAATATTGTGTGCAGTTTTGGTCTCCTTTTCTGAGGAAGGATGCTCTTGGTCTTGAGGGAGTGCACCGAAGATTTACCAGGCTGATTCTGGGGATGGCGGGTCTGATGTATGAGGAGAGATTGACTAGTTTGGGATTGTTTTCACTGGAGTTCAGACAAATGAGGAGGGGGATCTCAAAGACACATATAAAATTCTAACAGGACTGGACAGGGTAGATGCAGGGAGGATGTTCTCAATGGTGGTTGTGTCCAGAACCAGGGGTCACAGTATGAAGATTCAGGGTAGACGATTTAGAACGGAGATGAGGAGACATTTCTTCACCCAAAGAGTGGTGTGCCTGTGGAATTCATTACCACAGAAAGTAGTTGATGCCAAAACATTGAATGTATTCAAGACGTGGCTAGATATAGCACATGGGGCGAAAGGGATCAAAGGTTATGGGGAGAAAGCAGGATTAGGCTATTGAGTTGGACGATCAGCCATGATCGTGAAGAATGGCGGAGCAGGCTGAAAGGGCCAAATGGCCTCCTCCTGCTCCTATCTTCCGTGTTGCTATGGTAGTGGCCATGTCGAAGATCTGACATGTCTTGCAGACCACAAGTTATTGATCATTTGCCCTTATGGCTCTATCAAGTTTTCTTCACTTCTGTGAAGACCCTTAGACACATTCACTGCACTAAAAGACACTGCATTAAACCCAATGTGGCACTTGTTCAGTTTAAAAGTTTCTATTGTGCACTACTACAGGTAGTATGACTAAGTTGTTTGAAATTAACAATGAAATCAATTATTACAACAATTTACAGTTATGGTATTTAGCCTTGTATTGTGCCATTTGTTTGCATTGAATTCCATTGGATATACCTTTGTTGGTACTTGCATCAAAACTCAGAACCTCCTAAAGAGATGAATCCAGTGGAATTGTTTTGACTTGATGAAACTTTCTCAGGAATGTGATCATAGGTGTTTCTGTAAGTAGCCTCTAACCTCAGAAACTGATTTTCCTAGGGGAAGGAAATGTCCTACCCTCTATTGCTTTCAAAAATCATTGAGTCCAGCTTTCATTGTGTATCTACTGCAGGAATGTTTGCATTAAGGCAGAAATGCAACATGAGGTTTTTATTGTTGATGACAACAATCAATCATTCCTTGTAGATACGGAGTTATTGACTGGTCTCTAGTTAACCTGACTGGCATTGTTAATCAGAATAGGGCATCATCTTTAAAACAGTTTACAAGGTAAAATAGATCACCTTGAATTTTGCATCCACTTTCATGGACTTGGGCAAAACATGTCTGAATCTACCATTTGGAAACCAAATGGCCTTGAGTACTGAGCAATGTCACTATTATTCAACAAACAATTGGCAACCAAAGCTAACAAGTAAAGAAAAATAAACAATAGATTTGGACTAAGTAAATGCTCAGCAATAAGAATCTCATTCTGGCTTTTTATAGAAGAATGATACAGAGTTGATGCTGGTCATGCCAAACTTCCACCAACTTTATGCTTAAGCACAATGGAATCTCTTGGAAATAGCTTCAACAGAGATGAAGTACATTATTTTACTCACTGATGTATGTCCAGGTTCTTAGTACATCCTTGAAATATTAAGTTACCCAGAGGCTAATCTAATGGTGACCTTTTGAAATAAAGGTTAATATTCTGCTGCAGTCATTGGAACAGTTGAGTAGTCTTACTCCAACAGCCTATTGATCACCTAAGAGAGAGGATATTTCCATGTTCATTATTCCATTTCCTAACATCCCAAGGATGATTCACAAGGCCTGACAAAGACAAAACAGTAGTGACTTCATATTGATTGAAAACAATTTGAAGCATGGACCAGCAGAGAATGAGTGTTCAGCAGCTCATTCTAATTCTGAAAATGTAGAAGGCATCTTCTTCACAAAGTAAAATCCTGGTTCACAATAAGTGGGAAGAATGAATGCTAAAACTATCACAAAACATTGAAACATTAAATGAAAAACAATCATTTTGTAAAATAGCATTTTGTTTTATAGACACAACCTGGCACCTACTAGCCATTTTTGAAATGTTTGATAAAGAACTGTCAATCGCATTAAAATGAAAATCACTGTTTTTGATTGTTAGTAATATAAGTTTCTGATTCCAAAAATAAAGTACCATTTAACTGGGATAGTGTAAATTTTTAATCCAGTACTGATTTTAAATTTCAAGATGGCCATGCCTCACTGGGGTCGTGCACTGGAAATAAAATCCTGCTATTCTCAATCCTCATAATATTAAAGATTTTATCAAACTATGCAAAATTCCCCAACTTTCCTGCTTTCCTGATAATTGCACAGCAGTTTTAATGTAAGAACCTTCTGGAATTGATTAAAATGCTGCCAAGCTGGCAACAAGTTTAAAAACTAATCTTATCCTTCTCTGTTGCTGGGTTGAAATCCTGGAGTTCCCACCGTAATAATATTATGGGTCTACTTACAGCACATGGATTTCAGCAGTTCAAGAAGGCAGCTCATCGCCACCTTCTCTAGGGCAACAAGGGATAGGCAATAAATGCTGGTCAGCCAAATATGCCCACATTCTATGAGAGAATTTTTAAAAAAGCAGCCAGCAAGTGGATTGGAGGAGTGTTATTTGTGTGGGTTTGGCATATGTCACTTGTCAGTGTTTGTGGATGAGAGATGCATGTGACTCCTGGCCATGTATCCTGCTGTGAGATGCTGTTTGGTGCTGAACAGCATCGAGGCTCCTCATAGCCAGTGGTGAGTTGAAATCACTAGGTACACACTCTGACTTCCATGTCAAGAATTCTCAGTGTCTAGCTCATACAACACATTTTGTAAAATAGGAAGCTGGATATTAATGAGGTGAGTTGCTGCATTAATAGTGTTTAAGAGCTTTCATCCCTCTTCATTATCAACTCCCCTTGCTCTGCTGTAAATGCATAAAAGATACGGTGAGATGTTTTTGAAGATGAGAGGCCTCTTTAGACTTCTCACCGAATTCTGCACAAACCTCACCATAACCCACATTGCTTAGATCCATATAACATTCCACCCAATAAATAAAAGATACAGTCCTAAAGAGGGTGCAGAAGGAGAGGGATCTTTTCCATGAGTAATTATGAACACTATATTGAAGGTCCCTGACTAGATTGAGGAAGCAAGTAAAACAGCACATGGAATCCTGGGCTTTATTAATAGAGGGGCAGAGGACAAAATCAAGGACGTTATGGTAATCTTTTATATGACATTGGTTTAGCTGGAATATTGCATCCAATTCAGGCAACATGCTTTAAGAAGATGCTTTAGGCAGAATCGAGGAAAAAAAAATGAGAACAATTCCAATGGAGTTCGGGTATTTTGACTGGAGAATCTGCGATTGCTTTCCCTCAGAGGACCGAAGATTTGGCAGAGATGAACAAAACCCATGAGGGGACTGGACAGGATAGATGGGAAGTGACTGTTTCCATTGCCCAAATATTCAAAAAACAGAAGTCATCTATTTAAAGTAAATGGAAAAAGAACCAAAGGTAATGTGAAGAAAAACTTGTTTGTGCAGTGAATGGTTTGGATCTGAAATGCAGACCCCAAAAGTGTAGTGCCTCAGATTTTAAAAATTAATTGGATCTGACGAAGAATTTTCAGAACTACATGGTGAAGGTAGATCAGTGGGCCTAACTGAGTTACTGCAGAGAGCTGGCACAAAAGAGAGTGACCTCTTTTTTATGCTGTATCCATTCTATGATTGTATGTATATGTACATCCATACTGTGTCCATGAGCACTTTTTTAAAAATGCAACTGTCCACCAGAATGAAGAACGTCTGGCTTATTTACAAGTAGAAATGTGGTTTTTATTTAGAATTGACAGGAAAACACCATGCAGTTCTTGCACCAATTCTTCCTTGGCAACTAATCCACCATATAGCCTTCACCACCTTAACTGGTTCTCAAAATATACTTTGAACCTGGCAAACAAATCTAAGTCTTGATGACGGACTGGGAGACCAGAACATAGGTACTCTTGTGAATGTCTTGAAAAGCAAATTCCTTCAATGTTTGAGATCAGTTGTCATTAGCTGTAAAATTCCTCTAGTCCATAATGAATAAGTTGGTAAAAATACAAAACAGAAACTATAATTTCACGTTCTCAGCAGTGTGTGACAAGAAGAATGTATTTTTCTGTCCTTCTCCCACTCACCCATCCTGGTCTGCTTTCAAGTGACCTGATTTTGACCCTTGTCAGTAACCAGGTTTGCTAAAACTTAATTAAAATATCTTTAAAAGCCTGTGAATTTAGAATTATTGAACCTTACAGATTGGATTGCAAACAAATTTTCATACTTAATAAAATCATGAGTTTTAGTCATTTCAGTTCTTCATGAACAGCTAATATTAATCCCATGCGTGTACTAATCGGAATTTAAAACTTAAAACCCAGGACAGAGCATTTATTTAGTGTAAAAGAACTTGCATGAATGTATAATTGTGCAAGAAAGTTCTGTAACATGTTTGACTGGTCCATTGAGATTCCACATGCTCATGGGCACAAATGCTATCCTAACCATTCGGTAATATTTCTGATTGACTGCTTCAACAGATGGACCTGTTAAATTTAGAATGCATTGTTTTCAGTTGCATCTGTTGAAATGTGCCATGCTTTTCAGGCAACTGTATGTTTGTCTGGGTTTTAGGAATCTTTTTCTTCAATGTCTGTCTTTAATTCTATTCCTCAGTGAAACCAGTGTGTGCAACTGTGAAAGGAATGGAATCATTCAAACTGTATAGTTATACATCGCTATCCCCTTACCAGTACTTCTACTCTTGTTTAATGAATGCTTCTGACCAACCGACCAATTCAGTATGTTTTATATCTAGGTAAGCCAAACTCTGTTTTTTTTTCTCTTCTTTGTCCGTTTTCTGCTTTTGCAGAGGCCAGACTGTGCTGTTGCCCACCCTCACCCCAACATCAAACATGCATAAAAGTGGTCTAGCATCTACGTGACTATAATCAACACACTAGAGTGGAGATTTGTCCTGTTGTGTCCCATAAGGTAATGCTATATTTATTACAGTGCTCTGAAGTACTGCTGTCTTCACCTACCCATACCAATTTTTTTGCATAGTAAAGTTCACAATTTGAACTTGCAGTAAGAAGCATGAAAACAGTTAAATAAAGTATGGAATAAAAACCAAAAGAACTGCAGATGCTGTAAATCAGGAACAAAAACAAAGTTGCTGGAAAAGCTCAGCAGGTCTGGTAGCATCTGTGAAGGAGAAAACAGAGTTAACGTTTTGGGTCCGGTGACCCTTCCTCAGAACTTTATTGTGTAAATAAAGTATGGCCTTGTATTTATATTACACTTTTCACAAACTTTACCTACAAAGCACTTTGGAATATCTGATGAACATATAAAGTTAAATACAAAAATCCAGAATTTGCTATCATGATTCTTGTTTTTCATTGGGTATGCAATCAATTATAAATTAGAACTGATGAAAACTTGCCATTTTATAGTATTGGTTTTGCTGTAACAATCTTTGAAAAGGTTACATTTTGTTGAATTACGTGTCGCTGAGCTTCTAATGATATGTAGAGCTCGTAGTTACTGTGATACAGAGTCACTGGTTCAGAAAATTTCAAGTTAATTCTGTTCATTTGGTCATGGCTGTGCTGGCTAAGCCAGCATTTATTGCACATTGGACAGTTAAGGGTCAATTGCATTGCTGTAGATCAGGAGTCACATGTAGGCCATACCAGGTAAGGACATTCCCTAAAGGACATTAGTGAACCAGATAGGTTTCTCCTGATAATCGACAATCATTGTGACTCTTAATTTTGGATTTTTATTGACTTCAAATTCTACAATCTGTTGTGGTGGTATTCGAACCCGGATTCCCAGAATATTATCTGGATCAGTGGATAAATAGCTAAGCAATAACACCACTAGGCCATTACCTCCCTAGTTGGGGACTGTCAAACGTCTCCATTCTAATAAATTGCACCTTTATAAAACTGTTTTTAAAAGCTTGATATCTTCAGATTCTACCTTAATCCCATGTGCATATTTCACATCAACCATTTCACTGTTTGACTATTCTTCACTTTTATAGAGTCATACAGCGTGGAAATAGACCCTTTGGTCTATCCAGTCCATGCTGAACATAATCCCAAATTAAACTAGTCCCACCTGCCTGCTCCTGGCCCATATCCCTCCAAACCTTTCCTATTCATGGAGGTATCCAAATGTCTTTTAAACGTTATAATTGTACAAACATCCACCACTTCCTCAGGAAGTTCATTCCACACACGAACCACCTCTGTGTAAAAACTTTGCCGCTCATGTCTTTTTAAAATCTCTTTCCTCTCACCTTAAAAATGTGCCGCCTAGTCTTGAAATCACCCATCCTAGGGGAAAGCCAACTACCATTAATTCTATCTATACCACTCATTATTTTATAAGCTTCTATCAGGTCGCCTCTCAATGTTCTACACTCTATGAAAAAAGTCCCAGCCTATCCAGAGATAGTAGGAACTGCAGATGCTGGAGAATCCGAGACAACAAGGTGCAGGGCTGGATGAACACAGCAGGCCGATATTCATTTCAAGCCCACCGACTCCCACAGCTACTTAGAATACTCCTCCTCCCACCCAACTTCCTGCAAAAATGCTATCCCCTATTCCCAATTCCTTCGCCTCCGCCGCATCTGCTCCCAGGATGAGGCATTCCACTCCCGTACATCTCAGTTATCCTCGTTTTTCAAGGACCGTAACTTCCCCCCCTCGGTGGTCGAGAACGCCCTCAACCGTGTCTCCCACATCTCCCGCAACTCATCCCTCACACCCTGTCCACGCAATAAGAACCAAAAAAGAATCCCCCTCGTCCTCACATACCACCCCACCAACCTCCGGATCCAACGCATCATCCTCCGACACTTCAGCCATCTGCAATCCGACCCCACCACCAAAGACATCTTTCCCTCCCCACCCTTATCTGCTTTCCGGAGGGACCACTCTCTCCATGACTCCCTTGTCCGCTCCACACTCCCCTCCAGCTCCACCACACCCGGCACTTTTCCCTGCAACCGCAGGAAGTGCTACACCTGCCCCCATACCTCCTCCCTCACCCCCATCCCAGGCCCCAAGAAGACTTTCCACATCAAGCAGATGTTCACCTGCACATCTGCCAATGTGGTCTACTGCATCCGCTGTACCCGGTGTGGCTTCCTCTACAGCGGGGAAACCAAGCGGAGGCTCGGGGACCGCTTTGCAGAACACCTACGCTCGGTTCGCAATAAACAACTGCACCTCCCAGTCGCGAACCATTTCAACTCCCCCTCCCATTCCTCAGACGACATGTCCATCCTGGACCTCCTGCAGTGCCACAATGATGCCACCCGAAGGTTGCAGAAACAGCAACTTATATTCCGCTTGGGAACCCTGCAGCCCAATGGTATCAATGTGGATTTCACAAGTTTCAAAATCTCCCCTCCCCCTACCGCATCCCAAAACCAGTCCAGCTCGTCCCTGCCTCCCTAACCTGTTCTTCCTCCCACCTATCCCCTCCTCCCACCTCAAGCCGCACCTCCATCTCCTACCGACCAACCTCATCCCGCCCCCTTGACCTGTCTGTCCTCCCTGGACTGACCTATCCCCTTCCTAACTCCCTACCTACACTCACCTTTACTGGCCCCATCCCCGCCTCTTCGACCTGTTTGTTTCCTCTCCACCTATCCTCTCCTCTATCCATCTTCTATCTGCCTCCCACTCTCTCCCTATTTATTTCAGAACCCCCTTCCCCTCCCCCTTTTCTGATGAAGGGTCCAGGCCCGAAACATCAGCCTCTCTGCTCCTATGATGCTGCTTGGCCTGCTGTGTTCATCCACCCCTGCACCTTGTTGTCCCAGCCTATCCAGCCTTTCTTTATAACTCAAACCATCCATACCCAGCAACGTCCTGGTAAATATCTTCTGAACCTTCTCCAGCTTAATAATATCCTAATGTATTTTATTTCCTGATTATTTGTCTGAGAATGCTTTGGTCAAGTCCACGCCATGATTTGCTGCTGACTCTGCTTTTTGACCTGTTGCTGAATGCCTGAAAGTCCCTTTGACATTGCATCAGATTCAAATACCACCAGAGATTGCTAGTTGGCTTATTAGATTGTTATAATGCAACCTAATAATCACATTCAATATCAAGAACAGCAGTTTTGTGGGTATGATAGACAATTTGATACATTTAGTTGCTGTATTTAGCTGTGGCCTTTATTGCCAGCTTTTTCAGGACATCATATAAAAGCTGCTGCTTAAAGTCAAATCAACTTGAAATCAGTAGAGGTAACAGACTCAGTTTGCATGTAGTAATCAAGATCTCATCATTAGAAATGCATAGCTGTGCTGACCTATTTCTAAATCCAACAGGCGAAATCTTCCTAAATTTGTATTTTGATAATTTACTGAGGCAGTGTAATTAACTTTCCATCTTAACTGTTAGAATATGAATAGAAGCAGAAAGCAGTTGAATCTTAATCATGTCTTGTTTTCTTAGAGTCATACAGTCATAAAAATATACAGCACAGAAACAGACCCTTCAGTCCAACTCGTCCATGCCAATCAGATATCCTGTATAAATCTAGTCCAATTTGCCAGCAGTTGGCCCATATCCCTCTAAACCATTCCTATTCATATACCCATACAGATGCCTTTTAAATGTTGTAATTGTACCAGCCTCCACCACCTCCACTGGCAGCTCATTCCATACTCGCACCAACCTCTGCGTGAAGAAGTTGCCCCTTATGTCCCTTTTATATCTTTCCCCTTTCACCTTAAATTTACACCTAAGTTTTCATGGAGTTTTAACTGTTGTACCTAATGAAGCAGTGATCTATTTGTAAGCATACCAGTGATACAAAGCTTTTGATTTATTCCAGCATATTCACAGCCAAGTTCATCACATTCTTTGGAAAGACTCAAGTTAGAATGGCCCTCACCTTGAGTCAGCTCTCACCTATGGCTCCAAATAGTTGCTAGTTTGCAGCAGTTGGTTACACCTTGGTGATCGCTTCAACAGGTGTACCAAACTTGGTGAAGGCAGCCATTGTGTCACATAGACTCAGCAACTTGAAGTTTGTTTACCCTGGCATGCAACTCTTAATTCTAGAAAATTGGACCTTAGATTGATCTCATCCACCCAATGACTTGAAAGCTAGTCGGCATTGTTTAGAGCTCAGCAAGTCACAGAGGACACCAAGGTCACTTACTGCATTCAGATCTAATCTCCAGATGTCTTGACCTGTCTTGCCAGTGTAGATAGATCGGGCTGAGATAGTGAGGTCAATGATGCACAACTCTCCCTCTCTATAATCCAATTCACACACAAGTCATGTTCATCATGCTTTTACCAAACATAATCCATGATCTGTCAGTCACCAGACCTATGATGAAAGGTGAGCAATGTAAATGTGACACAGGTCATCAAAGGTACTTGGGACATGTACACCTTCATGGGCAAACCACAGCTGATAGACAAGAGAAAACAGCTGCATATTTAGTAGAGGGCTGGCTAGGTGCAATGTGCTGCTCATTGCCCACAGCAAGACTTATCTACATGAGCAAGTTCAGCTGAGGGGTATCAGTGCAGGTTATCCATTCTTTTGAACTGGCAGTGGAAAAGAACAATACAAAGCTAGTGTAGACTTTGTTGTCATGAATCATTTGCCAGTAAAATGGTTTGCTTTCCTCAGGGTGTTCACAATCATCTGATGGTGCTTCAACTACTTCTGCAGAGTAACAGGCAAGTAACTTTCATCTTTGTGTATACCTCTGCCATGACCAGCAATACTGGGTTCAAGGATAAATTCTAGGATGACCTTCGCCCCTTGATTGCTTACGCAGTAAAAGTCAAACAAACTGACTTTTCTTTGTGACTCCACTCAAGAGTTTGTGCAGATTCCAGACTAGTGCAGGAGTCATTGGAAAAAATGTACTTTGTGGCTGTAACAATGGTCTCTCTTGTTGAAGATGTGTGCTGAGCATGAGGTCTTAGAGTCATAGAGTCATACAGCATAGAAACAGAACCTTCAGTCCAACTCACATATACTGGCCAAGTTTCCCAAACTAAACTAGTCTCATTTGCCTGTGTTTGGCCCATATCCCTCTAAACCTTTCCTATTCATGTACCCGTCCAAAAGTCTCTTAAAATTGTAAATGTACCTGCATCTACCACTTCACCTGGCAGTTCACTCCATTTATATGCCACCCTCTATGTGAAAAAGTTGCCCCTCGGGCCTCTTTTAAATCCTTCTCTTCTCATCTTAAAAATGTGTCCCTTGTTTTGAACTACCGCACCATAGGGAAAAGATCTTTGTTATTCACTTTATCTATGCCCCTCATGATTTTATAAACCTCTATAAGGTCATCTCTTAACCTCCTAGGCTTCTGTGGAAAAAAGTCATAGCCTATCTAACCTATCCTTACAATTCAAACCTTCCAGTCCCAGCAACATCCTGGTAAATCTTTTCTGAATCCTCTCCAATTTAATACTACCCTTCCCTTAGCAGGACAACCAGAACTGTTCTCAGTACTCAAGAAGTGGCCTCACCAACATCCTGTACAACCCCAACTCACCTCTCTCATTACATGTCTCAACGCCTGGATGTTTCCAGTTTTTACTCCAGGAAACTTTCTATCACACTTCACTTGTCAAAACTTTGGGCACTCTTCTCATCTCTATTATCAATTTATTAAAAGGAGATTTCTGTTCTAAACTTTGCCAAGTATATGTCATGCAAGTCTCCCTGATTTTGTTTCGTGATCTTGAACATGTTTACTGCTATTGAAGACTTGTGGCTGTCACTTCTGCTTTCCTTTAATTATTTATATATCTTTGGCTATCTTTCATCATTTTCTCTCCTTGGACATTCCATGCCCAGACATCAGACAGATGCAGAATATCATAGACACAAGTACTTCCCACGTAGAGTCATAGAGTTTTACAGCACGGAAACAGACCCTCCAGTCCAACTCATCTTAAACTTATGCCCTATAGTTATGGACTTCCCTACCTTTGGAATAAAAACCTGGCTATGCCCCTCTTGATTTTATAAACCCCTATAAACCTCAGCCTTCTACACTCCAGGGAAAATAGCCCAAGCCTATTCAGCCTCTCCCTATAGCTCAATCCTTCCAATCGCAGCAACATCCTTGTAAATCTTTTCTGCACCCTTTTAAGTTTCATATCTTTCCTTTAGCACGGAGATCAGAATTGAACACAGTGTTCCAAAAGTGGCCTAAACAATGTCAATCAAGTACATCTTGTCAAACCACTGAATACATGTCATAGCCAAAATCAGATTCTTGATTGATGAATGGGATTTATAAAGTAACAAACACAAAAATTTCTAGAGTAGCTCAGCAGATCTTGCAACATTTGTGGACAGAGAAACAAAGTTAAATTTTGAGTCTGGTATTACTGAGTTTCTCCAGCAATCTCTGCATTTGTTGCAAGTTTGCAACATCCACAGCATTTTGTCTTTGTTAGGGGAATATAAAATGTCCGATGACAGCACTTACAAATTAGAGTCCATTATTAAGGATGAGACTGCGGAGTACTTAAAAGTGCATGGTGAAATAGGATGGAGTCAGACGGCTTTGCCAAGGGGAAGTCATGTCTAACAAATCTGTTAGAATTCTTTGAGAAGGTAATGAGAAAATTAGACAAAGGACAGCCAGTAGACGGGATCTATTTGGATTGACAAGGTGCTACACAGGAGGCTGCTAAATAGGATAAAAGTTCATGGTATTAGGGACAAGATACTGGCATGGATTGAGGATTGGCTGATTGGCAGAAGGCAGAGAGTAGGGAGGAAGAGGTCTTTTTGAGGATGGCAGCTCGGACTAGTGGGATCCCACAGGCATCAGGGTTGGGACCACAACTATCACGTTATACTTTAATGATTGGGATGAAGGAACCGAGAGCATTGTTGCTAAGTTTGTAGATAACTCAAAGCTAGGTGGAGGGGCAGATAGTGTTTAGGAAGCAAGGAAGCTGCAGAAGGACTTGGATAGGCTAGGACAGTGGGTAAAAAAATGGCAGATTGAATAAATATGAGAATCTGTGAAGTTATGCACTTTCATAGGAAGAATAAAAGCATAAACTATTTCTAAATGGGGAAAGGCGTTGGAAATCTGAAGCAGAAAGGAACTTATAAGACCTAGTTCAAGATTGTCTTAAGGTTAACGTGCAGGTTTAGTTGTAGTTGGGAAAGCAAATATAGTGTTTGCATTCATTTCAAAAGGGGAGAGATGTACTGCTGAGGCTGTATAAGGTCAAAAGTCAAATGATACCCAGTTATGGTCCAACAGGTTTATTTGAAATCGCAAGCTTTCGGAGTGCACTGAAAGCTTGTGATTTTAAATAAACCTGTTGGCCGATAACCTGTTGTCATGTGACTTTTGACCTTGTCCACCCCTGTCGAATACTGACACCTCCACATCGAGGCAGTATAAGGCTCTGGTCAGACCGTATCTGGAACATTGAGAGCAGTTTTGGGCCCTGCATTTAAGGAAGGATGTGCTGGCATTGGTGAGGGTCCAGATGAGATTCACAAGAATGATCCTGGGGATGAAGGGCTCGTCATTTGATGGGCTGTTGAGGACTCTGGTTCTGTACTTGATGGAGTTTAGAAGGATGAGGGGGTGATCTGATTAAAACTTACAGAATACTGAGAGGCCAAGTTAGATTGGATGTGGAGAAGATGTAGGAGTGGCTACAACTGTGGACATGACCTAAGAGTGAAGGGACATGCCTTTAGAACTGAGATAAGGAGGAATTTCTTCAGCCAAAGGGTAGTCATTGAGTGTCTTTAAGTCAGATAGTCTTGATTAATAAAGGGATCAGTGTTATGGAGAAGAGGCAGAAGAATGGAGTTGAGAAACATATCAGCTGTGATCAGCAGAGCAAACATGATGGGCCAAATGGCCTAATTTCATTCTTACACCCAATGTTTTTATAGGAACTCCGCATTGATATCAGCCTTGGGTGAGATCTATCTCTCAAGGTACGGAAAATCTTCCACATTTCGGGAAGATTTTTGCTTTGATGTTAATGGAGCAATGGACCAGAACTTGCCCTGGGATGTATTGGTAAAGGACTCGGGTCTTTTTGAGGTTGAGACAGATGCCTAAGGATGAGAGTTTTCGATTAACATAACATCTATGCTGATACCAAGATCCTTCTTCTATATGGCTCTGAAACTTGGACTACATATAGACCCTACCTCAAAGCCCTTGAAAAGGACCATCAACACTCCTTGAGATGGATTCTCAGCAACAGCCAGGAGAACAGGTGTACTAATATCAAGGTCCTTGAAGGAGTCAAAAGCACCAGCATTGAAGTCATGTCAATCCAAAACCAACACCACTGGGCCAGTCAGGTGCTTCAGATGCCTGCATTCTGATTCCAAAAGCCAATCTTCTTCATCCAGCTCATGGAAAGCATTCAAACAAGAGAAGGACTAAAAAACCATTTCAAAGTCTCCTGAAGGCTTATCAAAAAATGTAGCATAGATATCAACATATGAGAGAGCCTCATTCAGAAGAAACTGAATTAGAAGCAACTCCTATATGAAGGGACACAATTCTTCAAGAATACCTGTCGGCAAGAGGAAGCATGGAAAAAGAAGTGGAGAAAGGAATGCCATTGGTCTCAAGGCCAATGACTAATTCCATGTCCTGGAAACACCTACCAAATGTGTGGTTGGATTTGCAGCTCACAGGATCGGGCTCATCAGCTGTGCAAGGACATGGAGACCCCATGACTACTGATAAGGAACTTCCTTGGTGGACAATTGTACTCATTCGCAAGAGATTGCTGACAATGACAATCAAATGGTCACCTGAAATTGAGTTGCTGCTAGTAGCTGTAGTAATGTGAGATAGTAATGCGACAGTCAAGAAGACAACAATGCCTCTTCTTCCTCAGGCAGCTCAGGAAATTTGTCATGTCGATAAGGTCCCTCACCAACTTCTACAGAAGCACCATTGAAAGCATACTGTCTGGGTGCATAACGGCCTGGTATGGCAATTGCTCTGCCCAGGACCCGAAGAAACTACAGAAGGTGGTGTGCACAGCTCAGACCATCATGGAAGCCAACCTTCTATCCATGGACTCAATTTACACAGCTTGCTGCTGCAGAAAGGCGGCCAACACCAGCAAAGATCTGTTGCACCCTGGTAATGACCTCCTACAACCTCTTTCGTCAGGTAGAAGATACAGAAACCTGAACACATGCACAAGCACGTTCAGGAACAGCTTCTTTCTGGCCGTTAGCAGACTGTTGAATGGACTCCAGCCTCAAATAATGTAACCTGTATGCCTCTAAGTCATTTTGATCTGTACACCTTTTGCTTGCTGTGATCTGCCTGTGCCGCTCGTAAACAAAGCTTTTCAATGTATTTCGGCATGTGTGACAATAAATCAATCAATCATGTCTACATTTGTGGGTGAGCCTTAATAGTCTTTCTTTACAGAACTAACTACATACAGAAAATAGTAAGCAAGGATATCTTATCTGAGGAATTTTATCTAGACCCCTATGTACTCATGCTTCAATTTCATGCAAACACTTTGCTGTGACCTAGGTCAGTCCTTTCACACATGCTCAATAAGTCACACTTAAAAAATATAGTTCCTTTCTCTCTACAATGCACAAAGCACATAGAATCCCTACAGTGTGGAAGTAGGCCATTTGGCCCATCCAGTCAACACCGACCCTCCAAAGAGCATCCCACCCAGATCCAGACCCTACCCTATCCCTGTAATCCTGTATTTTTCCATGGCTAATTCACCTAGCCTGCACATCCCTGGTTACTATGGGCAATTTAGCATGGCCAACCCACCTTACCTGCACAGCATTGGACTGTGGGAAGAAACTGGAGCACCCAGAGGAAACGCACGCAGACAGGGAGAGAATGTGCTAACTCCACACACAGTCGCCTGAGGCTGTGCTCTGGTGCTCTGATGCAGCAGTGCTAACCACTGAGCCACCATGCCACCTTACAATAGTAGGATCAGTTTTCTGAGAATGGTAGAGGATCCTGGCACCTTTATCTGGAGTTTATTATCATGCACAGTACTGGGTTAACTGTTGATTTTTCTGGGTCCATTTCGGTTTTAAAATGTAATTATGTATCAGAAGACTAGTATGAATCATTTCATATGTTACAATTACTATTCTTAAAAAGGAACTCAGAGTAAGCTTATTTAATTGAACAATAATGTGCCCTATGTGCCCACAGACACAGGAACAGTGTGGAGACTACCTCAGTTGATACCCAGTAAAGCCCTAATAACAAGGAGGAAAATATATTAGTTCAAATTAGTTTGGAGCATAGATTCCTGCTATATGGTCCCTCAATTTCACTATTATTTTAACAGCACTATATGAATTTCTTTTTAAAAATTGATTTGTCAGTTCTTTATTCCCAATCTGCCAGAAGACCGACAGAGATATGTAATTTACATTCTAATATGTCTAAACTATCCAAGGGAAACAGTTTAACAACTATGCTTATCAATAAATAACCAATCATACCCAGACAACAAGGTGCAGGGCTGGATGAACACAGCAGGCCAAGCAGCATCATAGGAGCAGAAAGGCTGACGTTTCGGGCCTAGACCCTTCATCAGAAAACCTTCTGGATTTGTTCGTTTGTATCTTTTGCAGTAAGAGCTATAATCTGCATAGGATTACAAAAAGGTTTGAGCAATCCCATTTTCAAAACTTAATTCTTGATGCACAAAGATATGGAGACACCCACACATCAAAATTTAACCTAAAATTGGTAACACATATTTAAAAACATGATGGTCCGTAATAAAAGAAATGAAACCTGTAGTATACTTTTGTAGTGTATTTTTTAAATCACTGGGCAATCATGTAAGGGGACCTCACTTTTTCTTTGATCTGTAGAAGCCTTTTACTGCTGGTGTCTAGTTAAAGAATAGGTGTATCTTAATTCCTAAGGGCAGGTCTCCTTCAATTAGTAGCTGTAATTGTGTTATTGTTCCGTATATGGATGTTCTTTTCCTTTTCAATGTTGAGATAGGCATCGCTTTGAGGGTCATTTAAAATAACATAAATGAACATTTATGAAGACGGGTCCCGACCCAAAACGTCAACTTTCCTACTCCTCTGATGCTGCCTGGCCTGCTGTGTTCCTCCAGCTCCACACTGTGTTATAAATGAACAGTAGAGTTTCCACAGTTTCAATAATGAATTTCCTATGATGTTTTTAAAAGTGAAAAACTCAACTGACTTCTATAACATGTGTTCACCATCTCTAGGCTGACATTTTAGAGCCAGCTGTTCTAGGATATTGTTAAAAGGTGAAAACTGTGTGGGTCGTGGTTACTGTCCCTGGATTGTTGATTCAGAGATCCAGGCAGACTGTTATATGTGTTAGAGAGATAGTAGGAACTGCAGATGCTGGAGAATCTGAGATAACAAGGTGTAGAGCTGAATGAACAGCAGGCCAAGCAGCATCAGAGGAGCAGGAAGGCTGACGTTTTGGGCCTAGACCCTTCTTCAGAAATGGGGGATGGGAAGGGGGTTCTGAAATAAATACAGAGAGAGGGGGAGGTGGATAGAGGAGAAGATAGGTGGAGAGGAGACAGACAGGTCAAAGAGGCAGGGATGGAGCCAGTAAAGGTGAGTGTAGGTGGGGAGTTAGGGAGGAGATAGGTCAGTCCAGGCAGGACGGACAGGTCAAGGGGGCGGGATGAGGTTAGTAGGTAGGAGATGGGGGTGGGGCTTGAGGTGGGAGGAGTGGATAGGTGGGAGGAAGGACAGGTTAGGGAGGCGGGGATGAGCTGGGCTGGTTTTGGGATGTGGTAGGGGGAGGGGAGATTTTGAAGCTTGTGAAATCCACATTGATACCATTGGGCTGCAGGGTTCCCAAGCGGAATATGAGTTGCTGTTCCTGCAACCTTCCTGCTCCTCTGATGCTGCTTGGCCTGCTGTGTTCATCCAGCTCTACACCTTGTTATCTCAGACTGTTATATATCATTGGCAGTTTGTGTTTGGGACGGAGTGCTGCTCTAATCTTCCTATCTACAATTTTAAAGTAACCAAATTAAACAAATTCAGTGTAATAGGCCCCTGATGGACACTGTAATGAAAAGCCAAATATCAAAGGAAACTTAGTAAATATAACTTAATGCATAATTTAGCGAGACCTGATGTACTCCAGCCCTGGTACCCTCTGACTTAAAGTATAAAGGTGGACTCATGTGTGCTCCCTCTCCTAGGACACCCATAGGTTAGATGATGCATTAGTTACTTGGACAGAAAAGCATATAACCCACAACATATGAAGTGCTGGAGGCAGTTTCCTTGCCTTCAGCCAAAGAGTTGCTTGAGTCATTTTCTTCTTCTCCTGGTCCATCTTCCATCTGAAGGCGATAGTGCACACTGCTACCTGATGAGGACTGCTGCATGTTTCTGAGAATGACCTACTCCTGCTCCTATTTTCTGTGTTTCTCTACATCTGTTTTCTCTTAGAAAAGTGGACAAGCAGCATGGAATGAAAACAATTTTTTTGATTGTCTAAGATGCCTGTCCATGATTGGCATTTCTTCTAATTGACACCCTAGGGGATTTGTATTGTTTGAAAATCAGAACAGCAGAAACTTGCAGAAAAAAGAAGCTTTGATAATGCCTATGATGGTACAAACTTTCCATCTGTATAGTTAATTAATACTTTAATTCAACCTGATATGGCAACCAGACTATAGGCTGCCATGCTATTGCTGAGAAAAATGCACATAAACTGGAAATCATGAGCCATGGTTTTACCAATTCTCTGACTGAAAATGCTGACTCATAGTTGACAAGCAAAGACTGCTTTGAGTTCATATATAAACCAATTTGGATTTGCTTGTTCTAGCTGGAAGGGAAGTTTAAAAGCCTGAGGCTGTCCTGAGGTGAAATGGCATTTTTCCAGAAGCCCAGAAAGATTTTTAAAGAAAGAGATCCATAGGGATTTTAGCTGACTGGAATAAAGAAACCTACTCCTGTAGTTGACCTGGACCCACTGGATATTGATGGTGAATGCATTCAGTGTAGACTTTTTAGCACAAAGATTTGCAATTAATTAAACATTGGAAAAAGGAAAATGAAATGTTATATTGAGGGGAAGTTTCATTGTTTTATTGAAATTGTGATTGTTTAGAACTCCATTTAATGTAAAATGAAGAGGCATGTTGGTGTGGTTGAAAATGCATTTTCATTTCCCTTCCCGGTGATTTTATTCTCTTTGCAATCCCTTCAGCTCAGCAGAAGGGCACTTCATGGATTCAATGGATAGATACCATGTTTACTTAAGCCAAGTGGCTTTTCTTCTAAGACCCTCAATAGGAGCTGTTGAAAGATAACTGCTGTTATCTTGTAGGAAGAAAACCACCTCCACTTGCACTAGTTGTTTCCACAACCTCCATTGATGGACCTTCAGAACTTATCTGAAAGGGAACCTCACATCAACTTTTCCATGCTTCCTCTTTATTTCTATCTTTAAAACATCATGATGCCTTTATTGTTCTTTCTTGACTTTAGACAATGTTGGACAACTTAGGTATCTGAGTCTCAACTTGAAGCAATTAGCCAGATGATTAGCTGTTTGAATAGCATTGGCTGAACTTTTGAAAGATGTAACGTTTCGGGTGAAACACTCTGATCCAAATGTTACGCTGGCAGGAAGCAACATAAAATATCGTAATTTTTATGTTGTCTGAGTATGCAGCAGTAGAGTTAGATTCGTTGCGATTTAGGAAGCAGTAATAAAAGTGTTGACTAGTGATTTATAAATCTTATTGAATGATACTAAGGCAGTCTTAATCTTATGGAATAAATTGGGGTTAGATGACTGGGGCTAGTTATTGCATTTGAAGATATGGGTCTGAATCCCACCATGGCAGATGGTGAAATTTAAACTCAGCTAATAGATCGGAAAATGAATGCTAGCCTAATCATGACCAGGAAATCCTTGTTGATTGTTGTCAAGTACCATCTGTTTCACTGGTGTCCTTCAGGAAAGGAAACTGCTATCCTAGCCTGGTCTTCATGTGATTCTAGAACCACAGCAATATTGTTGATTCTTAACTGCTTTCTGATATGGCACATCAAGCCACTCAGATGTATCAACCATTACAAAGTCTAAACAAAGGGATTAGATTGGACAGACCACCTCACATTGACTAAGGCACCGGAATCAATAGAGGTAAACTCACCCCTGATGATCCTGCAACGTTCTCCTTATTAATATCTGGGGACAAGTGCCAAAATTTGGAAAGCTATCTCACAGTTTAATCAAGCAATAACCTAACATAGTAATACTTATGGAATCATACCTCACAATATCCCGGAAAATGCTTGCAGGACATACCCAGTAGAGTTGGTGACAAGGTGGTATACAGTTGGGAGGGAATTGCTCTGGGAGTTCTCAACATTGATTCTAGATGCCATAAAATCTCATGGCATTAATTCAAACATGGGCAAGAAAGCCTCCAACTGATTGCATCATATAACTCTCCCTCTCGACTGATGAATCAGTATTCCTCCATGTTGAACACCACTTGGAGGAAACACTGAAGATGGCAAGTGTGTAGAATGTACTCTGAGTGTAAACTTCAGTGTCCACCACCAAGAATACTGGCAGCACCACTGCAGATCTAATTGTCCAATTCCTAAAGCATGTAGCTACTAGACTGGATGTGCAACAGGCTGTGAGGGAACTAACAAGAGAGACAAACGTGCTTGACTCTATATTCACCTCCTAAATCTGTAGGAGATGTATTTGTCCACAACAGTATCGGTAAGAGTGACCACTGCACATTCCTTATAGAGATACCTTCCGTCGTGTTATCTGTATTATATGGAACAGACTTTGAACTGGTCTATCCACTTGACTGGCAATCCTTGAGTTGTTGTGCGCCCTCATCAGCAGAATTTATATTTAGACACACCATGTAGTCTCATTGCAATCTCCAATCCTCCATTACCACCAAACTGGGGAGTTTTATTCAATGAAGATTGCAGGAGGCCATGCCAAGAGCAACACCAAGTACTCCTAAAAATTAAGTGTCAATTAGGTGCCGCTACATATAGGACTACCTGTGTGTCAAGTAGCATCTGATAAATAGAGCTAAGCGATTTCTCATCCATTGGGTCAGATTGCAGCTCTGCAATCTTGCCATATCTAGTTGTGAACAGTGGTGGACAATTAAATAACTCACTGGAGGAGGAGGAGGCAGCTCCAAAAATATCTCGATCCTAATGATGGGAGACCTCAGCATATCAATCAAAAGTCAAGGCTGAAGCATTTACACACATCTTTAACTGGATAGCCAAGTGGATGATTCATCTTGACCTCCTCCAGAAGGCCTCAATATCATAGATGTCAACCTTGAGCAAATTCAATTCACTTCACATGATATCAAGAAAATGCTGAAGATATTGAGTACTGCAAATGCTACAGACCCTGACAACATTCCAGCATGTTACTGAAGATAACCAACCAGACCCCTAGCTAAGCTTTTCTAGTAGTTATAACACAGGACTCCACCAGACAATGTGGAAAATTTAGGGATCAGACAGTAAATGCTGGTCCAGCCAGAGACACCCATATCTTATGAATTAATTAAAAGTAAAATTACCCACGTATATCCTGTCCACAGAAAGCAGAACAAATTCAACTCAGCCAATTACCAACCCATCAGTCTATTGTCAAACATCAGTAAAATGATGGAAGTTATCATAAACGATGTTATCAAGTGAAACTTACTCAATTATGTACTCAATAATGGTCATTTTGTGTTTCACTGGACCCACTCAGCTCATGACCTCATTAAAGCATTAGTACAAACATGCATGAAAGAACTGAACTTGAGGAGAATTAAGATTGACTGCCCTTGACATCAAGACAACAATAACAGATAAAAGTATCAAGAAGCCCTAATGAAACACGAGTTGATGGGAATTGGAAGTGGGGACTAGGGGGGAAATACTCTGCTGGTTGGGTTCCACATGATTGAAAATAGTTCTGGTTGTTGGTGGTCAAGCATCTCAGAAAAAACCATCATTGCAGGTGTCTTAGGCCCAACCATCTTCAACTGCTTCACAAGACCTCCCTTCATTATAACATCAGAGCTGGGGATGTTGGTTACTGATCAAACAATGTTCAGCACTATTGCAATTTTTCAGATATTGAAGCAGCTGATATCCAAATATAGCAAGACCTGAACAATATCCAGATCTGGGCTGACAAGTGGCAAGAAACATTTGCTGCACAAATGCCAGGTAAAATGACCAATTCCAACAAGAGAGAATCTAACCATCACCTATTGATGTTCAATGGTATTACCATCACTGAATTCCCAACATCCTGTGGGTTACCATTAACCAGACACTGAACTGTATCAGCCATGTAAATATTGAGACTTCAAGAACAGATCAGAGTCTGGGAATTCTGAGTCTTCAAAGGCTGCCCACAATCTATCTGTAAGACACTAGTCAGGATTGTGATGGAATACTAACCCCCACTCCGGCCTAGATGAGTGAAGCTCAACACGCTTCAGGACAAAACAACTCAATTAATTGCCACACCATCTAATAGCTTCAAAATTCACTTCCTCCAACACAGAAGCACAGTGGGAGCAGTGTGGCATCATCCACACGAGGCAGTGAAACAAGTTACCAAGGCTGCTTTGACAGCACCTTCCGTACTAGCGATTTCTATCACCTAGAAGAATAATGACAGCAAATGCACGAGAACACCACCAAGTTCCCCTCTAAACCATATCTTTCTGACTTGGAAATATATCTCTATTTCTCCAGTCTGGGTCAAAATCCTGGAATTACCTCCCTGACAGCACTGTAAGACTATAGCCTTTCAAGAAGACAGCACACCACCACCTTCTCAAGGGCAATCGGGGATAAACAATAAATGCTGACCCAACCAGTGATGCCTACACACTGTGGCCTAATAATAAAATAAGTTGCTGTGAATTATTTTTCTGATCACGTATAATGAAGTGATGAAGTAAAGCATTCAATTCATTCATCAGATTAACTTAAAACTATTTCAGTTTTGTTTTCTCTGGTTGTTTATTGCTTTCCTTCTGGTTAGAAACCAAGATAGATTTGTGACTTGTGTCAGGTTCCCACTGAAGCATAATGATCCGAAATTTGTTATACACTCTTGGTATGTTCAATTACTTCTGCTGGGTTGACTCAGGGCGAAGCAGGATTTCCCTTCCATTAATCTACCTGCAAGTCTTATTGTAAGAAACAAAGCCCATGGGTATTTTCTTCCCTTCGTAGCCTACAGGAAGATTTTGAAAAGAACATCTCATTACCTTCCCACTTTATACTCGCCTGAGTCTTCATGCCATACATACCATAAGAGAAAGCAATTTGTTCAGATGCTTGTAATTACTTTTTGTAGTTCATCCAATAGGATGATATGTTTATTTGAATTTTTTAATCAATTTATGAACTAAAACATTGTACTATGTTAAAGATTCTACTCATTGAAGACTTGCTGTTAACAGCTAAAATTGTTTACTTATTTAAGTTACTTGCTGTGAGATCCTTTATATCAAGGTAAGTTCGCAATGTGATTTACCATCAAATGCTGCTGTGGACGCTTCGTGGTGTTGAAGAACTCAGCCCTGTTTTCACAAACAAAAGGTTACTTTCACACATGAAATTAATCTGCGCATTGGTAGGCAACTTACTATCTTGGTCATTTTTTCACTCTATTTTTGTATAACAGTTACTGTGTGTTGTCAGAATTAACACAATATTTGCCATGTTAGAAAAATAGGCCTTCTTACTAGGAATAATTTTAAAATAATACCTGGGTAAATGTTTGACTTTTTCTTAATTGGGGAAGAAGTACAGTTTTATCCCTGGGGTCGATTACTTTCCAGAAAATAGTGCTGGTTTGCAGGGGAACAGCTGTTGAGGTTATTCTTTGTTTTATATAAAAGGACATACTTGCGATAGTTTTTGGATCACCAAACCAATGTCATGGCTTTTCTTTTTAAAGAATATTTCTAATTCATTCAGAGATATTGTTCATCTGCTTCAAAAAGGAAAGCACATTAACCTGCATTTACATCATTAACTCTTGCTCTCACCTGACCCATGAAGGAATAGCTGCTGTGCAGTCAAGCATACCTTCTGTATCCCGTCTCCAGTAATCCAGTTTATTGGTTCATTTAATGTTACATAAAAAGCCCTGACAGCCCTTCAAAGTTATGATAAAAGGCCATGAATGCATAAAACCCTGAGAAATCCATTGTCAGTCGTCCGCAGTTCATTCGTGTCTCAGTCTTTGTGCTTGCAGTCAAAGTTAAATTGATTTGCATGTGACAGTGATGTTTGTAGAATATTTTTGTCTTGACCATTTAATGTCATGCTAATATTGTTGAAAAGGAAATTGATTTTTATGAACATCCTTCTGCAATCATGCCAAGATTCAACACTAACCTATTACAAAGTAAATTAGTTTCTCTATCTTTATGCAACAGTAGTTCTTAAAATTTAGTCAATCACATCCCATTTGGTGGTATTGCTCCTGTGACTTTTCCCTGGAACAATATTTGAAACTAGTCATGGAAGGTTGAAAGGGGATAGCTTTAAGGATTACTATTTATCAACCATCTACTTGACATGCAGAACAATTTTAAAAATACATTTATGATTGTTAAACGTGCGATAATGAGTTTCTGGCACAGCGTGGTAAGGCAATTGAGTGCATTTGATGTAAGCAAGTATTCTTTGCATATGTGGCTCCTTTTTTGTTACCATTCTTCCCCATTCAAGTTTGTAAAAGTCAACAGGAGTATAAGATTTTTTTCCCTATGTTGGACTTTAAGTATGCCTTACACACAGTTCCCAAAAGCAGTAATCCAACCAAGGAACTGAGATTGATGTATTTTAAATATTATAAATGAAGATTAGTCTTGAATCTTAGTTTTAAGATTTCAGTGAATTCAAAGCATGTTGTGTGAATTATGATTTTCTTCGCTTCTGCCCCCCCCCATCTGAAACTACCATTTCAAGTCTGCTCTGGATTGCTGAATCAGTGCTGGTGTACCATTGGTGCAGTGTTAAACTACATATTTTAAGAATATTAAAGTTGTTATTCAAAAAAGTAAAAAAATCTGGATAGTTGTTTTTTCTAAAAATATCATAAATAATAATGCTCTCTCTACTGAAAGGTGTTCATACAATATTTTATATAACAATACTTTTTATTTTATGTATGTGGTTCTGAAGCCTTGAAGTAGAAATTGACTACTGGAAACCAGATGGCACTTTGAAGCTGAGATAACAAGGTGTAGAGCTCGATGAACACAGCAGGCCAAGCAGCATCAGAGGAGCGGGAAAGCTGACGTTTCGGGTCGAGACCCTTCTGGAAAGACACTGTGATAATGTTGGTTTTCAACAGTTTGCAATACAGTTTGCTGAACTACATTATTACGAAGCCCACTTTGTCATTGTGATAGTTTAGGGCAATCCTTCATCTCCCATGAGCTTACAGCTTTTATTAATTTTATCTATTACTAATAGATGATGCTACCTGATCTATATAATGTAGATGTACAAAATTGTGGCTTTTGTGATAAAATCATTGTTATTGTTTTTGATTGTTTGACATTCCTTGTGCCAAAAGTTTAGAAATTCACTGAGCGCTTGAATTGCCAGACAGCATGGTAAAGGCAGGTTCAGTCAAAATATTCAAAAGGGAAAACTATAGTTATCTGTAAAGGAAGAATGTTCAGGATTACAGGGTGAAGGAGGGAGAACTACTCATTAGGAGAGCTGGTGCAGACTTGGTGGCTGAACAGCCTTCCTCTGTGTGATAGCAATTCTGTGATTCTGTAACTTTCTTTAAGTTTTCCAAGAGATTTATGTGCTGCACAGCAGATCATTAATAAAATAATTACGTGATCAGTAGAACAAATTTGATTCTTTGTCTTAAAAGTCCAATGCGTATGGTTTTTGACTAAATGTTTTCTGTAGATCTGGAATGACTAGTATCACTACATTCAGTAGCATTTGTGTAACTGTCAGCAAGTTAATCTTGACAGATGCAAGCATTTGATAATTATAGAGTAAATCCTAACTGCCGAGTGCAGAAACAGATGATATTTTGAACAACTTTGTAGCTGATTGTTAGAGCTGGACTGTCAAAATAAATAATGATCCATTGCTTTCTGAGTTTACATCTGGTTTATTTTTCCTGTCATACCTGAGGAGGCCGGTGAAGGTGAAATTTCTGGTATGCTTTGGTGCGGCCCAGTGTCTAGTCTCTACTTGCTGGAGGGTTTAATAATATCTGACAGAGCATCTGTTCCTGGTACGTGGTGAAACCCACCAACAGCAGACAAGTCATCAGCTTCATCTCAATACATCCACATTCCACAGGTCTGATAAACTGTCTGTGAAATCACACAGTGCCTTTTTGTTTCTATTAGTGATGTTGTACTGTTGCGCTACATTTCAGCTCAGTTGAACCATGCACGCTACACTGATGGCTTGCATCTAGCAGATGTCTGCAGGATTTTTTTTTTGAATGTAAAGTTTGTATACAGAGCATATTGAAGGAAATAAGGAACAGGACAGAAGAACAATGTCCAAGCCATCGCGACTGGCCAGACCTTCATCAGTCAGTACAACTTCTAAGCTATCTGCAATAAATAAAGAAGATTCCAGCTACAGTTCAAAGACAGTCAGCTTGGGTGAAAAGCTGCAGAGGACGGGGAGTGAAGATACCCTGAATAAAACACAGCAAGTGCAAATAACATATGTTACTGCACAGAAGAAAAGTTGCACTCCAAAAGGTAGAATTGTTGAAAGGAAAGGAAAGAGAGAATGAAGTTGTGTTCAGAATTATCTTTTGAAGATGAGTAATGAGATTTAGAAATGAATATCTAATATAAGTTAATTGCTGTGGAAACTGGATGAAAATGCTTGTGAATAGACATAGTTAAGCAATATTAATATAATTGAATTTTGCAGTGAATGAATGTTTAATTGATGTAAGGATATATGATAATTCATCAAATGGTTCAACTGCAGTAAGTCTTAATAGTATTTATGAATGAAACTAGATAATTCATTTTGAAATTCTTCCCTTTCATGCAGTTGTTTGATAGCACTCTTTGATATCATTGTGTGAGTGCAAAGAATTGATCAGGATTATTGGTAATTTATTGATAACTGTACAGAATGACAGTGAATTATATATTAATTTGTATTGAAAGATTGGCAATTTTTTTACTGAATAGACCCACCACCATTGTAAAATGTATTTCACAACAGTGAGGAATGCTAGCATGCTGCAACATATTTTAGTAACTTAATATTTTATAACTTGCTGTTGTTAAGGAATCTAGGCAAATGCCCTATGCTGCTCGTTTTTTTTTAAACACAGGTTTTTATCTTTTTTCTTAACCTTTAAAATTTCAATTTTGTTCTTTCACAAAAAATACTTTTAGATGGACCAGAGAAGTTATTTAATTATACCTATCACTTTGAGATTAATTTATGTGACTTATTGTTGAATCATCAAATGACTGTTTGGTTCTTTTTCATTTTTAGGTAGCATGTTAATAAGTGCTTCAAAATAGTTTTCCATCAATTTAATAATGATAAGTTATTAAGTATAAAATTAAATTTAAAGTATGTTAATCTAAAGTTTGTTACTTACAGTGGATTTTAAACGTGTTTCACCTATGCCCTGTTTCCACACACTCACATAATTGATTACAGTTGCAAAGGTTGTTCCAAGTGCAGTTTGAAATTAAACATACTCCTGCATATAATTTAAATAGATACTGAATGGTTAAAATATCTAAAGTCTATGTCGTTTAGGGGTATTTTAAGCTTGCTGTGGCTATCTTGGGTAAATGTTATCAGGAATATTCAATAATTTTATGGAATAGTTTCTACTGTATGAAGCAATTAGCCCAACACAATCCATAGGTTTTTAAATGAAAATTGCGCAAACTGTTTACTGAAAAATCCATCAAAGAGCCATGCTCGTAGAGCTGGAAATCCCAAGGTGATAACTTTGAAGAAAGCATCCACTTTCATTTGTTTATGAACTTTTAACACACAGTGCCCTCAACGTGTTTATAGATGTGTGAGGAAAAGAGGTAATAAAGGTCTGTCAAAAATGTCTACTTTAAGCTGGTACAGCAGGTTTCAGGAAATGAAGGTGTTGTGGTTGGTTGGCTCGCCGAGCTGTCTCGTTGTTCCACAGACGTTTCATTACCCTGGTGGGTAACATCATCAGTGCAGCCTCCAATGAAGCGCTGTTGTGTTTTCCTGCCGGTTATTTAAACTCTGGTGTCCGTTGTGCTGGATTACCTCACTTCCGGTTTTCCTTCACAATGGAATGTCTATGGGGTCTAGCTCGATGTGTTTGTTGATGGCTTTCTTAGTGGAGAACCAGGCTTCTAGGAATTCTGATGATGTTACTCAGGAGGGTAATGAAACATCTGCGGAACAACGAACCAGCTCGGCGAGCCAACCAACCACAACATCCACAACCCGAGCTACAAATCTACTCTAAAACCTTAGGAAATGAAGGTGTTTAGGTAGCTCTGAGCTGTTTTGAGGAAAGGATGGGTTAATGATTAAAGTAACCTCAAGCTTTGTGACAATAAATTAACCTAATGTGGGCCAGTGAGAACAGAATTGATGAACATGTTGAACTGAGATAAAATAAGAGAAATCAAGTTTTAAAATAGTTGAAGAATGCAGAAGATTGATGATATGATCTCATACGAAACAACTGGAATCAAATTAAAAAGTGGTACTTTGTTAGACAGTGTCACACTTGGAGTTTAGCACCTTAAACATTTTAGATGAGGAATTCCATAGCTTTCAGGCTGTAAACATAAGATAGTGTAGAAAATACTGTGATGACCCCTGGTTCTGTTATAGCAAGAATATAAAGAATGAATGAATGAATGATTTATTTATTGTCATATACATTTTGAAAATACAGTGAAAGTGTTTTGTTGCATCAATCTGGCACCCTTTTTGAATTACAATAAGGATAAAAAGAAACTTGTTAAATAAGAGTTCACCTTCTGTTTAAATTGGAATCTTAAGCACAGCTTCAGGGCTTCTACAAGGTCTCTGCAAGGTGTTCTGGTCCTCAAGGAGTCCCACAACAGGAACAGCAATGACGACACCAATGCTGCAGGAGACTCCGGCTCTGCTGCTGCTGCTTCCTCACTGACACGACTAAGAGTCCAGGCTCTGGACCTACCACTATCAGGAGTCCCCACTCTGGGCACCACCATTGCCAAGAATGCAGGTTCTGAGCCTACTGCCACTAGGTGCCTCCCTTCCAGGCAACACCATTGCCAAGAGTCCAGGTTCTTTGTCTACCGCTGCCAGGACTTCCCTGCTGTAGGCACTACTGCCACCAGGAGTCCTGACTCTGGGCCTCCTGCTGCCGGGAGTCCAGGCTCTGGGCACCACCAGGAGTCCTGGTTCAAGCTGCTGACGCTGCAGCCACCACCCCGCTGATACCGCTCCAGCCTCGAAGATGAAGAAGAATGAAAAAAAGAAAAAATACAAAATGTACATAGAGAAAACAATGCCATTGGCCTGGAGTGGATTGGCTCTGATGAGCCCTACCTACTATGCTGGCACCATCTTGGAAAGTTAAAAGTGGAGGAGTACGTGGAATCGATATTTGTAACTTGGATAAAAACATATTCTTAAGATGTGCATGAATGAGAATTTTGTAAAGTAGTGAAACTTGAGACCAGAAATTGAGTAAGATAATGGTTTTGAAATTTTGTTGAACTCTAACCCTATCGCAAGCTTCGCAGACCTGACATGAAGATTCAAATCTTGAAAGGAAATGAGCTTTTAACCATGGAGTCTCATGCATTTGTCAAACTCATTCATGTGATGTCAGTGCACTGACTACGGTCCGTCCTTAATTCCCTTCAAACTGAGTGGCTTGCTAGACCGTCTCAGAGGGCAGTTAAGAGCCAACAACATGGATATGGGTCTGGCATCACATATAGGCCAGACCAGGTAAGAATAGTAGGTTTGCTTCCCTATTGGGCATTAATGAACTACATGGGTTTTTAGCAACAGTGGGTACATGGTAGTCATGGGTAGTTTTTTGAATTGCCACATTCGAATCCATGTCCCCGGAACATCATTCTGGGATTTTTGCTTATTAGTCTAGCGACATTACCACTATGTTACTGTCTCCTGATCAATAACTGTGGTAGCTTTGTAGATAGTGGAGACCTTGAAGCTTGATTTGAGGTCACAGAAATAGGGGGACCAAGAATACTAAATGAACTGAAAATGGATTTTACAACCACTAAATGTGTGAGGCAGCGAGATGATCATAATGTGGCTATTCAGCTAGTGCTTACAAGGAGAATGGGAATTGCAAGCGCTGAGGACATGTGATCTAAAGGAAGCTCTTGGATTTTAAAACAAAATGGGACCACATAATGAATAAAGTTTGTCATTTATACAAAGAAGAAACTGTTATGAAATCTCAAAAGTTCATGGAAGAGGAAAAGATGATAGTTTAGGTGTTCAGTCATGTGGTTTTGCCGCTGGACAAGTTATTCATAGTCTTGGGCAAATATCACAGAGAATGTAAGTTCAAATCCCATTTTTATAGAACTTGAATTCCATTTTGAAGTGTAATATAGGATTTAAGCCCACAGATGTCCCAAAGAATATGAAGCAAGGATTTGTTATTCCACTGGGATCATAATTTCCCTTTATGCTTGTAAAGAAAAGGCTAGGCTAGGAAAACAGAATTTATATGGAATTAAACCTGTAGTTTACATCTGGTTGAAGAAGTTCTCTGACTGTCTGTCTGTCTCTCTCTCTCTGTCTCCACGAAGCGTCTTTCTGTAAAGATACCATTCTTGTTCCAGGGGATCTGCTTACCTGCTCAAGCTTCCCTGCTCTGTCCCCTTCCTAACTGTTGCAACATGCTGCTGGAAGCCCTATTACAATATAAAACAAAATGAAGCCAAACCCAGTACCAAAAGTTACTACACAATTGTCTGAGTGTCATTAGTGAAACAGCTGTTTTTTTAAATGTCTGTTAGGGATGGAAACCTACGGCCTGTCACATTTGGTATATGTGTGTCTCCCATCCTAGTTGATTCTAAATTAAAACAACAAAATATTGCATTTATATAGTGTCTTTAACATTCCAAAGTAGTGTTATCAAACCCAGCTAGATAAGGAAATGTTAGGGTGGATTTGGGAAAGAGGGTGGGTTTTAAGATCATTGAAAGAAGGAAGAGACATTGAGAGAGGGAATTCCAGGCCTTGGGTTCCTTGGCAGCTGAAAACAAATTAATGTTGGGGGCGCTGACCCTGCCAATGATACCTACAACCCATGAATTAATTTTAAATAAAAATAAGCACGTATTCATCCATATCAAACTGTAAAGAGTTACCTCCATCTGTGAACACCTACAAGCACAAACTTCCTTGGTTCAAAATGAACAGCTAGACTTGAAAACCATGAATATTTGTTTTCCAAGCACAGCAACAGGTACTTCTGAGTGGAAACTAGATAATTGGGCAACCATATAATAACATAAGTGGGAATGTACGTGCCAAATTTTATGATGTGGAAGACTCACAGGCATTATAGATCAGAGAAAAATGGGCAGCACAGGTAGTAAGATAAGCAGTGCTAAAAGCAATGTTGCTGATCATTTCTGCCATGCAAGAACATTGAAGCTGATGAATAATTTGAGCGTTAACAACCACTTCCAGAATTTCAGCAAGTATTGAGAAAATTAAAGAATACTTCTCTGGGTGCGTGCAACCGTCATGTCTTATCGTTTAATTAAGTGACTTGTCTTCAGTTCTATTCCTGCAGTGCTATCTATTTTTACTGAGATAACATAATCATGCCATGCTATTTTCTTGAGCTAAGGGAGGTTTGACAGCATGGTATTCCTGTCTTGAAGGGAGGAAGGGATGAATTGCTTAAAAGTAAGTTCAGTCAGCTGGTAACTTGAACTTTTTTTATAGCTAAGATGTAGAGGTTTGGATTTACAGATTAAAACACATCGAAATAGAAATGGAAAACCTAAAGAACAATGTGAAACTCCAACAACCTGTGTTTATATTCCCTAGCTATGGCCTTGCTGCCAAACAATAAGCATATGATTTTCTCCAGAAGTGTAGATATTTTCAAATCAACCTGTTTAGAAATATTATTAAACATCTTGAAGGTTTATTGGGACAACTTGGATCACAGTCATGATCATTTTAACCAAGGTGTGTGTTTTCAGTCGTTTTTGTAATCCTCAAACATGTGTGAACCAAGGTAGTTTTTAAGCAAAGCTATTTGTTTTGCTATTTTTGAGCGAGCTTTGACGGGTTCGAATGTACTTTTAAATTTTGGTTTCGAGTTGATGAGATTATTTCCCTCCTTTCTCCTCTTCTTAATATCTTTGAATTTTTGAAGTGTGGGTTGATATGTTTTTCAACACCCCAGCACAAGAATTTCACTGATTAGGAGCACCTAATAGAAGTTTGATTATTGCTATCAACAAATTTCCATCCTTTAGAATTAATGAATAAAAAAATGTTAACAGCTTGAGCCTGCATTTTAAGAAGTGATTTTGGCAAATAAAGTCTTGTGTTTGGCCTTTGATATCATACTGCGGTGAATGTTTTCAAAGCATAACCACAGGGGCTTTGTTTGAGAGACTAGATCGAGCACTGCTCACTAAAAATAGATTTTACTTGACTTGTAAATGTATAGCAGTCAATTCTGTAGTGTTAATAGCAAAAGATGTTCGAATGTGAAAAGAATGGAAATAACACAAGGTGAATATTAGAAGGTTTGTGTAAAAGGAAAATCAGGTGGATTCCATTTACTCAATCGCATTATTTGTTGAATACATTAGAGGAATACCAGTGAAGCAGACAATATAAATAGTTTGAGCTGATTGATTTCCATATCAATTTGAGATGTAATGTTTTATTATGCTTTGCATATTTGTAGTGAACTTGAAAAGTCATGATATGTGACAAAGTTTATTAACACAGCATAATTTTCTGCACTTTACTAAACTGCCTCCAATGCAATCATATCCCTCAGTAAGAAGAATGTATCAAAACTGTATGCATTGCCTTGTTGCAGTTTCACCAATGGCCTGTACTGTTGTAGCAAGGGTAGTACTTATTTTTACATTGCATCCATTTGCCTTCGTAATTATTGCTCTATCGGCATGCTAACATGTTGTGATTTGTGGTTGAGGACTCCCAGGTTCTTCTGCAGTGTGAGAGATAGCAAGAACTGTAGATGCTGGAGTCAGAATCAACACAGTCTGGAGCTGGAGGAACACAACAGGTCAGGCAGCATCAGAGGAGCAGGAAAGTTGACGTTTCGGGTTGGGATCCTTCTTCAGAACTGAGGAGGGTGAAGGGAACTGGGAAATAAATAGATGGAGGGGGGGGGGGGCTGGGGGAAGGTCGGTGGGATGGTGGTGGGTGGATGCAGGTGGGGCTAGTGGAGATTGGTCAGTGGAAAGGGTGGGGCGGATAGGTGGGAAAGAAGATGGACAGGTTGTGTCAGGTTAATGAGGTGAGGATGAGAAGGACGGTTGGATGTGGGATGAGGCTGGTGGTTGGGAGATTTTAAAATTGGTGAATTCTAGGTTCAGGCCATTGGCCTGTAGGCTCCTGAGGCGGAATATGAGGTGTTGATCTTCCAGTTTGTGTGTGGAGTTATTGTGGCACTGGAGGAGGGCCAGGATGGACATGTCATCAAGGGAGAGGGAGAAGGAGTTAAAATGGTTAGCGACCAGAAGGTGTTGTTGATTATTACATACAGAGCATAGAGAGCAAGCACAGATTTGGGGACCGATTCGTGGAGCATCTGTGCTCTGTACGCTATAATCAATAACACCTTCCGGTCACTAACCATTTTAACTCCTTCTCCCACTCCCTTGGTGACATGTCCATCCTGGCCCTCCTCCAGTGCCACAATAACACCACTTGCAAACTGTAGGAGCAACACCTCATATTCCGCCTCAGGAGCCTACAGCCTGATGGCCTGAACATAGGATTCACCAGTTTTAAAATCTCCCAACCACCAGCCTCATTCCACATCCAACCTTCCTCCTCATCCCCGTCTCATTGACCTGACACAACCTGTCCATCTTCTTCCCTACCTATCCGCCCCACCCTTCCCACTGACCAATCCCCACTACTCCCCATCTGCATCCACCTATTAACATACCACCTACCTTTCTCCTGCCCACTCATCCTCTCATCTCCTTGACCTGATCCAACCAGTACATCCGCCCCACCCTTCCCAGTGACCAACCCCCAGTACCCCCTACCTGCATCCACCTCTCATCATCCCACCTACCTTCCCCCGACCCCACTCATCCTCCTTCTATTTATTTCCAAGCTCCCTTCCCCTTCTCCTATTCTGATGCAGGGTCCTGACCTGAAACATCGACTTTCCTGCTCTTCTGATGCTGCTTGACCTGTTCTGTTCTTCCAGCTCCACACTGTGTTGACTCTTCCTCTGTAGTATGGCATTCTGCAGTATCTCACTATCTGAATAATCTGCTTTTCTACTAATCCCTCTGACCTTATGGTTTCTCACATTATCCTTCATCTGCCAAATTTCTGTCTGCTCACATAACATATCTATATCCCTGTGCAGGCATGTCCTCCTACGTCTGATTCCTATTCATTCACCCTGCCAGTTGTATCCTCAAAGAACTCTAACAAATTGCTCTTTCATAAAACCATGTTGACTCTGCTTGATCATTTTATGATTTTCAAAATATCCTGTTACTACTTTTAAAAATCCATTCTAACAGATTTTTTCAATGACAGATGTTAGGTTAGTTAGCATGTAGTTTCCTTCTTTCTGTCTTCTTTCTTGAACAGTGGTGTTACACTTGTGCTTTTCCAAATTGCTGGAATCTTTCCAGAACCACCCTTGCATTGTTCTATCCACTGATGCCCAAGATTGATGGTACTTCTACCATAATATGGCCTATATAGTCAGCTCTGTTTTTTCCCATTGTTGTCCTTTACCCCTCATGCTCTATATTTGTGTTGCTTTTACTATATTACACACCCGGTGGGTATGATATGCTGTGTAGTAACTGCTGGATGAGAGGTGTGCACAATTTTGTGTAGGTGAGGAAGGAATAGAGGTGGATGATTTTACAGCAGTGGAATATACAGTCTTTCTACTGGATTGGTCATTAACATTAAAGTTACCAATATTACCAATGTTAAAGGCATTTAAGTGCTTCGGAAGATAAAAAAGGATATATGTCAAAGTTCAGTCACACAAACTATCATTTTTTTATTTCTATTCCTTAATGGAATATGTGCATCTCTGACAAGACTAGCAATTTTTACCCATTCTTAATTGCCTTTGAAAAGACAGTGGTGAGTTGCATCTTGAACTGTTGTTGGTGTAGGTATACCTACAGTGCTGTTAGTGAGGACATTTGAGGTTTTGGACTCAGGAACTGTGAATGAATGATGAGTTATTTCTCAGCTCAGGCTTGGAAGAGAACATGTAGGATGTGGTAATCCCATCTGGAGCACTTGGCCTAGACGGGTGCATCCAAAGAAGCCTTGTGATTTGCTACATTGCATGTTATATATGGTATGTCTTGTTGCCACTGTGAACCGGTTGTGAAGTGACTGGATTTTTAAAATGGTGGGTAAGGGGCTGAACAAGTGAGCTGCTTTGTCTTAGATGGTGTCTGACTTCTTGATCATGAATGAATTATCTCATCGTTGAAGTGAGATGATCTGAAGGCATTTGTAAGGAAAATGCTGACTGTTGAAATGTAAAACAACCATGCTTTTAATGATCTTGTACAATGGACATTAGTTGTCAGTGTCTCAGAGTGGCCACTTTAGGAAGGAATGAGAATACATTTGAAGGTAGTGGGAACAATGCTTTTAAAAAGCAATGGACAAAATTATGCAAATTAAGTTAAGGGGAGTTAGTTATCTGCTGCTGTATGGTGGGGAGCTGATCACAAATGCTAAATGTACTGGTTGGCAATTAACTGGTTAGGGCTGGGCAAAGACGAAAGTGAATCATGTTATGACTGGTCCACAGACGACAGACTCCAATTAGTTATGATCCCATGTGAGCAGGCAGGAACTGGTTCCCTTTCTTTATTCTTACCCCCCTCTCCGATCACCATAAGGTTAATTTAAAACAAAGGATCCCTTCTGCTGTTGATACCTTTCCTAATTCCATTATATTTGTTTTAAAAAGACAATTGAACCCGATTTTCCTGAGTTAGAGTGTCGGTGAGTTTGTGAAGGTGAGAAAAAATAAAATGCAACAAGCACAGATTGGAAATGAGAAGTGAGTAAAAAGACAACAGTTAAAAATGATTACACATCAGTCCTTGGTTTGTTTGTGTGGAGTAGATAGTAAAATGTTGCTGTCATTAAGTTGAGTGATTTGGGTGGTGTTGACTCTGGTAGTTTAGCAATTGGTTTGGAGATTTTGGGTTCTGCAGATGCACTGAAAGGAGTTGTTTGCTTTTTATTTGACTGTGACTGGCAACTTCGAGCAAAAAAACTAATGAGAGAGAGAGATATGTAAAGAGAGAAACTTTCAGTTCTTAACTCATTTACCTGTGTGTCTAGTAGTTATCAGTGAAAATCCTTGTAGTACACTCTAGTCCAGAAGCACTAGAACTCCAGATAATCTCTCTCTCACACAGATACATACCAGAGCTTCAGTTGGTTGTAAACTTTTCTCTTGTGTTCCCCTGGAAGAGAGGAACACAGATGTGTCTTTCTCCCATACTGCTTTCAGTTACCTCCCGTTATGTCCACAGTTTGGAGATGTAGCCCACAGGAGATGGTTCAGGTTTTTGCATTGTATCTATTCCTTTGAAGTCTTTCTCTGAAATTCCTTGACGTGCTTCCAAGCGCGACATTCCAGGGTCTCTTTCTAGGCTAAGTGTAATCCACACACAAATTTTTCAGCTGGTCACTGAATTTCATTGTCAGCCATTTCTGGTTTGGAAGTCCCTTTAAAAACAAACTAAAACAATATATTTTACTTAAGTTCAATATGCCTGTAAGTAATTCAGGTCTGTGATCCATTGTCATAATGAGCTATGAAGTTTTGTTGGCTTATTTTTTGAACAGGAGAATCCAGGTAGAAGAGATGATCTTGCAGGATGTGGTCAAGAGATCTAATTATATGTCCTCAACTCTGTAGCAAAGTGTATACCACACTTGGTATCAGATGTGACAGTGTAAGAGGCAAAAGATGAGTGATACAGGAATGGGGTTGTAGTTCGAGATACCAGTTACTATTGTAGTTTTGTTGCCGTCGATGATTTTGTCATAACATTTATTAGATAAAATCAATTGGAAAGAGGAACCAGCCAGTGAGGGAGAGAAACCTGAAATACAAAATACAAAGAACAGTACAGCGCAGGAACAGGCCCTTCGGCCCACCAAGATGGCATCGATATATGATACCTTCCTAAACTAAAAACCTTTTGGCTCTACGCGGTGCATATCCCTCTCTTCCCTGCCTATTCATGTATCTGTCTAGATGCCTCTGAAACGTTGCTATTCTATCTGTCTCCACCACCACCTCTGAAAGCGCATTCCAGGCACTTATCACCCTCTGAGTAAAAAAAATTGCCTCTTATATCTCCTTTAAACTTACTCCCATTACCTTAAATCTATGTCACATTGAACCTGACATTTCTACCCTGGGAAAAAGTCTTTGACTATCTATTCTATCCATGCCTCTCATAATATTGTAAACTATTCATCCTTTGACGTTCAAGTGAAAACAAATCAATTTTGTCCAATCTCTTGTCTTAGCTAATACCATCCAAACCAGGCAACTTCCATGTAAACTGTTTCTGTACCCTCTTCAAAGCCTCCATATCCTTCTGGTAGTGTGGTGACCAGAACTGTACACAATAGTCCAAATGAGGCCGAACTGAAGTTCTGATAAGCTGCAACATGACTTGCTGAATTTTATACTATGCGCCCCGACTGATGAAGGCAAGCATGCCATACAGCTTCTTGACCACCTTAACCACTTGTGTTCCCGCTTTCAGGGAATTGTAGACCTGCACGCCTGGATCCCACTTATGTTGATACTACTAACGGTTCTCCCATTTACTGCATTCTTCCATCTTGCATTACATCTTTCAAAACGCATCACCTCACATTTGACTGTATTGAACTCTAAATGCCATTTCTCTGTCCAAGTCTCCAGCCTATGTATATCCTGCTGTATCCTCTGGTAATTTTCCTCGTGGTCTGCAGCTCCCCCAATCTTTGTCTTGTCTGCAAACTTACTAATCAGACCACCTACGTTCTCCTCCGAATCATTTATGTATGTTTTACAAGCAGTTGGGGTCCCAGCACTGATTGCAGATGTCCAGTCAGAAAAATACCCTCCCACCGCTACTCTGTCTTCCAATTTAAGCCAGTTTTGTATCCTTGCTACCAGCTCACTTTGGATCCCATGTGATTTCACATTCTGTATCAGTCTGCCATGATGGACTTTGTCAAAGGCCTCACTAAAGTCCATATAGACAACATTTACCACCCTGCCCTCATCAATTATCTTTGCCACTTCCTCAAAACCTTCAATCAAGTTTGTGAGACATGGCCTTCCCTGCATAATGCCATGCTGCCTATTGCTAATAAGTCCATATTTTTTCCAAATGTGAGTAAATACTATACTTATGAATCTTCTCCAATAATTTCCCTACCAATGACGTAAGGTTCACCTACCTGTTATTCCCCAGATTATCCCTGTTGCCCTTTTCAAACAAAGGAAAAACATTGGCTATTTTCCAGTCCTCTGGGACCACTCCTGTGACTGAAGAGGACACTGGGATTTTGTATAAGGCCCCAGCAATTTCCTTACCTGCCTCTTGGTATTCTGGGCTAGATCCTATTGGGTCCTGGGAACTTACCTACCTTAATGCTTTTCAAAACATCCTACACCTTTTTTTTATATTGTAATACCCTAGCATGCCAACATACCCTTCCCAAGACTCACCATCCACCATGTCATTCTCCTTTGTGAATACCAAAGCAAAGTATTCGTTAAGGATCTCACCCACTTCCTCCGGCTCCATGTGTGAATTCCCTGTTTTGTCCTTGAGTGGACCTACTCTTTCCTTAGCTACCCTCTTGCTCCTTGTATATGTATAAAATGCCTTGGGATTTTCCTTAATTCTGTTTGCAAAGACATTTCATGGCCCCTTTCAGCCCTCTAAATTCCTTATTTGAGTTCTTTCCTGCTATCTTTGTACTCTTTGAGGGTTATGTCTGTCTTCAGTTTTCTAAATCTTACATATGTCTTCTTCTCTTTTTGACTAAGCTCTCAATTTCTCTTATCATCCAAGGTTCCTGAATCTTGCTGTCTTTATCCTTCAGAGGAACATGCTGGTCCTGAACTCTAATCAACTGGCCTTTAAAAGATTCTCACATGCTATTTGTGGATTTATCCTCAAACAGCCATCACTAATCTACATTCCCCAGTTCCTGCCGAATATTGTCATAGTTAGCCCTCCTCCAATTTAATACTTTCATCCGAAGACTACTCTTATCCTCATCCATAAGTAACTTAAAATTTAGAGCTGTGGTCACTGTTCCCAAAATGCTCCCCCACTGAAACTTTGATCACTTGGCCATGCTCATTCACTGATACCAGGTCGAGTATGGTCCCTTCCCTAGTTGGACTGTTTACATGCTGTTTCAAAAAACCGTCCTGGACACCTAATAAATTCCACCCCCATCCCAGCATCTGGTAGTAAGTGTGTCCCAATGAATATGGGGGAAGTTAAAGTCACAAATCACAACAACACTTTTGTTTTCATATTTTTTCTGTAATCTGTCAACATATCTGTTCTTCTACCACCCCGCTAGCTGTTGGGAGGTCTGCAGTACAATCCCATGAGATGTGATTGCACCCTTCCTGCTCAACCTCTACATTGTAACTGGATGAGCCCTCCAAGGTGTCCTCCCTCAGTATGGCTGTGATATTCTCCCTTTATCATCAACGTAACACGCTCACTTCTTTTACATCCCAACCCACACAACAGTATCCAAAATGATATACCTGTTTGAGAGGGGAATGGCCACAGGGGTCTCCTGCATTGCCTGCCCATGCTTTTTTATCTTCCTGGTGGTCCCCCAACTGTTCTCTATCCGTGTAACCCTTACTGGTGGCGTGACCAAATCGCTAAAGTTGCTATTCACAATATTCTCAGCCTAATGGACGCACCACAGTGGGTTCATCAGTAGCTCCAGGCACTCCATGTGGCACTCCATGAACACACTTCCTGGATATGTAGTCACCATGGACAATGGAAGTGTCCCTGAATTCCCACAAAATGCAGAAGCATTCCACAGTGCCAAGTTGTCCTGCTATTTTGAACCTTATCGACTAAATCAACCTTATCAAATATAGACAATAATCCAGGAACTGATTACACAATCTTACCCACTAGTCACCAAACTCAGGTCTCTCACTCCCACCCTCTATTCCTAGCAGACTACAACTACAAAACGTAAGTACTTTATCTTTCTCCAGATGCTACTCATCCCGTCTGCAAACCTTGTTCCTGAGCAGCCAAGTCTATATTACTTTTGAGTCGTGACATCACTTTCGGAGTTCGCACCTAGATTCAGCTCTACATTCATTCTGAGTGACTCCGCTGCTCAGATATTTATCCTGCTGCTGCTGCTATTCAAGCCCTGGTTTGCTGTCCTTTGCTCCGTTGCTGATGCCGTCACTGCTCAGACAGACCTTGGTCCAGGCCCCGCTCCTCAGGTATTTATCCAGCTGCCACTGGAACTCACATTAAGACAGATCAAGATCTCCATACCTACAGGGGGAGATACTCAAACACCAAATCCAGAGGGAGACAAGAATGAGAATCCACTTTTTGTTAAGCCCTCCACAAAATGCAAGATAGTTTTCATTTATGAACACGAAGCAGCCTGCTTGTTTGGCACCACATTCACAAGAACTCACTGCCTTCACCGCTGAAGCACAGTGGAAGCAGAGTGTCTCAATCTACAAGATGCATTGCAGAAATTGACCAAGGCTCTTTAAGACAGCAGCTTCCAAGCTTACAACCTCTGCCACCTGGAAGGATAAGGACAGCAGATACATGGGAACACCAACACCTGTTGGTTCCCCTCCAAGCCACTCACCCTGACTCATCCTGACTTGGAACTACTGCACTGTTTCTTCTGTGTCACCAGGTCAAAATCCTGGAACTCTGTCCTTAGAGGTGCTGGGTTAAGAAGGCTGTCACCAATGGCTTCTCAAGGTTAACTAGGAATAGGCAACAAATGCTGCCATGAAGCCCACTTCCCATTCATGAATAAGATAAAATTGTCAACCAGCAATAGGAGAGCTTTTCATTTCTTCAGTCTGTTATAACCCTTTTATGTTATTAAATGCTGAGATGTTTGATCACAGTGAGGTATTCAATTCCTAAAGTGCTTTTCAAAATGTAGACCTATGCATTGATTTTGAGGAATGCTTATTGAAAGAGAGTCTGGTGTTTACATATACTGAAGATTCTTCACATTTGATTGTGATTTTTGATTTGACGTAGTTGACTAAATTTGATTTTGAATTTTATTTGGAAAATGAGAATAAACAGTTCTGTAATTTTGAAACTGGTCGAGGAATATGTAATTTTGATTTTTTAAAAAAAATTTAAGTTGTAAATCTGAAATTATCTGCTTTTATGTTTACAAAATCCATTCAGGTAAAAGGTTGCAAGGATTACTTCAACATGGTAGTACTTTTATATCTTCAGTGTCTGGTTGCTATAGTTGCAAACACTAATTAGAATGAAAACTCTTGACGATATTGTCACCACTGTGTGAGAAATGAGATTAAAGCTGCTGAACTTGAAATATTGTCTTAAGATTCATATATGGGGTATTCATACAAATGCTAAAATTCTAAATATGCTGTAAAGGTGCAAACAAGATACATGAATAAAAAAGTGGATTAAATGTTTCAGTGGGAGCAGAGATAAAATCAGTATGGCGGTAAGTCAGAACATAAAAACAAACACTGTGCTGAATCCTGATATCGGGAAGATGATTTGGCGATCGTTCTCATAAATATATATCTAATGCAATACATTTTTTGATAAGGTACTGCCCAAAAGGTGCCTTATGAAAGCCCATGATCTTGGGGGTTGTATTTCAGCATTGATAGAAGATTGGCTAACTAATAGAAGGTAGAACGTTGGGATAAAGGAGGCATTTTCATGATGACAACCTGTAACTAATGGAATGTCATATGTGTCAATTCTGGGGCCATGATTATTGACAATATGTATTGATGACTTGGATGAGGTTAGTGAATGGACTATTGCTAAGACTGCAGATGGTATAAAAATAAATTGCAAGGCAAGTGGTGAGGATGACAGAGTCTGCAGAGGATTGTAGGCAGATTATTTGAGTGAGCAATAACTTGTCAGATGGGATATATTGCAGGAAAATGTGACGTTATGTACTTTGACAGGAAGAATAGTGGGGCTGCATATATTTGAATGGGCAAAGACTGCAGAATTCTGCAATACAGGGATTTTGTGCATCAATCACAAAAAGCTAGCTTTCAAGTTCAGTGGATAATAGGGAAAACAAATGGAATTTTGGCCTTTATTTCAAAGGTAATGGAGTATGAAAATAAAAATTGTACCACCATGGTCTGATAAGAAATGACTCGAGCAGAAAATATATTATTTTAACATAATTGTGGTTGTCTGTTGATGTCACCTTATTTGGATGTTTAAATTTGCTCCTTTGTTTTATTAATGCAAAATTACAAAACTCAATGTTTTCATGAGAAGCTACTAAACCATTGATGTGGACATTTTTGGCTACATACAGAGTCACTGTTTTGGTATTTGTTCAACAATTTAAATTTGGATTCCAAAACAAATAGTTGAATTTTTAAAAATCTAATATTTAATTTTAGATTTCCTGTCTTGTGTGTGTTTTTCTCAATCAAATTACTACTTATATTCACAGGCTTATATTCACAAATATTAAATATGACGCTAAATCTACTTTTTAACTGATCCAATTATTGCATTTCGGGAGGAATGTAAAGAAAAGAGCTTGAAAGGATGTACATGCCCCTTTGAAATTACTATTTACTTTATGTTCTTCCACATTAAGCATTCTATCCTTTGCCATAGTTGATGATTCAAATATGCAAGGATGAACTGAGTTGTGCTACCAATCAGTCCTCTCTCCTGATTATTAATTCCTGCTGAAGATATGTTCAATCCACAATGACTTAACTGAAATCAGAAACTTGGGAACATTGAAATGTAGAAGCAGGAGTAAACCATTCTACATCTATATTGTGATATCCCCACATAGCATGGTGACATTAGTAATTAAAAATCTATTAGCCTCTATCTTGAACTTAATGACTGACCTTCCATAACCCTTTGGGGAGAGAATTCCAAAGATTATTCATCATCTGAGTGAAGAGGTGGTATCTCCTCACATTACAAAATGATTGGTCTTTTATCCTGAGAGTGTCCCCATTGAATCTAGGCTCCAACACCAGAGATTGAACCTTTTCTGCGTCCACTCTCTCTGTCTCTTTAAGAATGTTCTATGTTTTTCCCAGATCACCTCTCATTCTTCTAAACTCCAGGGAATACAGGCCTAGTTTACATGACCTCTCCTTGGCGGACTGTCCCAACATGCTAGGAATTAGTCTGGTGAACATCGATTGTACTGTTAGCATTTGTGAAGGAAAAAACGGGTTCACTGGACCCGAAACGTTAACTCTGTTTTTTCCTTCACACATGCTGCCAGACCTGCTGAGCTTTTCCAGCAACTTTGTTTTTGTTCCTGATTTACGGCATCCGCAGTTCTTTCGGTTTTTATCCATTGTACTGTCCCTCTATGGTTTAGTGCGGCCTTCCTCAGACAAGGAGACCAGAGCTGGACACAATACTCCTGGTGCAGTCTCACATGTGTTCTGTACAACTAATATACTCTTTGCTCCTGTACTTGAATAATCTCACAATAAAGACTAATACACATTTACCATCTAAATTGCTTGCTACGCCTGCATGCTAACTTTCAGTGAATTATGAGCCAGGACACTCTGGTCCCTTTGGACGTCAAATACCTTCCAATCTCTGACCATTTAAGAACTACACTGCACCTTCACTCCTATGGTAAGTGGATTAATATTTGCACTATATTCCGTAGCCATGCTCTTGAGCACTCATAAAGCCTGTCTCAATCCTACATCACACGTGCGCAAAAAGCTTTGGATCAACTGTGTGCTTGGAAATATTACAGTTGGCTCTGATATCCAAACCATTGATCTAGATTGTTAGCAAGTAGAGCCCAAGCATTGATCCTTTTGGTACTCTTACGTTTACAGCCTACTAACCTGAGAGTGATGCATTCTTTGATTTCAGCCTTTTAACCAACCCTCCATCTATGCTATTACATCACCCTCAATCCAACATGCTTTAACTTTATTTACTGATTTCCTCCGTGGGTCTTTATCAAAGGTCTTCTGAAAATCCAAAAGCAACACATCTACAGTCTCCCATCTCTTCCCCAACCCCTTATGAACTCTGCTGGCAAGATCCTCAAAATAGTTTATTGAGTTTATCAAACATATTTTTCTCTTCTTAAATCCATATTGACTCTGTCCAATCAGGCAATTAATTTCCAAATATCCTGCTATAGGAAGGATGTTATTAAACTGGAAAGAGTGCAGAAGAGATTTACAAGAATGTTGCTGAGACTCAAGGGACTGAGTTATCGGGAGAGGTTGGACTAGCCAGGACCTTTATCTTTAGAGTGTAGGAGACTGAGGGGGGTATCTCATAGAAGTGTATAAGATCATGAGAGGCCTGGATAAGGTGAATGCACCCAGTCTTTTTCTCTGGGTTGGAGAATCGAGAACTAGAGGGCATCAGTTTAAGGTAAGAGGGGAAAGAATACATGGGAACCTGAGGGACTTTTTTTTTACACAGAGGGTGGTACGCATATGGAATGATCTGCCAGCGGAAGTGGTTGAAGCAGGTACGTTAACAACATTTTGGACGTTTGGTCAGCATGGACCTGTTTGGACCAAAGGGCCTGTCTCCATGCTGTGGGACTCTAATGACTCTAAGATCCAATCATCGCCTATGAAGAATATGGCCTGATTTTCTAAAGTGTCAACAGCTACCAAGCATATCTTTCAAAATCTTGTTGAACTTTCAAAAAAACAAAATGCATGCATGTATGTTAAATTTAATCTATTTATACTGATTACTGCATGACCTCTTCACCTGGTTTATCAATGCTTTTCTGGAGTGATCTTCATGTTTTTGCTGCTTATGTTTCCCAAGTTCCATTCTTGCAGTATTTTGTCTCCTTGAGACTTCTGCACAGAAAGCGATTAAAGAATGCTCTTTGGAGCATTTTCTAAAGCCTGTCACAAATTATTGAACTGTGGCAAAACATCTTATTCTGTTCAATATAGCATGTATCTAGAGAGGGGTCAGGTGCTGAAATTGAAAAGCCAAACCTTGCATTTAATTTGTTTTGAATGTCCACTGAAGACCTTTTCTCTTGAAACTAGTTAGAATGTCGAACTCTGCAGCTTTAGGCTTAATGGGAGTTTGTGGATCAAAAATGCTACTACCTGATACTACAAATGTGTTTTTTTTTTCATAAAAAGGATCTCCTATTGTAAGCCTTTTGTCACTTCTAGTGTCCCATTATTTTGTGCTTGAGTAGATTTTAAACTGCTAATTTTCTCTTCCATTTTCATTCTTTACAATTGCCAGAGAAAACAAACCAGAATTCCACCATTCTCCTGTAACCTAAGGATTGTTCCACTTGTATCTGCTAGTTGTTCATAGGGAATCTTTGCATGAGATCTTGCCAGAGGGTAAAGTCCAATTGTCCTCTGACTGGACGTGATTTGCTGCCAGCTCCAAGTTCTGGCTTCCAGAATCCTAGTCATATTTTCATTCTGTTCCAAATGTCTGCTGATTTCAACCAACTTTACAGCTATTCATTCATGAGATGTGGATGTCATTGGCTAAGCTAGCACTTATTGCCTATCCTTAATTTCCCTTAGCACTTGGTGGTGTGCTGTCTACTTGAACATTGCAATCCTCGGACATGAGTTCTCCACCATAGAATTTCTAACTTCTGATCTGCTTTTGTAGCCTGATAACTATGTTTAGTCTTAACTTTTCTGAGCGCAATTATATTAGTTGTCATCTTGTAGTCTTGCATACAGTCACATAGAAGAGACAGCACAGAAAGGAGCCAATCAGGTGCCTAATTGTTGTGCTATTCACCCATTCCATCTATGTTGTCCCCATCTTTCAGTATATTTTACTATTTTTCCTATCGTGAACTTGTCTAATTTAGTTTTGAAAGTATCTAAGGTATTTATTCTAATCACTCCTGTGTTCCACTTCAAACTTGTGAAGAAATACATCTTCTCTTTACTTTTGGATTGATTAATGGCTCTTGTATTTATGATGGATTCACTCTACATCTGCCCTGTCTTTTTTTTCCTTTTAGGACTCTTGGTGTGAGATGGATGGTTACTATGGAGTCTGAGTAAAGAGAGAGGGAGAGAGAGAGAGGGGGAGAAAGAAAGGGAAAGGGAGAATAGTTTTAAGAGATGGTTATAAAGTCAATGAAAAGGAATGACAAATAAAAGTATTTTGTTTTAGAAATGTCCAGAGTCCACATTCCACATCAGCAGTCATCATTATTTAGTCTGTTGGTTAATCTGTGGATGAGCGTTCTTGCTTGCCCATTTTCAACCTTCTTCATCCACCTGTGTAGGCAGTCGTGCGTACCCTCATTCCAGATGCTGAGGTCAAAGCCAGTCTTCTTCAAGTAGGCTTTCAGGGTATCTTTGAAATATTTCTGCTGGCCATCTGTTGTTCTTTGACCAGTTCTGAGCTGAGAGTAAAGAGTGTTGCAAATGCTTTAGCCTTTTTTTTAACACTGATGTGCTAGGGACCCTCATCAATGGGGATAGGGATTTTTGTAGCACCATCATTCATGACTGCCGTGACAGCCCTGTAGGGCTTAGGACTGATCAGTTACCCCTGTGTATTAATTCTGCTTACATTGTTTGGCATACAAGTAGTCTGCTGTTGTAGTTTCAGATTGACACCTTTTATACCTAGGTATTGCGTGGTGCTGCTCTTTGCACGATCTCGACTCTTCATTGGACCAAATTTGATCCCCTGAGCTGGTAGAAATGAAGAGTAGGAAATAACCTGAGCCATGGGGTTACTTATCCTAAAACTATGACATCTCTTTCAGATTTCCCCCACAAGGGGAAACATCCACTCTACATTTACTTTATCAAACCACTTTAACATCTTGTATACCTCAATTATATTTCCTCTCATTCTTCTACAAACTAGACAGTATAGGCCCAGACTGCTCAATCTGACTTCATAAGACAAAATCCTCATCTCTATAATCAATCTAAATGAACCTCTGAACTGCCCCTAATGCAACTACATCCCTTTTCAACAAAAAGGACCAAAACTGTATGCAGTACTCCAGATGCAACCTCATTAATGCTTTGTACAGGAGCAAAAATATTTCCTTCCTTTTATATTCTGTTCCTTTAGTAATAAATGCCAAAATTCCATTTGTCTTCTTTTATTACTTGCTGTACCTGCATAGTAGTTTTCTGAAATCCATGCATGATGATACTCAGATCCCTCTGTACTGAAACACTCTAAAGTTTCTCTCCATTTAGATTAATATATCTTTCTATTCTTCTGACTAAAATAGATAAACTCTCACTTATCCATGTTAAATTCCATCTGCCAAATTTTGTCCCATTCACCTAACCTATCCATGTCCACGTGAATTTTTTAAATTGCAACTTGTCCTTGATGGCTGAAGTGTTCACCCACTGGGAGGGAACAACGTTCCTGTCTGGTGATTGTTACATGGTGTCCATTCATCCGTTGTCATAACATCGGCATGGTTTTGCAAATATACCATGCCTCGGGGCATCCTTGCCTGCAGCATATGAGATAGACAACGTTGACCAAGTCACATGAGTATCTGCCATGCAGGTGGTGGGTGGTGTTCCCACATGTGATGGTAGTGTCCCTGTCGAAAAACCATGTTTTGCAGAGGTAACCGTGACAGGGTTGTATAGTGTTGTGGTCGATGTTGTCCTGAAGGCTGAGTAGTTTGTTGCGAACAATGGTCTCTTTAAGGTTTGGCAATTGTTTGAAGGCGAGAAGTGGAGACATGGGAAGATCTTGGTGAAATGCTCATCGTCATCGATAATGTGTTGAAGGCTGTGAAGAACATTGCGTAGTTTCTCCACTCCCAGGAAGTACTAGATGATAAAGGACACCCTATCGGACATATCCCGCGTTGTCTTCTGAGGAGGTCATTATGGTTTTTCACTGTGGCACATTGGAACTGGTGACTGATGAGTTAAGCATCATATCCCGTTCCTATGAGGGTGTCCTTCAACACCTTCAGGTGACCGTTGCATTCCTCCTCATCCGAACAGATCCCGTGTATGCGTAGGGCTTGTCCATGGGGTAAATAAAACCAGTCTGACTCTAAACCAAAGGTAAAACCAGTTTGACTCCAAACTAAAACATAAACAGGTTCTAACCAAGGCCTCACACCTAACATACATTGTCTGACCTAAAATGTCACCTCTTCTTAACACTGTCAAGACCTTTAGTTCTCACAGGGCAGTGACTTGAAAGAAATCTGGGGATTTACATGTATGTATTAATCAATTAAAACCTTCTAACTGATTAAAGATTTAACAGCAACTTAGGTTTGTTTAATACGTTCTCATCAGTGGTGTGACCCTTTGATCTTTTACTTATAAATTCTGTGTCTGTGCGCTTCTTTCTCACTTCACCTGACGAAGGGGCTACACTCTGAAAGCTTGTGTTTTCAAATAAACCTGTTGGACCAGAACCCAATGCCATGTGATTTCTGAGTTTACTTGCTATACTTCTTTCATTGAAGTAAATGCACTCCAGACCTCCAGTCCCTTGGAGCCCCGTGACTTCCTTCTGCCTGCTCTTATTCTGCACTATGTATAAGTCAGTCTCTCTTTTGTCCCCAGTCCCTGCACTTACTGGCCTGGGGGTCCCACCCCCCCACCACACTAGTTTAAACCCTCCCAAAAAGCTCTAGTAAACCTCCCGCCCAGAATATTGGTGTCCCTCCAGTTCAGGTGCCACCTGTCCTCTTTGTACAAGTCCCACCTTCCCCAGAAGATATCCCAATGATCCATATATCTAAAGCTCTCCCTCCTTCACCAGCTCTGTAGCCACGTGTTCAACTGTACTCTCTGAGATTACTACTGTGGTAGTTCTGTTTTTTAGCTTCCAACCTAACTCACTGAATTGCCTTCACAGGACCTCTTCCTTCTTCCTACCTATGTCATTTGTGCCAGTGTGGGCAATGACTTCTGTCTGTATTCCCTCCTATTTCAGGATGTCCTGTACCCGCTCAGGTACATCCAGGACCCTGGCACCAGGGAGGCAACACACCATCCTAGAGTCTCATTCACAGCTACAGAAACACCAGTCTGTGCCTCTGACTATCAAGTCACCTACTACTGTAGCTCACCTAGACTTTGCCCCACCCTGCTCTACAGCAAAATCAATTGTGGTGCCACAAGCCTGGCTACTGCTTGTACAATCTCCTAAGAGGCTATCCACCCCAACAGTATCCAAAACAGTACACGTGTTTAAGAGAGGAGTAGCCACAGGAGACTCCTGTACTACCTGCCTACCTCTCCTGGTAGTCACCCATCTATCTCTCTGGATCTGTAGTGACCACCTCCCCAAAGCTAGCATCTATCACTCTCTCTGCTGCCTGTACACACCACAGAGTGTCTAGCTGATTCTCCAACCCAACCATGCAGTCCACTCCTTGACACCAATTCCTCATCGATATTCATTCCAGTCACGGTGACTGCAGCGCTGCCTCCCAGAATTCCTTTTAGTGATGTCTCTGCAGCCCTCTGACTCAATGCTCTTCCTTGCATCATTCACTGAGGGTGTCCTGTCACGATCCGCTTCCCAGTTGTGGTGACTGCAGTGCCGCCTCCCAGAATTCCTCTCAGTGATGTCTCTGCCGACCTCTGATTCCGTGCTTTACATCTTATCTGAAAGATTGCACCTGTAACAGGCAAGCAGTCCCAAGGACTCCCTTAGTATTGCTCTTAAGCATCTGTCTATGTCCTGTGCTTAAGTTATTAGAATTGGGCTTGAACACACAGCCTGCTTCAATATCAATCCACAGTTGCACAAAGATTGCATAAAAAACCAAGTTCCTAAATCAGTGTTCAAAATTGTTGCCATGCAGCATTTTAAAATAGCTTTTTAGTATAAATTAAATAGAATATCTGACACTGCAGAATTTCACAAGGAGAATTTTCTAGCTACTTTAGTGGCTATCTCTTGTCAAATTGTGGTAGAATAACTGAATTTCTCCATCTACTGGAAGAATATAAAACTAGATGGTGATTAAACTTTGACTCATTATGGTCTGTGCCAAAATGTGGTTTTTTAAAGTAGATCCAAGCCTCTCGAAGACTGTTAAACAACATAACCACTACCATTACATAACCACTAGTATTATAAAATTTACTTAATTCTATTACTATTGATTGTCCTAAGTATAACAGGATGACAATGAACCAAATCATTAAGGCTCTAATATTCATCATCAGTGGGCTAACTGCTTAATTCAGTTATACGCATTAAATTCAACCATCTTGTGCAATGGTTAGTGTGATGAAAGATATATCGCTCATATATTAATATCATCTTTGGAAATTGAATTTTAATATAAAGGCAATAAATGTGAATCATTTCATAGAATCCATACAGTGTGGAAACAGGCCATTTGGCCGAACATGTCCACACTGACCCTTGGAGCATCCCACCCCAACTCATTCCCCTAATCCTGCATTTCCCCATGTCTAACCCACCTAACCTAGACATCCCTGAACACTATGGAAAATATAGCATGGCCAATCCACCTACCCTGCACATTTTTGGACTGTAGGAGGAAACCCCTGCAGACATGGGGAGAATGTACAAACTCCACACAGACAGTCACCTGAGGGTGGAATTGAACCCTGGTCCCTGGTGCTGTGAGGCAGCAGTGCTAACCACCAGCCACCATGCTGCCCTATTTCTGTGAAGGACTTTAAGTCACCAGCTAGAAAACATTTTTAAGGATGTATCAAGACAGATTTCATTCTGGAATCTGACATCTCCAGTAATACCAACAGCTGGGATAATAACCATAGTGGGGGAGTGTGACCACAGTGAAGTAGTGGAAGTAGAAAGTGCACAGGAAATTGGCTAGGCATTTAACAGAAATGTCAATGACATGGTAAATGCTGAGAGGATGTTTCCGCTCATGGGAGAGTCTCAGACCAGATGTTATCATCTCAGGTGGGCCAGTTTAAGACGGAGATGAGAAGGAATTTCTTCTCTCTGAGGGTTGAGTGTCTTTGGAACTCCATGCCACAGAGAGCTGTGGGGGCCAAGTTCTCGTGTATATTTAAGGTTGAGATAGATAGATTCTTGATCAGTAAGGAAATCAAGGATTATGGGGAAAAGGCGGAAAAGTGGATGAGAAGAATGTCAGATCAGCCATGATCCTATTGAATGGCAGAGCAGGCTTGAGGGGCCAAACAGCTTGCATCTTTTCTTGTTTCTTATAGTTTCATAGCCAGTTGAGACGGCATGGACACCCATATTTTCCACTTGACAAATGCAATATAATGTGTATAAATGTGAGTGTATCCACTTTGGTGGCAAAAATAGGAAGGCAGGTTATTATCCGAATGGTGACAGTTTAGGAAAAGGTGAAATGCAATGAGACCATAGTGTCATGGTGGAACAGTCGCTGAGGTTGGCAGGCAGATACAGCAGACAATGAGGAAAGCTAATGGCATGCTGACCTTCATAGTGAGCAAATTTCAGCATAGTAGTAAGGATGTCTTGCTGCAGTTATGGGGCCTTGGTGAGGCCGCACCTTGAGTATTGTGTGCAGTTTTGATCTCCTAGTCTGAGGAAGGACATTCTTGCTATTGAGGGAGTCCAGCAAAGATGCACCAGACTAATTCCTGGGATGGCAGGACTGACATATGTAGGGCGACTCGTCAACTGGGCTTGTATTCACTGGAATATAGGAGAATGAGAGGGGTGGATCTCATAGAAACATATAAAATCCAAATGGGACTGGACAGGCTAGATGCAGGAAGAATGTTCCCGATGTTAGGGAAGTCCAGAACTAAGAATAAGGGGTAAGCTATTCAGGACTGAGATGAGGAAGAATTTCTTCATTGAGCTGTGAACCTGCGGAATTCTTTACCACAGGAAGTTGTTGGAACCAGTTGTTAGATATATTCAAGAGGGAGCTAAATGTGACCCTTGTGGCTAGAGGGATCAAGGGATATGGAGAAAAAGTGGAATGGAATACTGAAATTGCATTATCAGTCATTATCATATTGAATGATGGTGCAGGCTCAAAGGGCTGAATGGCCCACTCCTACACCTATTTTCTATGTTTCAATATTTCCTTTTGATAATTGCCATGCTTCATATCAGCTTGATCTATGTAGAACATTGGCTTTATAATCATTTATAATCATTTCTAGAGCAAGTTGTGTATTGATTGCATGCATTGGAAGTGACAAGGTGGGCTTTGTAAACAGAAGGCATGTAAATTTAGTTTAAATCTTAAGTTTTCCTTTATCACTCAGAACTGATTGCAACATACCTTAAAAAATTCCATTAAAAAATTCACAATTCTGCAAATTTTTCTGTATGAATAATTTTAGTTTCAACATTTATTAGTCAGTGGTTCCAACAAGGAACTGTAACTGTAGTTTTTCCTGTACCTAATATCACTAATGAACTTGAGCAAGTGTCGAAGATTTCAGTTCTACGTCAGGGTTAGCTGTAGAAGGCACCTTTGTCTGGACCAGCTTTAAACTTTTCATTATTCATCAAAGTGTAGATTGCAGTCCTGCTGCAAAGACAGTTTATACATGAGCTGCTCCCTTTAAATTTTATGTTGGAAAATCTGTCGGATTGAAAATAAGAGCTGAATACTGTAAACTGTTTTGAGGAACTCGATGGGTACCAAGTTTTGTAAAACTTCACCCAAAACTACTTGTAGGCAATTAATTCTTTTTCTCAAAATTCTCATTTAGTAGATGGGTTTAACTGACGTTGCATATAAAGGGAGAAGAAAATATTAGGGGCAACAAAGTTATCCAGAAATGTGTGCACAGCATTCATTCATTAAAACAGTTCTGCAATTGTTCCAAGCTGGCAGTTGATTATAGTAGAGTAGTTCAAATCTTGGAAAGATCAACAAATGAAAAATATTTTACTGTTCTCCATGAATTAGCAATAACAAGGTTTAACTGTAATATGGACACAGTGCAACCAAGCAGGTCTAATTTCAGTTTATTTGCTGCCAGTTCCTCCAGAAGATCAGATAGATCATTACTACGAGGCTGATTCCTTTGAGCACAATTACATGCTGAGATCAATGTGCTAATTTAGGTGGAGTATTAACATTTCTAGGCTATATTATGTGCAGCCGACAATAAAATCTTCATTACTTGTGCTTGTTTTGTCAATCACTTTAATTCTTGTCTTTCTAGTTACTGCCACTTTTGTGACTAAATGTTTGTTTCTCCTTGCTTACACTATCAAATTATCCTTGGGAACACAGGGATAGGAGTAGGCCATTCAGCCCACCCAAATTGGTTCTGCCATTCAATACAATCATGGCTAATCAAACGCTGTAATGCCTTTTATCCACATTGTCCCCATAACCCTTTATGCCATTGGTAATCAGAAATCTGTCAATTTCTATTTCAACATACTCAAAAACAACTTTCACAGCTCTCTGGTATAAAGAATTCCAAATATTCACAAATTTATGATTAAAAAATCTCCCTTCATTTCAGTCCTAAATACATGTCACCCCTCCACCCAACCAAAATTTTAAACAGTGTTCGATGGTTCTAGAGCTCCAAGCAAGGGAAATATCTTACCTGCATCTACCCTGAATATTACTTTAAACATTTTGTAGGTTTTGATAAGATCAGCTCTCTTTCTTTGAAACTCAAGCCCAGTTTGTTGTATCTCCCTTCATTGGACAGTCCAGCTATACTCCTTTTATGGCAATAATATCTTTCCTGAGGTCAGGAGACTAAATCTGCACATAGGACTCCAGAAGAAGTCTAATCCAGCTCCCTCAGAATGAACAGGATGTCTGATACTCCTTTTCTTATCTGTCAGCCAGGGATCCCTGATTGGGACTGTTAATTTCCAATAAGGAAATGCATATTCTATGAGGTCTACCTGGCTGACCTTATTACAGCCACTACATTCCCTCCCCCTTTGAGCCCTAGGTTGTAGGCTGGTTCTTTTTGTTGTAGCTCCTCCTGGGGCGTTTTAGCACTGGGTCAGGTTCCTTCAATTCTGGCTCTGATACGGGTGACATGTAACGCACAGTAGCTTGCCTCTGAATAACAGAGTCTGGAGCGTCTTGGAAGAAAGTCATCCTCTTTAGGTGGAAAAGGCATTGAGGCACTGGCATCCACCGTGGCCATCTCAGATTCTGCAGTCTCTTCAATGCACGATGGAGAGGGACTACCCAAGGGGTCCAGGACAGTCTGAAAGACTGCTGAGGAGCCAGGCGCGTTATGCTCCTGCACTGTTTACAAGTTTGCAGCTTTCATTTGGTCCACATGCTTGTTCAGGACCGTCGTGCCTGTTCAAACTTTATATGTCACTGGATCCGAGCTCACGTCGTCCATGCCCTCTTACCCATGCAGTGCCATTCCTGTAGTTCCTACACCAAAATTTGTCCCCTAAAGTAAACTGTCTCTCTTGCTCAGCTCAGTCTCATGTCTGGCATTTGGTGGTCCTGATGCCATTTCACCCTCTTTCCCCTTGGAAATGGTCGCATAGCCAAGCCATAGCTTTCAGGGAAGTGAAGAAACAGCTGTCATCTTCTAAGGTGTTAGAAAATAGAACGTACGAGCAGGTGGAGGCTATTTGACCCTTCGGGCCTGCTCTGCCATTCATCACAATCATGGCTGATCATCCAACTCAATAGACTAATCCTGCTTTCCCTCCATAAACTTTGATTCCATTCGCCCCAAGTGCTATATCTAGTTGCCTCTTGAATACAGTCAATGTTTTGGCATCAACTACTTCCTGTGGTAATGAATTCCACAGGCACATCACTCTTTGGGTGAAGAAACGTCTCCTCATCTCCGTCCTAAATCGTCTACCCCGAATCCTCATAATGTGACCCCTGGGTCTAGACACACCCATCATCGGGAACATCCTCCCTGCATCTATCCTGTCCAGTCCTGTTAGAATTTTATAAGTCTCTATGAGATCCCCCTTCATTCGTCAGAACTCCAGTGAAAATAGTCCGAACCCAGTCAATCTCTCCTCATATGTCAGACGAGGCATACCTGGAATCAGCCTGGTAAACCTGCGCTACACTCTGTCGAGAGCAAGAGCTTCCTTCTCAGAAAAGGAGACCAAAACTGCGCACAATATTCAAGGTGTGGTCTCACCAAGGTCCTGTACAACTGCAACAACACATCCCTGCTGCTGTACTTGAAACCTCTCGCAATGAAGGCCAATATACCATTTGGGACCCCAGTACCCGGTGTGGCTTCCTCTACATCGGGGAAACCAAGCGGAGGCTCGGGGACCGCTTTGCAGAACACCTATGCTCGGTTCGCAATAAACAACT
>NC_063333.1:38272234-38287360 GCF_021869965.1 Rhincodon typus | reverse complement strand
GATGCCACCCAAAGGTTGCAGGAACAGCAACTCATATTCTGCTTGGGAACCCTGCAGCCCAATGGTATCAATGTGGATTTCACAAGTTTCAAAATCTCCCCTCCCCCTACCGCATCCCAAAACCAGCCCAGCTCGTCCCCGCCTCCCTAACCTGTTCTTCCTCCCACCTATCCCCTCCTCCCACCTCAAGCCGCACCTCCATCTCCTACCAACTAACCTCATCCCGCCCCCTTGACCTGTCTGTCCTCCTGGACTGACCTATCCCCTCCCTAACTCCCCACCTACACTCACCTTTCCTGGCCCCATCCCCGCCTCTTCGACCTGTTTGTTTCCTCTCCACCTATCCTCTCCTCTATCCCTCTTCTATCCACCTCCCACTCTCTCCCTATTTATTTCAGAACCCCCTTCCCCTCCCCCTTTTCTGATGAAGGGTCTAGGCCCGAAACGTCAGCCTCTCTGCTCCTATGATGCTGCTTGGCCTGCTGTGTTCATCCAGCCCTGTGCCTTGTTGTCCCCAATATACCATTTGCCTTCTTTACCACCTGCTGCACCTGCATGCTTACCTTCAGTGACTGGTGCACCAGGATGCCCAGGTCCCGCTGCACGCTCCCCTCTCCCAATTTACAGCCATTCAGGCAGTAATCTGCCTTCTTGTTTTTGCTTCCAAAGTGAATAATCTCACATTTATCCAAATTATACAGCATCTGCAATTGATTTACCCACTCACCCAACCTGTCCAGATCATGCGGAAGGATTTCTGCATCCTCATCACAGTTCACCCTCCCACCCAACTTGGTTTCATCTGCAAACTTGGAGATGTTACAGTTTGTTCCTTCATCCAAATCTTTAATATATATCGTGAATAGCTGGGGTCCCAGCACCGATCCCTGTGGCACCCCACTCGTTACTGCCTGCCAATTTGAAAAAGTCCCATTAATTCCTACTTTTTGTTTTCTTTCTGCCAACCAGTTTCCTACCCATCTCAATACACTTCCCCCAGTCCCATGTGCTTTAATCTTGCACATGAATCCCTTATGTGGGACTTTGTCAAATGCTTTCTCAAAGTCCAAATAAACTACATCGACTGGCACCCCCTTGTCAACTCTACTAGTTACATCTTCATAGCATTCTAATAGACTTGTCAAGCATGATTTCCCCTTCATAAATCCATGTGAATCTGTGATCCTGCAATCTGCAAGCCACCCTCCAATCTGCAGGGACTGTTCTAGACTCTATAGAACCTTGGAAGATGACCACTATTGCATCCACTATTTCTACAGCTACTTCCTTAAGTACATTGGGATGTAGATTATCAGGCCCTGGGGATTTATTGGCCTTCAATCCCAATAGTTTTCCCAGCATTATTTCTCTACTAATATGGATCTCCCTCAGCTCTTCCCTCTTACCAAATCTTGCCTCCTCCAACAGTTCTGGTATTTGATTTGTGTCCTCTTTTGTGAAGACAGAACCAAAGTATACATTCAGTTCCTTAGCCATTTCTTTGTCTCCTATTATACATTTTCCCGTTTCTGTCTGTAGGGGACCTACATTTGTCTTTACCAATCTCTTTCTCTTCACATACCTATAGAAACTCTTAGTGTCAGTCTTTATGTTCCCTGCAAGCTTACTTTGGTACACTATTTTCACCTTCTTAATCAATCCCTTGATCCTTCTTTGCTGAATTCTAAACTGCTCCCAATCCTCAGATTTATTATTTTTCTTGGCCAATCTGTATGCTTCTTTCTTGGATCAGATGCTCTCTCATATTTCCTTTGTCAGCCATGGATTGGCCCTCTTACCCATTTTGCTTTTGTGACAGACAGGAATAAACAATTGTTGCAGTTCCCCCATGCGTTCCTTGAATGTTCGCCATTCCTATCCACTGTATTCCCTTTAAGTAACTCCCCCCAATCTATCAAGGCCAACTCACGCCTCATATCCTTGCAGTTTCCTTTATTAAGATTTAGCACCCTAGTCTCCGAATCAACAAGCTTACTCTCCATCTTGATAAATTCAATCATATTATGGTCATTGTTTCCCAAGGTGGTCTCACACAGCTAGATTGGCAATGGCTCCCTTCTCATTACACAGTACATAGTCTAAGATGGCCTGCTCTCTACTTGGTTCCTCCAAATATTTGTCAAGAAAACCATCTTGTATACACTCCAGGAATTCCTCCTCTGCAGCATTGTGGCTAATTTGAATTTCCCAATCTATGTACAGATTAAAATCACCCATGATCACTGATATTCCCTTATCACATGCATCTCTAATTTCCTGTTTAATGCCATTCTCGACATGTCCACTGCAGTTTGGGGGTCTATATATGATACCTACTAATGTTTTTTGCCCCTTTGTATTTCTCAACTCTACTCATATTATCAGAGCTAACATCCTTTCTCACTACTGTGTTAATTTCCTCTTTAACCAGCGATGTCGCTTTGCTACCTTTTCCTTTTTGCCAGTACACACCAAGCAAGATCTGTTATAGACATGTAATGCCTCCCCATACAGAATGACGATAGTATAGCTCATATATGAAGAGGAACACCTAATAGGAATGCATCCAGGACTTTCACATCAGTGGTAACTGAACCAGTTGCTTCTCATAAGAACTAGAACTGAAGGTGTACCCTGAATCTGTGAAGGTTCCCTGGTACAGGTTCTTAGTCTAGCCAAGGTATTGCACAAACTTAAGGGCAGGAGTCCAGAGCGAATTTTGTTAATGACAGTGACTGCAGAAGCAAAACTGGCCACACCAATATCTACGTCCATTAGAACCAGGTGACCATTTAACCAGATGTTTATTTTGTTTGGTTCTGATTTAGATGTTGCTAAGCAATTTAACTGTTCCAAGCCAAATGTAGGTGGACTTTCCAGGCTTTGCACTCTCCTGGATACTGGCCTATGAGTTCTCTTACTCAGTGTGGGTCTAGTGGGATAATTTTGCTGTCTCGAATCCACGTACCAGCAACAACTGCGATGGCTTGCAGGCCCTGGATTCTGAAGAAAATGTAAACCATTTGGCTGAGGCTTGGCTTTGTTCTGGGGTTTTTGCGGTGGGCTGACCTAGAGTACCTCTGTTCAGAATATGTCCTGAGTGAGGCTATGCAATTGCCTGCTTTCAAGTTGTGTTCCCCAAGCTCAGTCGGACTGGCGAGGGTGTCCACTTCCACTGGAATACCCTGCAATTCATATGCTCCACTTGCCGCATTTTCCAATGATAAAGCCAGTTGTCATGCCTGTTTGAAGTCCAGTTGGTCTTCAGCTAGTAGGCGCTTTTTCATGATTACATATTTAATCCCATATACCAAATGGTCTCTCAGCATCTCATTAAGGGTTAAACCAAAGTCACATGACTCTGCCAGTCATCTTAACCTAGTCAAAAATCACAATACAGATTCCCCTGGCTGTCAAATTGCCAAGTAAAACCAATAGCATCTCAGAAGTAGTGGAGGCTTGGGGTTGTCTTATTCCTTAATTAAATCCATCAACTCTCGAAAGGCTTTAGTGTCTGGTGTCTCAGGGAAAGTTGCACTCCTGATAACGAAAGAATCTTGCAGGTCCACAAACTGTCAGAACTACTCATTGCTTTACATCTGCCCCACTGTCACATGCTCATAAAAAATAATGCATTCTTTCCACATATGGGCCCAGTCTTTGATGGCAAGATTGAATGAATCAAGCCTCCCAAGTAACTGCGTGATGCCAGAAATGCTTTTCCCAACACAAAGGTGACTGTTGCGAGCGGATTTCTTTAGCAGCATGCTTTTCTTTGTCCAGCACTCTAAAAGCTTGTAATTTCAAATAAATCTGTTGGACTATAACCTGGTGTCATGTGACTTCTGACGCAATCAGTGAAGATAGACAATAGCACGATAATCCTCAACACTGATGTCCCACAAGGATGTGTTCTCAGTCTCCTACTATACTCCCTGCACAGTTATGACTGTGTGGCCAAATTCCATCCAAATGCCATCTACAAGTTTGCTGATGACACCACTATTGTAGGCCGGATATCAAACAATGATGAGTCAGAATACAGGAAGGAGATAGAATGCTTGGTGTCATGGTGCAAAGATAACAATCTCCCTCAATGTTAGCAAAACTAAAGAGCTGATCATCGATGTCAGGAAGAAAGAAAGACATGTTCCTATTTACACCAATGGAGCTGAGGTGGAGATGGTCAAGAGCGTCAAGTTCCTAGGAGTGACAATAACAAACAGTCTGTCTTGGTCCTCTAATGTGGATGCAACAGTCAAGAAGGCACAACAATGCCTCTTCTTCCTCAGGAGGCTAAGGAAATTGAGCATGTCCATTAGAACCCTCACTAACTTTTATAGATGTACCATGGAAAGCATTCTATCGGAATGCATCATGGCTTGGTGTGGCAAATGCTCTTCCCAGGACTGCAAGAAACTACAGAAATTTGTGAACATATCCCAGACTGTCATGCAAGCCAACCACCACCACGACCACAACCACCCCACCACCCTCCGCCTATCCATGGACTCCATCTGCACTTCTCGTTGCTGCAGAAAGGCATATGATCCATATGTCCGATATGTTGTAATCTACCTGTGCTCTTCTCGATTATTAGGAGAGGAATTGAATACAAATGTAAGGAGGTTACACAAGGCACTGGTAAGATCATATCTGGACTATTGTGTACAGTATTGTTCTCTTAAGGAAGAATGTAACAGCATTGGATACACTTCAGTAAAGGTTTACTGGACAGATCCCTGGAATGGATACGTTGTCTTATGAGGAAAGGATAGAGAGGTTAGCTTGTATCTTTTAAGCTTGGAATTTAGAAAAGACATGACTTGATTGAAACACAATATCCTGAGGGGTCATGACAGCTTAAAGTGTAGAGGATGTTTCCTCTGAATGGGAGAAAATGGACCTATGGTCACTATTTCAAAGTCAGTGTTGCCCATTTAAAACAGAGATTGGTTTGTAATTGGTTACCTACATGTTCATCCTTTGCTGGATCATTAGTTTAGTTTCTATGTTAACAAAATGCAAGTGAAACCTATGGATGCTGAAAACTCTGGAACAAGCAGAATGCTTGAAGAAATGTTTTAAACATGCATAAAGTCAGTAAGCATCTATGGAGACAATAGACAGTCAGTTCTTCAGAGATCAACCCTTTTGAGTTCTTACCTCTTCCCTCCAGTGCTGCTCACTGATCTGTGCATCTTTGCAACATCTTTCTTCTTGTTTTTTTGATGCAAGTTGAATCAGCAATATAAATCATAAAGTCCTTGGTAAATTAAATACTGATTAGTTTCTTTCTTGTTTAATGTCTTCCATTTCAGTTTTCTTGTGACATTTTTATGGGGCCATCAGTGCAGAGGTGGCCTTTGTCAGAGTTGCACTGTCCTCCTGAATCCAGATCTTAGATATTCATTGATAACCTTTGCAACTGTGACTTCAATTTATTTAATGTGTAGAGTACAAAAAATAAAGGATGTCATCCAATCATTTTGCAAACTGTACAAAAAGCTGATTAAATTTGTAGCTGAACTGAGTTTGCACATCATTGATGATGTACTTGCTACTCCTTTATTTGTCCTCTGCCCTACTGAAATTTCAGTAGCAGGGGTCACTAACTTTGCTGATTGCATGAAAGCTTAATAGAATATGCCACTGATGATTACTGGAGCCCCATGCTGCTATACAATTTACAGTTTTGAAGCTTACACTTGCTAATGTGGCCTGTTTTGATACTCAGAATTTGGGGTCAGGGTTTGGCAGAGCGTAGTAGATGGCTCACTGGAGTTGAAGTACAGAGGTAATGGAAATAACATTGATATATTACTTTCACAGTTAAAAATAAATGGACGATTTTAGCTTTGAGCTTTCAGAAAATCACAGAATCATACATTGCAGATGAGGTCATTCAGCCTATCAATTCTGTACCATCTAAACAACATTATGACATTTGATGTGCTCATCCAAATACTTTTTAAATGTTGAAAGTTTGCCTGCAGTGCATTCCAAACCCTGATGATGCTCTGTGTTTCCTCAAATCCCCTCTCAACTTCCAGCCCGCTACCTTAACCCCTTTGTTACTGACTTTTCAACTAAGAGGAACAGCTGCTTTCTAACCACCCTTTTTGGCCACTCAATCTTATATGCCTCTAACGGTGCCCCCCAACTCAACCTTCTCTGCTCCAAAGAAAACAATCTGAGCTTTTCCAGCCCTCTCTCCATGGCTAAAACGTTCCATCCCAAGCAACTTCCTGGTGAATCTTCTCTGCACCCCTTCCTGTGCAATCACATCCCTTCTATATTGCGATGATCAGAACTGCCTCATTACTCCAGCTCTGGCCTAACCAAAGTTCTGTACAACTTCAATATAATCTGCCTGTTCTTATAATTATGCCTTGACTGATAAAGGCAAGTGTCCCATATGCCACCTTAAACACCCTATTAACCTGGCCTGCCATCTTCGGTGATTTGTGCACAAACATTCCAATGCTGATCTTCCATTATTTTTATTTATTATTTTCACAGTTTTGCTTTAGACCTGTGACCTGGGAACTGTGAGCTAAAGATATTGCGTGTAACAGCTTGTATTAAAAGAAAAACTGACCAAACAAGCTTTGTTTATTCAGGAGGCCAGGCCTGGAAGTTAATTGCAAGTGGGCTCCTGATCAAAAGGTCGGCATGGACAAGTTGGACTGAAGAGTCTGTTTCCGTGCTGTATGACTCTGTGACTAAGTTATAAGTATTACCGCCTTTCTCTGAATAAACTGTAAAGGTGATCCTGATTGACATATTCAAAAAATCGATCAAGAATCTATGCCTGTGGAACAATGTATTATCACTTGAGTTTCACTTGAGTAATCTGGCCAGTTTTGTTATTTTCTTTTATTTATCTGCTTTTTGTGTTTATCTGACTGTCTTTTGTGTGATGGGATTGAAAACAAAGGTTTTGGGTTTACAACATAAATCAATTATTTTACTTTATTGTTTAATTTTGCTGTAATAAGGTTATTGTATTGCTAATAATGTGTTAAGTCATTTGTTTAAGCTACAGACTGGTGTTCAGGATTGATTATTTGTGAAGTGTGGGTTTAGTTATTCAAAAAATCTGGTAGGAACCATTGGGGTTAATTTTGAGGGCCTTTGAAGGTTTAAATCTTACTGTGTTGCAAAAACAGAAGGAGAAGAGCTGATTTGGTTTGGCAGGTAATGAGGTTTCCTTGCCAATGTTTAACCTGAAGCCATGAGACTTCATGGGGTCACAGAATTAATCACAGAATTTATTGATAGTATTTCTGATTCACAAAAGTTTAAACAATTACTCATATGATACATTCTATATTAAGGGGTAGGTGATGGCCTAGTGATATTATCACTAGGTTATTAATCCAGAAACCCAGCTGATGTTCTGGGGACCCTGGTTCAAATCCCACCATGGCAGATGGTGGAATTTGAATTTAAAAATTAAGAATTAAGAATCTACTGATCACCAAGAAATCATTGCCGATTGTCGGAAAAAACCATCTGGTTCACTAATGTCCTTCAGCGGAGGAAATCTGCCACCCTCACCTGATCTGGCCTACATGTGACTCCAGACCCACAGCAATGTGGTTGACTCTCAACTGCTGTCTGAAATGGCCCAGCAAGGCATTCAGTTGTAACAATTACTACAAAGTTACAAAGAAATGAAACTGGACGGATCACCTGGCATCGACCTAGGCACTGGAAAAGACAACGGCAGAAACAGCCCTGTTGACCATGCAAAGTCCTCCTGACTAACATCTGAGGGTTAGTGCCAAAATTGGGAGAGCTGTCTTACAGACTAGTTAAGCAACAGCCTGACATAGTCATACTCACAGAATCATACCTTACAAACAATATCCCAGATATCACCATCACCATCCCTGGATATGTCCTGTCCCACCGGCAGGACAGACCCAGCAGAGGTGGTGACACAGTGGTATACAGTCGGGAGTATGTTGCTGTGGGAGTCCTCGACATTGACTGCGGTCCCCATGAAGTCTCATGGCTTCAGGTTAAACATGGGCAAGGAAACCTCCCTGTTGATTGCCACGTGCCGTCCTCCTCAGCTGATGAATCAGTACTCCTCAATGTTGAACAACGCTTAGAGGAAGCACTGAGAATGCCACGGGCACAAAATGTACTGTGGATGGGGGATTTCAATGTCCACCACCAAGAGTGGCTCGGCAGCAGTACTACTGATTGAGCTGGTTGGTCCTAAAGGACATAGCTGCTAGCCTGGGTTTGCAGGAAGTGGTGAGGGAACCAACAAGAGGGAAAAACATACTTGACCTCATCCTTACTAATCTGCCAGCTGCAGTTGCATTTGTCCATGACAGTATCGGTAAGAGTGATCATTGCGCAGTCTTTGTGAATACGAAGTCCCACCTTCACATTGAGAATAAACTCCGTTGTGTTATGTGGTACTATCACTGTGTTAAATGGGACAGACTTCGCACAGATCTAGCAACTCAAAACTGGGCATCTATGAGGCACTGTGAGCCATCAACAGCAGTAGAATTGTGCTCCAGCACAATCTGTAACCTCATGGCCCAGCATATCCCCTACTCAACCATTACCATTAAGCCAGGGGATCAAACCTGGTTCAATGGAGAATACAGGAGGGCATGCCAGGAACAGCACCAGGCATACCTGAAAATTAGGTATCAACCTGGTGAAGCCACCAAACAGGACTACTTGCATGCCAAACAGTGAAAGCAGCAAGTGATAGAGCTAAGCGATCCCACAATCAATGGTTCAGATCTAAGCTCTGCAGTCCTGCCACATCCAGTCGTGAATGATGGTGGACAATTAAACAACTCACTGGAGGAGGAGGCTGCACAAATCCTCAATGATGGAAGAGTCCAGCACATCAGTGCAAAAGATAAGGCTGAAGCATTCGCAGCAATCTTCAGCCAGAAGTGCCAAGTGGATGAACCATCTCGGCCTCCACCAGTGGTCCCCAGTATTACAGATACTAGTCTTCAGCCAATTTGATTCACTCCACGTGATGTCAAGAAACGATTGGAGACACTGGATACTGCAAAGGCTATGGGCCCTGACAACATTCCGGCAATAGTACTGAAGACTTGTGCTCCAGAACTTGCCGCTCCCCTAGCCAAGCTGTTCCAGTACAGTTACAACACTGACATCTACCCGACAATGTGGAAAATTGCCCAAGTATGTCCTGTACACAAAACGCAGGACAAATCCAACCCAGCCATTTACCGCCACATCAGTTCACTCTAGATCATCAGTAAAGCGATGGAAGGTGTCATCAACAGTGATATCAAGCAGCACCTGCTCAGAAATAACCTGCTCAGTGATGGCCAGTTTGGGTTCCGCCAGGGCCACTCAGCTCCTGACCTCATTACAGCCTTGGTTCAAAAATGGACAAAAGAGCTGAATTCCAAAGGTGAGGTGAGAGTGACAGCCCTTGATATCAAGGCTGCATTCGATCAAGTGTGGCATCAAGGAACCCTAGTGAAACTGGAATGAATGGGTATGGGGGGTAAACTGTCCGGTGGTTGGAGTCATACCTGACACATAGGAAGATGGTTGTGGTTATTGGCGGTGAATCATCTCAGCTCCAGGACATCTCTGCAGGAGTTCTTCAGGGTAGTGTCCTAGGCCTAACCATCGTCAGCTGCTTCGTCAATGACCTTCCCTCCATCATAAAGTCAGAAGTGGGGATGTTCGCTGATGGTTGCATAATGTTCAGCACCATTCATGACTCCTCAGATACTGAAGCAGTCCATGTTCACATGCAACAAGATCTGGACAATGAGAGATAGTAGGAACTGCAGATGCTGGAGAATCCGAGACAACAAGGTGCAGGGCTGGATGAACACAGCAGGCCAAGCAGCATCATAGGAGCAGAGAGGCTGACGTTTCGGGCCTAGACCCTTCATCAGAAAAGATCTGGACAATATCCAGTTTTGGGCTGACAAGTGGCAAGTGACATTCACGCCACACAAATGCCAGACTATAACCATCACCAATAAGAGGCAATCTAACCACCATCCCTTGACATTCAATGGTGTTACCATCACTGAATCCCCCACTTTCAACATCCTGAGGGTTACCATTGACCTGAAACTCAACTGGACTCACCATGTAAACACAGTGGCTACAACAGCAGGCCAGAAGCTAGGAATACTGCGGCAAGTAACTCACCTCCTGACTCCTCAAAGCCTGTCTGCCATCTACAAGGCACAAATCAGGAGCGTGATGGAATACTCCCCACTTGCCTGGATGATTGCAGCTCCAACAACACTCAAGAGGCTTGACACCATCCAGGACAAAGCAGCCGGCTTGATTGGCACTGCATCCACAAGCATCCATTCCCTCCACCACCAACGCTCAGTAGCAGCAGTGTGTACTATCTACAAGATGCACTGCAGAAATTCACCAAAGATCCTTGACAGCACTTTCTAAATCCATGACCACTTCCATCTAGAAGGACAAGGGCATCAGACATATGAGAACACCACCACCTCCAAGTCACCCACCACCCTGACTTGGAAATATTATCACCGTTTCTTCACTATCGCTGAGTCAAAATCCTGGAATTCCCTCCCTAATAGCATTGTGGGTCAACCCACAGCAGGAGGACTGCAGCGCTTCAAGAAGGCAACTCACCACCATCTTCTCAAGGGCAGCTAGGGATGGGCAAGAAATGCTGGCCAGCCAGTGATGCCCACATCCCACAAATTAATGGAAAGAAAAACAAAATCCAAAAAAAAGCGATTACTAATAATAATTAGATGTGCAGACGTTGTCCTTCATAGAGCCTTTAATGTGATTCTGTATCTTTAATTTTGATTTCCCAAGACTTAGATAAGTAGATGAATTACACATAAGACAATTTCAGTACTGCTGTTCTAAGAGCATCAGTGAGTATCAAACTGATATTTCATGATCCTAAACTAGCATTAAAGATAAATATGGATAACCAAGTACTATTTCAGTCCATCTATCTGAAAGAGCCTTTGATACCCCATCCAGTTATTTTAGTTATTCTGTTTTGTCAGTGTCCTTTAATCTACGAAGATCATAACATGTCTCCATTTTTTTTGTTTAAAACTTTTCCTGACGTTAGGTGCAAAAGATACGGCTGAAGCATTTGCAACAACTTTGGCTAGAGGTGCTGACTGGATGATCCATCTTGGCCTGTTCCAGAGTTCCCAATATCATAGATGCCAGTTTTCAAACTGTTCAATACAATTCACTCACTTCTCTTAAAGTTGCCTTAGTTTCAGAGGACCATCAGGCTGCTTTCTCATTAGAGAGAGACAACTGGTAGTAATTTAACCTGATGGTCACTACAACTGGATAGAGGATTGGCTGACTGGCAGATGGCAAAGTGTAGAGATAAAGGGGTCTTTTTCAGGATGGCAGCCAGTGACTAGTGGAGTTCCATAGGGGTCCATGCTGGGACCCACAACTATTCACATTATACATTAACGACCTGGACGAAAGAACTGAAGGCATTGTTGCTCAGTTTCCAGATGACACAAAGACAGGTGGAGGGACAGATAGTGTTGAGAAAGCAGAAGGACTTGGACAGGTAGGACAGTGAGCAAAGAATTGGCAGACGGAATACAATGTGGAAAAGTGTGAGGTTATGCACTTTGGTAGAAAGAATAGAGGCATAGACTATGTTCTAAATGGAGAAAGGCTGCGGAAATCTGAAGCACATAGGGACTTTGGTGACCTAGTTCAGGGTTCTCTTAAGATTAGCAAGCAGGTTCAGTTGGCAGGCAGGAAGGCAAGTACAATTTTAGCATTCATTTCAAGAGGGCTAGAATACAAGAGAAGAGATGCATTTGGAATATTGTGACCAGTTTTGGGCCCCGTTTTGGAAGTTTTGGAACTTGGGGGTGGTGGTGTTCCCATATATCTGATGCCCTTGTCTTTCTAGATGGAAGGGGTTTAGAAGGTGCTGTCTGGGGATCTTCGGTGAATTTCTGCAATGCATCTTGTAGATAGTACACATTGCTGCTACTGAGCGTCGGTGGTGGAGAGAGTGAATACTTGTGGATACAGTGCCAATCAAGTGGGCTGCTTTGTCCTGGATGGATGTGTTGGCATTGGAGGGAGTCCAAGGGAGGTTTGCAAGAATGATTCTGGGAAGGAAGGGCTCGTCATATGAAGAGTGGTGAGGACTTTGGGTCGGTATTTGATGGAGTTTAGAAGGGTGCAGTGGGATCTGTTTGAAATTTACAGAATATTGAGAGGCCTGGATAGAGTGGATAAGCAGATATTTCCACTAGTAGAAGAGACCAGAACCCGAGGGCACAGCCTCAGATTGAAGGGATGACCCTTTAGAACTGAGACGAGAAGGAATTTCGTTAGCTAGTAGGTAATTAATCTTTGGAACTCATTGCCCCAGGTGGCTGCAGAAGCCAAGAAATTGAATGTGTTTCAATTAGAGATAGGTTTTTGATTGATAATGGAATCAAGGGTTATGGGGAGAAGAGAGGAAAATGGGGCTGATAAACATATCAGCCATGATCGAATGGCAGAGCAGACTTGATAGGCTGAATGGCTTAATTCTGGTTCTGTGACTTATGATCTTATGGAACCAATCAACATAGGTGAGTCTTAAATGAATACTTCTCATCTGTATTCACAGAGGAGTAAAACATTGCAGCTTGGGTATATCATTTGGGATGGTGAAGTTCTAGAACATGTTAAGAATAATAAGGATGAGGTATTAGACGTTTTGGCAGGCATACATGTGCATAAAACCACAAGGCCTGATGAGATATATCTCAGGCTGCTATGGGAGGCAAGGGAGGAGATTGCTGGGGCTCTGGCAGATGCATTTAAAACTTCGCTGGCCATAGGTGAAGTTCCAGATGACTGGAGGATAGTCAACATGGTTCCTTTGTGTAAGATGGGCAGCAGGGATAGGTCAGGTAATTGCAGTTTGTCTGACGTCCGTGTTAGGGAAATTATTGGAAAAAGTTTTAAAGGACCGGATTAATCAATACTTGGAAACACAGGGATTGATCAGGGATAGTCAGCACAGATTTGTTAGAGGGAGATCCTGTCTGACTAATTTAATTGAGTTTTTGAAAATGTGACTAAATATATTGATTGAGGGTAGTGCAGTTGATATGGGGGGTTTACATGAATTTCACTAATGCGTATGACACGGCCCAATGTGAAAAGCTGGTCCAAAAGATAGGACCCCATGGGATCTAAGGCAAGTTGGCAAACTCGATCCAAAATTGGCATACAAATACAAGGTAAAAGGTGATAGTGAAGAATTGTTTTTGTAATGGAAGCCTATGAACAGTGGTGTACCACAGGATTTGGTGCTGGGACCCTTGCTGTTTGTTACATAAGTTAAAGACTTTGATTTGAATATAGAATGTGTAATTAGTAAGTTTGCAGATGCCACAAAAATTGGGGGTGTTGTTGATAGTGAGGAGAATGATCTCAAGCTGCAGTGTGATATTGATCAGCTGGTAAATTGGCAGAGCAATGGCAGATGGAATGTAATCCCTGTAAATATGAGTGATGCATTTTGGGAAGTCTAATAAGGGGAGGATATACACAGTGAATGCTAAGTCCATTGGAATACTGAGGAACAAAAGGACCTTGGCATACAAGTCCATAGATCCCTGAAGGTGTCAGCAGATAGAGTGGTGAAGAAGGCCTATGAGACTTGCCTTCATGAGCCACAGCATAGAATATAGGAACAAGGAAATCTTGTTACAATTTTCTAAAACAGTGATTAGGCCACAGATGGAATACTGTGTGCAAATTGAATCGTAATACCGTTGGAAGGATGTGATTACACTGGAGAGGGTGTGGAGGAGATTCACCAGGATGTTGCCTGGGATGAAAAGTCTCAGTTATAAGGAGAGATTGGATAGACTGGATTTGTTTTCCTTGGAGCCGAGGAGGCTGAGGGAGTATCTGATTGAGGTATACAAAATTAAGATAGAGTAAATCATGAGAATCTCTTTCCCCATGGCAGACATGTCTAAGAGCAGAGGGCATGAGGTTAAGGTGAGGAGGAACTGATTTGAGGAAGATTTGAGACAAGATTTGAGGAAAGATTTTTCCACACAAAGGGTGGTAAATGTATTTTTTTTAATTCGTTCGTGGAACAAGGGCAGTTAGCATTGGACAGCAAATGCGAGGCCAGTGAGGCTAATTGCCCAGAGGGCAGTTAAGAATCAACCCCATTTGCTGTGGGTCTGGAGTCACATGTAGGCTAGACCAGGTAAGGATGGCAGTTTCCTTCCCTAAAGGACATTAGTGAACCGGATGGGTTTTTCCTGACAATTGGCAATGGATTCATGGTCATCATTGGACTCTTAATTATAGATTTGTATTGAATTCAAATTTCACCATCTGCCCCGGCAGGATCCAAACCCAGGTCACCCGAACATTACCTGGGTCTTTGGGTTAACAGTCCAGTGAAAATACAACCAGTCCATTGCCTCCATTACATTTTCAAATATATAGAAAATGCTGCCTGACAGGATGGTGGAGGCAAGTACTCTTGCAACATTGAAGCAGCATCTGGATGCGTACTTAAAATCCTATGGCATTTAGGCTCTGGACCAAGTGCAGGTAAATGGAATCGATGTAGAATAGAATCTCTGCAGTGTGGAAATGAGCCCTTTGGCCCAACAAGTCCACACCAACCCTCAGAGCACCTCCTAATCTACACATACCTGAACACTACAGACAATTTAGCATGGCCAATCTACCTAGCCTATACATCTTTAGACTGTGGGTGGAAACCCACACAGACACAGAGAGAACGTCCACAGGGACAGTCACCTGAGGATGGAATTGAACCCAGGTCCTTGGTGCTAGTGAGGCAACAGTGCTAACCACTGAGCCACTGTGCTGTAGTTTGATGTTTGTTGGTTGGCATGGACATAGTGGGCTGGAGGGCTTTTTCTATGCTGTGTGACTCAAATGCCATACTCTGCATAACAATGTCGAGCAGGTAGAATTTCAAAGGATAAACAAGGCCGGACGCCAACTCTCCGACACCTCCTCCTACCGCCCCCTTGATCATGACCCCACCCCTGAGCACCAAACCATCATCTCGCAAACCATCCACAACCTCATCACCTC
>NC_063333.1:38235573-38267234 GCF_021869965.1 Rhincodon typus | reverse complement strand
GAAACCGATATTCATTTCAAGCCCACCGACTCCCACAGCTACCTAGAATACTCCTCCTCCCACCCACCTTCCTGCAAAAATGCTATCCCCTATTCCCAATTCCTTCGCCTCCGCCGCATCTGCTCCCAGGATGAGGCATTCCACTCCCGTACATCTCAGTTGTCCTCGTTTTTCAAGGACCGTAACTTCCCCTCCTCGGTGGTCGAGAACGCCCTCAACCGTGTCTCCCACATCTCCCGCACCTCATCCCTCACACCCCGTCCACGCAATAAAAACCAAAAAAGAATCCCCCTCGTCCTCACGTACCACCCCACCAACCTCCGGATCCAACGCATCATCCTCCGACACTTCCGCCATCTGCAATCCGACCCCACCACCAAAGACATCTTTCCCTCCCCACCTTTATCTGCTTTCCGGAGGGACAACTCTCTCCGTGACTCCCTTGTCCGCTCCACACTCCCCTCCAGCTCCACCACACCCGGCACTTTTCCCTGCAACCGCAGGAAGTGCTACACCTGCCCCCATACCTCCTCCCTCACCCCCATCCCAGGCCCCAAGAAGACTTTCCACATCAAGCAGATGTTCACCTGCACATCTGCCAATGTGGTATACTGCATCCGCTGTACCCGGTGTGGCTTCCTCTACATCGGGGAAACCAAGCGGAGACTCGGGGACCGCTTTGCAGAACACCTACGCTCGGTTCGCAACAAACAACTGCACCTCCCAGTCGCGAACCATTTCAACTCCCCCTCCCATTCCTCAGACGACATGTCCATCCTGGGCCTCCTGCAGTGCCACAACGATGCCACCCGAAGGTTGCAGGAACAGCAACTCATATTCCGCTTGGGAACCCTGCAGCCCAATGGTATCAATGTGGATTTCACAAGTTTCAAAATCTCCCCTCCCCCTACCGCATCCCAAAACCAGTCCAGCTCGTCCCTGCCTCCCTAACCTGTTCTTCCTCCCACCTATCCCCTCCTCCCACCTCAAGCCGCACCTCCATCTCCTACCGACCAACCTCATCCCGCCCCCTTGACCTGTCCGTCCTCCCTGGACTGACCTATCCCCTTCCTAACTCCCTACCTACACTCACCTTTCCTGGCCCCATCCCCGCCTCTTCGACCTGTTTGTTTCCTCTCCACCTATCCTCTCCTCTATCCCTCTTCTATCCGCCTCCCACTCTCTCCCTATTTATTTCAAAACCCCCTTCCCCTCCCCCTTTTCTGATGAAGGGTCTAGGCCCGAAACGTCAGCCTCTCTGCTCCTATGATGCTGCTTGGCCTGCTGTGTTCATCCAGCCCTGCACCTTGTTGTCTCGGATTCTCCAGCATCTGCAGTTCCTACTATCACAGATATACACCATCTGTGTTCAATTCTGGCAAAGCTGAAGAGGGCCCTCTTGTGGTACAGAGATATTGTCCCTGCCCCTGGATTAGCAAGGCCTGGGTTCAAGTCTCTGAATAGGTTGATTTGATAAATAGGTTAAAAAGAGAAAGCAACCTTACTTCCCCTTATTTTTGTCCAGAACACCCTTATTAAGGAAAGTTTATTTAAGTTGCACTAGTGTTTGGATTATTTTGGAGTACGTGCAATGACCACTCATCCCACACAACTCTTCTGTATCGGAGGAGGTTTCAAATTGCAGCAGTGGATAAAATAGGGTGATTTTTTTTCTGTTATTCATTCATGGAACGTGGACGTCGCTGGCTGGCCAGTATTTATTGCGTGTCTCTGTAATTTTGTAAATGTTATCCAAAGTGAAAAGTCTAGGTTGACTAAAGGATTTTTTTTCATTCAGTGCTTGTTCATTTTGTGCTGTTAATCTTTGAATCTGAATCTGAGAGAATCCTTATGCTGACTGCATGCATGGTGGATTTTAAAAGTTAAAATTAATTTTTAACAGAAAGTAATTGTTCCCGGTAGTTAGGAGCATCTTAAGTTAGTCATTTAAACATCCAGACGCAATTGTATGACCAACAATATTATCAAACCTTGTGGCCAACACTAAATGGAAATGCATGTCTAGGAGTGAACAAAAGCTTTTGCGTCATTTTGGTTGTTAAGACATTAATGAACCAATCAAGCACAATGCAAATCATAGCTTCAAAGTTAGAATGTAAGATTAAATCTAAAGATTTGGTTCCAGAATGTTATCTCTGCACCATGTTGTTACATTTTTTGTATATAAATAGCTACTCGAAGGTTTGTACATTGCAAAATAAAATGTTTCATCTCTATTACCTGACATGTTACTTGAAAGGCAGAAATTAAAATAACAAAACAGCTTTGGTTTAACTATTATTAAATTAATTCCAGTTCTAGTTATCTTTAAAGGAGTCTTCTTATTTTTCTGACCAGTGAATCCTTTCTCAGCTTCAAATATCACACAAAAAAATGAATTTTTGCCTTTAATGACTGGTTCAAGGTGCAGGCTGGGGGCTAGTTTAAAAGAGATGTGCGAGGCACGTTTTTCACACAAGGGGTGTGAGTGCCTGGAATGCGCTACTAGAGGAGGTGGTGGAAGCGAACACAACAGCAGTATTGAAGAAACGCCTGGATGAGTACCTGAATAGAGGGATGTGGATCCTGTAAGTGAAGACAGTTTTAGTATGGAAGGGCAAAATGTGTTGGCGCTGGATAAGGCCGAAGGACAGGTTCCTGTGCTGTATTGTTTTTTTGTTCAAGACAACTCAAAATGGAAGACTTTTCTTTGGTCAGTGATCCACTTCAAATTAGAGTTCCTCCAGCAATTGAATACTTCAGAGTTGCAATTAGGGAGTAAATTATGAAATTGTTGGAACAAATAAATGAGAAATGGGTATTATTTAAAATCTGGTTCTTTTTATTCTAAGAAATCCTCCCAAATGCAGCCATCTACCACAATGTGTTTTTACAGCTCAAGTGTACCTTTCAGCAACCACCATATTCAGAATGCCAATCTCAATACTCCTAGCTTCATTATGCTGCCACTGTCTGACACCCCTCCTCCAATCTTCGTTTGGGAACCTTTCTCAATGCTACATTACCCTTCCCGTTAAGATCACATGTGGCACCTCAACTTCATTCTTTTCTGTTCTCTGTAACTTTGCCAATTATGCTATACAACATTAACTTTACTCTCAAAGTCAGGATTATTTTTCAACATTACCTACCACATTGCGCTCCACTGTTGCAATGAGCTTGGTGAGTTGTTACATTCATATCAGCTTTTATATAGTAGGAGTAGGCTGTCCAGTCCCTTAAACCTGCTCCATCATTCACTAAGATCATAGCTGGTCTGATAACTCCAAATTCTTGTCTATCCCTATGTTTATAAAGAAACTTCCTACCTGTGCTTTAAACATATTCATAGACCGTGCTTCCACTGTCTTTTGTGGAATATAGTTCCACAGACTTATGATCTCCAGAGACAAAACAAAACTTGCCTCGTTTAAATTTTGCTGTTCTGGATTTTGTTGCTCCTCAGGCAGGTCTCAATTTCCCTCTCACTGAATTCAAAAATGCAATAGTCTTAGACAAAAGTAGAAATTCCTGGAAAACCTAGAGCTTTTCCAGCAATTTCTACTTTTGTCTCTGATTTACAGCATCCACAATTCTTTCAGTTTTTATTGCAATAGTCCTATCTCACTCTCAAACTGAGTCTTATGATCTTTCTGTGAAACTTAATGCATACTCCTTGCTCCTTGCAGGTAAAACGTTGTTCCTGTAGCACCCAGTGCCTACCCCATAGCAAATTGTCCTTTGTTTAAAAGTTCACAAAAATATTATGTGCACCCATAAATATATTAATTAATATTTGGATGACACATTTTCAAAATGTAAAAAAATAAATTTGTGATCTCAGTTGAGAGCAATAACTTTTTAAAAAATTGAACTCTGAAATTTCAATTATTTACTACAAGAATGAAGCCCCAAGATTCCATGTTTAAGTCAAAAAGAGATAGTATGATACTTGAACAAACCAAATACAAAAATGAAAACAAAACAATGAACTGCACTTGCCAGAAATCTGAACAGAAACAAAAATTGCTACAGAACCTCAGCAGGTCTGGCAGCATCTGTAGAGAGAAAGCAGAGTTAACATTTTGAATTTGGTGAGAAGGGTCACTGGACTTGAAACATTAACTCTGGTTTCTCTCCACAAATGCTGGCAGACCTGCTGAGTTTTACCAGCAATTTCTGTTTTTGTTTCAGAATATTAAATACTACCTTGTGTACTTCCTATAATCTAACATTCAGAATTAGATGAAATCAGATCAGAATAAGATAAAATTAATCAACAAGTAAATTTGTAGTGTTTGATAAACTATAAATTACACATTGACATGTACAGCTAAGATTAATTTTATGAATTGGTTCACCAGTTAACAGCATATATGATATCAGTCTTGATCACAAATTCCCTCCAAACATGGTACAGTCTTCACCACAAATAGCACATGTCTGTATAACTTTGTTTATGATTTCTGGATGATATAGATCCACTGATATTGTCTTCTAGTAACACACAGCTGCATCAACTATATCTTTGCTTATACTCAACTTTTGGAATCTAGCCTGTCATCTTCAGTACTACACTGGAATATCTTTTATTAAGCACTGAAGGTTATGTCTATTTGTATAGTTTTAACAAGATTTGGTTCACAGACTCGGTTTGCTTATAAATTGGGAGTGTCGGTGTTTGTCTTTCAATGTGCACTTTTCAGTTAGGATCTGTCTCATAAAAACACAAGCTATGTAATTACATATCAATATAAAGATTATTATCTAACTTAAATTCAACAATATCCACTTGTAGCATTGAGGGAGATCTTTGTTCCTGGCTGAATTTGAAACATTATTGTATTGCACTTCTAAATTGCATCCTTGGATCTTCGCAAGTAGACTTTGTAGTTGTGGAGATCCACTATGAGAGGTTTTTGTCACATTGTTTCCAATAATTTTTGGTTGTTGTGAATATTATGACTTAATTAGGAAGTGTGCATTGATAATCAGACCCCACTATTCCACAAGCTGTCATTAAATGTATAAAATCTCAAAAGGACCACCAAAATGACCAATTTGCCTGACTGACTGCTACTCAGGATAATCTTGGCATATTGTCATGTTGTCTGTTGTAACTGAGGTCTGCCACTTGAATGGAGGTAAAATCTTCAGCTTTTCTGACACCATATGAATAGATGTGTCAGATTGAGCACATGCACTGTCTGGTTGGAGTCTATAAACTGTGACATTGTAGTTAACAGTTGTACCTCAAAAACAGGCTTGCATGCTATGGATGGAAATTTGGACATCATTCCTTGGTTGCTTCTCTTTTCATGGTGCTCTGGAGAATTATATTGCAAGTTCACTTGACGATTATCAGATCAACCATGATCTCATTGAATGGCAGCATGGACTCAGGCTAAATGACCTACTTCTGCTCCTATGTCATATGGTTGGCTTTATTGAATCTGAACCTGTACCTTTGTGACAACACCTATTTCTCAATTGGTCAATGGTTTCATCTGAATACTACTCTGTTTATCCTGAATTTGACTCTGGATAGTTGATTGGAGGATTTGATTCTTTGCAATTCATTGTTTTCCAAAGCACTAAGAAGTTTGACTGCCTGTTTAGCTTTATTAGCAATGTGTTGATCTGTGAAGTGAAGATTAATTCTTTTTTTAAATAAGCCATTCAGCCCTTTGAGCCTGCTCTGCCAGTCAATATGATCATGGCTGATGATCCAACTCAGTATCCTTTTCCTGCTTTCTCCCCACATCTGTTAGCACTAAGAACTGTAGTAAACTTGTTCTTGAAAACATTGTATTTTGGACTCGATATTCTGACCAAGAAGCCTTTGCCCACACTCCTGTTGATACTGAACTTGAGTCTGGATTATAGGCATTCTGTTATACTACTTATATGGTTGACTGGCTGACATACTAACTCGTTGACTGCCTGCTGACTTGCTGAATGTACAGAGAGTAAGATAGTGACCTCATACTAGCATGTCAGATACTGTGATGAATTCTGGCTTGTCTTAAAGCTATAGTGCCTTTCTAAGAACTGTGCACTAATGCAGCAGCCACAATATTTATACGCTTGGTCCAGTTCAATTCTGACTCAATGGTAACCCGCAAAGTGCTGATAATGGCAGATTCAGCATTTGTAATGTCATTGGAGTGGCCCAGTGCTCTCACACATAACTGTACGCATGCACAGGCATGCCTACACTCATGCACACCCTCATGGCACACTTTTAAGAAGTTCCTTTTATGTGGTCATGAAATCTATTACATTGTTTTTCCTCTGACTTGTTATGAACTGATTATCGAGATAGCCACTTATAGCCTGCAAAATAATTTTAACTTGCGTGCACCTTAGTTAAATTAAACAGAGGTTGGAGCAGAATTTTTCTGCCACTTTACAATACACTTGCTGACTGTAAATATCTGAAATACTAAAGAAGATTCCCTCACTAGACAAGTAGAAAATCTTTATTTTCTACTTTTTTGTATTTCTGATGAATAGGTTGTAATTGATAAAATATTTTTGTAGCATTTGGTATTTATTTCACATCTACAATATCCCCTCATTCTATCCATTTTCTGCATGTGGAATGGATCATAATTAAGTATTAAGACAGGGACATTGCTGTTCTGATCAACTGTGCTCTGTCACTCATCTAAATTTGGGACATTGACACTTCTGCTGTTCATCTGAACCTTCTGAACATGAGTGCAGAGGATAGGCACAGTGATGGAAGCTATATTAATTCTTCAGGTGCTACTGTGAAGAATCAGATTTGAAATCTAAGAAAATTCTGAAAAGACTAAATGGTTACTTTCAAGGACTTGGAATAGGTATACTAACATGGCATAGCCTAGCTGTTTGCATACTCCAGTCAAAGTTCTTGCATGATCTTCCCTGTTCTGGCAGGAATATTGGATATCTACCACTTGTTGAGACTTACTTTCTTGGTTTTGGTAGGATATAGAAAGCGCTCTACTCTTGTGCAATGACAGTTACTACATACTGGTAGTTTACTCTATGCAGTGTTTAGCCATAATTAACCAGTTAGCATTAATCCACTAAATTTAATGCAGAAATATCAAGTGAAGAAAGTATATAGCCCAGAAGGGAACCAGTTGTTAAAAGATAATGCTGAGTTGCATGGGGCTTCAAATCTTCTACAAAGTATAGCTGTAAAGACCAGAGGCTCTTTTTTTTCACAACAAACCATGTTAAACTACAAATGAGAAGTGTTTCTATTTCTCCCTTCGCAAATTCATTCATAATTAGTCCCCAAGCTGCTTCTTTTGCATATTGGTCACATTGTGCCTTTGATTAGTTGTATAATGTCAGATTATATCTGTGTGTCTTTTTGAACAATGTACTTCATTCCCTTTAATGCAAAACTGCAGTTCCAACACCCTTGGGTAAAGTGTCAATTTGTTACTAGTTTTTAGCATTGGAGGTAATTGCTTCAGACTTCATTCTCTTTTCAGTTGCTGTTTTTCAGCACAGCATCCTCCTCATGGTACATTTAGTGACATCTCCTTGGAAACCTAAGGAAATTGGTGCTGTGCAGACCAAAAGAATAGCAAAGAATTTTCAGTTACATCAGTAGTTCTCTAATTGATTGTAATGATCCTTGTAATTTACATATTTTCCAGAGAAGCAAGATTAATTTAAATTGTGACCATTTGTCTCTTGAATAAAACAAAACTAGTCCCAAAAGCTAGAGGCAACAGCTGAACTTTGTCATCTCCTTATGTAATATGTTTCCCAGCTCTGCCTGTGAAAAGTCCAACATGATCTAATGATCCACATTATTTGAACATATCTCAACAATATTTGGAGATAAGTTATGAAATCATTATTGGTTAGAAATAATGTCATCAAAATTTTACATCCTTTTCAACTGTTGTACTTTTCATGGGTATCATCTTGACAGACTTGAATCAGAACTTGATGGTATTGTGCTTAATGTGATGTGATGCCAGAAAGAGGGGTCAGGTCACCAGAGCAAGATAGGAATGGGGCACTTTGTTAAAATTTCAGAACTTTGGCACTGTTTTACGTATTTGTTTCAGATAAAGACTGAGATGAGTCAGCTTTGCTCATATCAGTACACTGTCTGTGGTCTGCTATCGCAGTTGCTTTGATTGTTAATGTTTGTAATTGTTTGTGGGATGCATGTGATATGTCTCAGCCAACTATAATTACATACCACTAATTGCCCTTGAATAGCTGGTAGTGGGCTATCTTCTTAAATCAGTACAATCCATGTGGTGTAGGTATATCGTAGTATTGTTTGGGAGGGAGTTTCAGGATTTTGACCCAGTGACAGGGAAGAAACAGCAATATTGTTTTAAATTGATATAGAGTGTGGCTTGGAGAGGAACTAGCAGGTTTCCTTTTATTTGCTGTCCTTGGTCTTCTAGCTGATAGAAGTTGCAGGTTTGGAAGGTGCTGTTGAAGGAGCCTTGGTGAGTTGTTGCAGTGCATTTTGTAGGTAGTGTACGCTGGTACAGTTGTATTGGTGGTGAAGGGTGTGAATGATAAAGGTGTTAAATCAGGTAACAATCAATAAATTGTTTTATCCTGGACGGTGTTGAGCTTCTTGTGTGTTGTTGGAACTACACTTATTCAGGCAAGTGTGGCATATTCCCTTGCACACCTGATTTATGTTCCATGCATGGAAGTGGCTTTGAGGAGTCAAGAGGTGAGTAATTCACCACAGGTATCCCAGCTTCTGACCTGCACTTATCTGCTGTTCCATTTCAATTTCTGTTCATTGATATCCCCAGCATGTTGATAATGAGGGGATTTTGTCATGGTAATGCTATTGCATATCAAGAGGGTTGATTAGATTTTCTCTTGTTGGAGATCATCATTGCCTGACACTTGTGTCACATGAATGTTACTTGCCACTTACAGACCCAAGCCTGCATTGCACATAGACATGAAAGGTCTCGAATGAAGCAGTTAGTGATGGATGGTACATAGTTGACAGCCAAAATTGGGTAGTTAACCACATTGTGAAATTTTGCTTTGACCAAATTAGATACAAACAGTACATGTTCTTCCCTGAAGTACATTAATGGACCAGATGGGTTTTTTAAAACAAATTTTAAGACTGTTACGGCCACCGTTACTAGGACTAACTTTTTATTCCAGGTTAATTAATTCATTGGAATTTAAATTCCACCCGCTGCCATGGTAGGATTTGAAATGTTGTCTCTGGAAATTACTTGACTGATGACAAGGTAATGGAGATTTTCTCTTTAAAGTTGGCCATAGGAGAAAAACAAACTGGCCATGATTGTGTTGGTGGCAAGAGGGAGGGGAGGAAACAATGCTGGTGATCACAGTGGTGGAAGTTGACACAGTGAGCTCCAGCTGCATTGACAAAACACAACATTTCAGTAGTAGGTTTTCTGAGTAATGCGTTGGGGAGACCTATATTATTTAATTAAGCTGTGTGTTTAATTTGAATTACTGGAGTTTCCATAGACGTTCCGTGTATTACCTTTTCCAGAATGGTATTCCTTTCCCTGTACTCCAACAACTGACTTTGGAACCATCTGATTCCCTGTCTTCATGATGTATCAAAGCCATTTTAGGATTTAGTAGCCATTTCTGGGCATCACATTATGAAAGCACAATACCATCAAGTTCTAATCTGATTCAAGTCTGTCAAGATGATACCCATGAAAAGTACAACAGTTGAAAAGGATGTAAAATTTTGATGACATTATTTCTAACCAATAATGATTCTGGGCAATTTTCTGGGCAATCTCAGAATATAACTTTTGTCACTATGGTGGATATTAGTGGTTCTTGTACTTCGAGGTTGGATTCGGACCATAATCGAGCAAGTAGACATTACAAAAGGGTGAAAGATAGCAATGGTGGGAGACACAAAAGCAATGATGGAAGAGGGAACTTTGTGGCAATGTTTTAGGAGATTTTGAAATGGGTAAGTGTGTAGATAGTGCCACTGCTTATTTTGACGGTACAACAAAGCAGCCTGTCAAGTAAGTCATTGTCAATGACCATGAGGTTACAGAATAATACAGTTGTACAGCATGGAAACAGACCCTTCAGGCCAACTTGTCCATGCTGACCAGACATCCAGTATTTGGTCAATATCCCTCTAAACCCTTCCTAATCATATACCCATCCAGGTGTCTTTTAAATGTTGTAATTGTACCAGCCTTCACCACTTCCTCTGGCAGCTCATTCCATACATGCACCACCTTCTGCTTGAAAAAGTTGTCCCTTAGGTACCTTTTACATCTTTCCCCTCTCACCTTATAACTATGCCCTCTAGTTTTGAATTCCCCCAACCTGGGGAAAAGACAATGAACAAAGAACAAAGAAAATTACAGCACTGGACCAGGCCCTTTGGCCCTCCAAGCCTGCACCCTTTTGCTGCCTTTCACAACTAAAACCCCCTACCCTTCTGGGGACCGTATCCCTCTATTCCCATCCTATTCAAGTATTTCTCAAGACGCCCTTTAAAAGTCACTATTGTATCTGCTTCCACGACCTCCCCCAGGAGTGAGTTTCAGGTACCCAGCACCGTCTGTGTAAAAAACTTGCCTCGTACATCACCTTTAAACCTTGCCCCTCGCACCTTAAACCTATGGCCCCTAGTAACTGACTCTTCCACCCTGGGAAAAATCTTCTGACTGTCCACTCTGTCCATTGCCCTTCATAATTTTGTAGACCTCTATCAGGTCGCCCACTCAACCTCTGTCATTCCAGTGAGAACAACCCAAGTTTCTCCAACCTCTCCTCATAACTAATGCCCTCTATACAAGCCAACATCCTGGTAAATCTTTTCTGTACCCTCTCCAAATCCACCACATCCTTCTGGTAGTATGGTGACCAGAATTGAACACAATATTCCAAATGCAGCCCAACTAAGGTTCTATACAACTGCAACATTACCTGCCTATTTTTAAACTTAGTGCCCTGGCCAATGAAGGCAAGCATGCAATATGCCTTGTTGACTACCTTTTCCACCTGTGTTGCCACTTTCAGTGACCTGTGTAGTTGTACACCCAGATCCCTCTGCCTATCAGTACTCTTAAGGGTTCTGGCATTTACTGTATAATTTCCATTTGGATTAGACCTTGGCTATTCACCCTATCCATGCCTCTCCTGATTTTACAAACTTCTATAAGGTCATCCCTCAGCCTGATGCTGCAGGGAAAATAGCTCCAGCCTATTCAGGCTCTCCCTATAGCACAAACCCTCCAACCCTGGCAACATCCTTGTAAATCTTTTCTAAATGCTTTCAAGTTTCACATCATCTTTCCTATAGCAGGGAGACCAGAATTGAATGCACTATTCCAAAAGTGGCCTAATCAATGTCCTGTACAGCCACAGCATGATCTCCCAACAACTATACTCAATCCAATGACCAACAAAGGCAGGCATACCAAATGCCTTCCTCACTATCCTGTCTCTGTGTGACTCGACTTTCAAGGAACTATAAACCTGCACTGCAAGAACAAAAACAGAAGTTGCTGGAAAAGCTCAGCAGGTCTGGCAGCATCTGTGAAGAAAAAATCAGTGTTAACGTTTCGGGTCTGGCGACCCTTCCTCAGAACTCTTTTTGTTTCCCTTTTTCTTCTGGCTAGGTGGGTGAATAGTTGTTAATAAGGGACTGTTAGTGACTAACAATAGGTAGTGTGTAATGGCAGGCTATGTGATAACAAGGCCTGGTGTGTGAGGTAGGGGGCTAGGATATGGGAGAGTTAGGCCCTAAAATTATTGAGCTCAATATTGAGTCCAGAGGGCTGCAGGGTCCCCAAGTGGAAAATGAGGTGTTGTTCTTCCAGCTTGCATTGAGTTTCGCTAGAACACTGCAGCAAGCGAGAGATAGAGATGTTGGCCAGGGAGCAGGGTGGTGCGTTAAAGTGGCAGGCAACAAGTTGCTCAGGGTATTTTGTATGAGCAGAACGTAGATGTTCTGTGAAACAGTCGCCCAGTCTATGCTTTGTTTCCCCAATGTAGAGGAGACCACGTTGTGAGCAGCGAATGCAGTAGACTAGATTCTGGGAAATGCTGATGAAGTGTTGCTTCACGTGGAAGGTATGTTTGGGCCCTTGGATAGTGGGGAGGGAGGAGGTAAATGGGCAGGTGTTGCAGTGGGGCTGTGGAGGGGTGTTGGGGGTGAAGAAAGAATGGAAGGAGGGAACGGTCCCTGTGGAAGGCAGACAAGGGAGGGGAGGGGAATATGTGTCTAGTGGTGGCATCTCGCTGGAGGTGGCGGCAACGGCATATGATGATCTTCTGGATGTGGATGCTGGTGGGATGGTAGGTAAGGACAAAGGGAGCCTTATTGCTGTTGCGGCAGGGAAGATAGGGAGTGAGGGCGGAAGTGCAGGAGATGGGTCAAACCTGGTTGAGGGCCCTGTTGACAATAGTGCTGGGGAATCCTCATTTGAGGAAGAAGGTGGACATTTTGGAGGCTCCCTTGTCGAAGTTGGCCTCATCTGAACATCTGCGATGGAGACAGAGAAACTGAGAGAATAGGGTGCAGTCTTTACAAGAAGCAGGGTGTGAGGATGTATAGTCCAGGTAGCTGTGGGAGTCAGTGGGTTTGCAGTGGATATTAGTGGCCAGTCTGTCCCCAGAAATGGAAGCAGAAATGTCGAGGAAGGGAAGGGAGGAGTCAGAGATAGACCAGGTGAAAGTGAGAGCAGGGTGGAAATTGGAAGCGAAATCGATGAACTTTTCCAATTCTGGACGAGGGATGGGAAGCAGCACCGATAATATCATCAATATATCGGAGAAAGTGTTGTGGGTGGGGGCCGGAATAGGACTGGAGCAAGGAATTTTCCATGTACCCCACGAAGAGACAGGCATAACTGGGGCCCATGCAGTACCCATGGCCACCCCTCCAACCTGAAGAAAATGAGAGAAGTTAAAAGAGAAGTTGTTGAGGCTGAGCACGAGCTCGGCCAAGCAGAGAAGGGTGGTGGTCGGTGAGGATGGTTCAGGTCTTTGCTCCAGGAATATGCTGAGGGCCCTAAGACCCTCCTGGTGGGGAATGGACGTGTAAAGGGATTGTATATCCATAGTAAAGAGGTGACGGCTGGAGCCCGGACAGTCCTGTTTGTGGATTTTTGGAAGGAGGTAGAAGTGAGCTATATGGGGCTGGGAGACTATCAGCTGGGAATTAGTGGAGGGGAGGTCACCAGATGAAATGAGATCAGTGACCGTAGTAGATACAATAACCTGATGACTCATGGTGAGGTCATTGTCTAGGGGAAGATGGGAGGAGGTATTTGAGAGCTGGCACTCAGCGTCTGCAATGTAGAGGTCAGTACGCCAGACTACAACAGCACCACCCTTATCAGTAGGTTTAATAACAAAGTCAGGGTTAGATCTAAGTGCATGGAGTGCAGTCAGTTTGAAGGGAGATAGATTGCATTTGGTGAGAGGGGCAGAGAACTTAAGGCGACCAATATGAACAGATCGAGTGCAGGTAAAAGGCCAGAGGGAGGGGTCCAGGTGGAGGGAGAGAGTTGGAACTGGGCGAAGGGGTCTGTGGGACAGGGAGAGGTCTCTTGTCCAAAGAAATGGGCACAGAGACGAAGATGGTGGAAGAAGAGTTCGACATTGTGTTGTGCCCGAAATTCGTTAAGGTGGGGATGCAGAGGAATAAAGCTGAGGCTTTTGCTGAGTACAGAACACTCAGCATCAGAGAGCGAAAGGTTAGGAGGGATGGTGAATACCCGACAGGAGGTGGGGTTGGGAGAGAGGATCAAATCAGAGGGAATGGGAGGGGAAGGAGGTTCCAGAGATCCATGGGTATCTTTGAGTTGTTGCATCTTGTGAGCCTTGATGTCTGAAAGGAAAAGAAAAAGTTTATTGTTAGCACGACGAATGAGCCAGAGGATGAAGTGGAACTGTGGAGTGGTGCAACCCTCAGCCAGTGTGTTGTTATTGGAGAGAAAGTTCGAGAGTGTGCATGTGACGCCACATGGCACTGAGCGTGATGACCTCAGGATGTGGTAAGAGCAGCTGTCCATGGAACATTGAACATCACATCTGTGATCCTGGGAGGATTCAAAACATGAGGCATGAAACTTCATTTGGAATCCACGTTGGGTGAGTTTGAGCTGGAAGCAGGCACTGAGGAATGTGATATGGCTGTGGAAACGAGTTTTAGCAAATACTTGGTCCAAGGTCTCTTTGTTCAGCAACACTCCCCGGGACCTCACCATTAAGTGTATAAGTCCTGCCCTGATTTGCTATTCCAAAATGCAACACCTCACATTTATCCAAATTAAACTCCATCTGCCACTCCTTGGCCCATCAGCTCATCTGACCAAGGTCCCATTGCACTCTGAGGTAACCTCCTTTGATGTTCACTACACCCCCAATATTGGTGTCATCTGCAAACTTACTAACCATGCTTCCTGTGTTTGCATCCAAATCATTTATACAAATGATAAAAAGCAGTGAACCCAGCACCGATCCTTGTGACGCACCGCTGGTTAAAGGCCTCCAGTCTGAAAAGCAACCCTCCACCATCCTCTGTCTCCTACGCATTAATCTTGGCAATGCAGTTAGAAGTAAGTAACATAAATAAAGACTCCTATTTGTACAGCACTTTAATTCAACAGCTCAAGTTAAAATGTTGTTTAAACAAATGCACACAGACAGTGATGTGATTATTACCAGAAAACCTGTTTTTTGTTGTCTGAGGCTTATTGTGGGATAACTATCGCCCAGACCACTGGAGGTAACATCCCCACTCTTTAAAATAGCACCATGAAATTTTTTGCAACCTCTCAAACAGACGGATAATGCTTTGGTTTATTATCTCATCCAAAGGACAGCAACTGTGACAGTACAGCACTCCCTTGGTGTTACAGCTGATGCATCTGAATAATGTGACACAACATGTTGGAGAAACTAAATATTATTTGTCTGCATGTGGACATATGTAAGACTAATATAGATCGATATAGCTCCAGATTCCTTTATTCTGTAATTATACAAATGCATTCATCTACATACAAAAGCACCATATTGTGCCAAAATGTCATAAAGCCCTTCACAGTTGATTACAGCTGAAGCGTGCTTTGTGACTGTTACGTAGGGAATTTTCTCAGTATTTTCCTATAGTTTTCACTGATACAACCTAATTAGGCCTCTGTCAACAGGATTTTGATTTCTTAGTGGGGAAGAACATTTCTTCATGTCTGACCTTGATGCTTCAAATGCTTGTTTTGGTATTAAGAAGCTGGGAACTGTATTCTTCCTATGTTTATTGGCTTATAATCCTGGTGGAAAAAAGCATATTGTATCAATTAGAATTGCACCATTTACGATGGTTAATTTTTCTTAAACTAAACCAAGTTGAATACTAATTAAATTAATCTCCCTGCTTTTTCTACACTCATAAACTGGCACTTTGTTGTGTATTTTGCCGATATTATCTGTAGCAGTATTTAAAACAAGGTATGTATCAAATCAAAATTTTGCTGTAGTTTTTGCTAGAATGTCTTATTAAACATCAGTTGACATAAAACTATGGTTTTGGCAGATGCTTGTGTTTCACATTTTCGTTTAGAGTACATCATCGCTAAATGTATGAAAAACTCAGCAGGTTTGGCAGCATCTGTGGAGAGAAAGCAGCAAACTGAGTTCCTAAGAAAGGTCGCTAGACCAGAAACATTAATTCTGCTTTCTCTCCACAGATGCTGCCAGATCTGCTGAGATTTTTCAGTAATTTCTGTTTTGTTTCTAATTTCCAGCATCTGCAGTTCTTTGGGTTTTTTTTAATCACTAAATGTATTTCGGAGTGTTTTTCTTGACTGATTGAGTTTTCATTTGCATAACTATTTAAATGTTTGCAAACTGTTTTATGTATGCATGACCCCTTTATTTATAATATAATTATGTTTATATTGTAAAATTTAGATATGTATGTAGTGCTTCTGCACCACTGAGGCCAATCTGTACCTGGAATGTTTCTCTGAATATAGGACCGGATCATACAGATGGTTGAGTTTTGGATGAGTTGTTGGTTTGGGATTTCGTCTTGTGCTTGCTCTCTGTCTCTGGTATAGGTTGCTTTCAAAGGAGGCTGCATTACAGTCATAGATTTTTACAGCACGGAAAGAAGCCATTCAGACCACTATGTCTATGCGGGTCGTCAAGTGCCTATCCATGCCAGTTCTATTTTCCAATACTTGATTCGTATCCTTATATGTTGTGGTATGTATGTGGTGGTTCTTGCTTCTGTCACCATTTTAGGCAGAAAGTTCCTGGGTGAAAAGATACTTCCTTAAATTCCCTCTGAACCTCCTGAAGTTTACCTTAAATCTCTGCCCTCTGGTTATTGATCCGTTTACTAAGGGGAAAAATTTCTCCCTGTCAACCCTATCTATGTTGCTTATAATTTTGTACATCTCAGTCAGATTCTCCCTTGACGTTCTCTGCTCTAAGAAAAACAACACCAGTTTATCTGGTCTTGCTTTATAGCTGAAATGCTCCAGGCGACATCCTGGTGACTCTCCTCTTCACCCTCTCCAGTACATTCGCATCCTATCTATGGTGTGACAGCCAAAAGTTATATACATTATTCCAGCAGGGGCCTAACTAACATCTTGTACAGTTTCATTATAACCTCATTGCTTTTGTATTCTGTGCCTGACAATTAAAGGCAAGTATTCCGTATGTCTTCCGAACCACCGTATCTACAAGAATCTGTGGAGATGCACACCAATGTCTCTCTGTCCCTTTGTACTTCTTGGTGTCTGTCATTTATTCTGTACTTCCTTGCCTTTGTCATCCTCCCAAAATGCATTATTTCTCAATTTTCAGGAATAAATTTCATTTGCTACTGTTCAGCCCATCTGACCAGCCCGTCTATATCATTCTGTAGTCCATGGCCTTTATCCTGGCTTTTTACCACACTACCAATTTTTGTGTCACCTGTGAATTTACTGATCAAAGCTCCTACATTCATATCTAGATCGTTATAGTATGCAACAAACAGCAAGGAGCCCAGCACCTGCGGTACTCCATTGGACATACGGTTTCTAATCTCAAAAATAACCTTCAATCATCACCCTCTGCTTCTGCCACTAAACCAACTTTACACCAAATTTGCTAAATTGTCCTGGATCCTGTGGGCTGTTAATTTCTTGATCAGCCTCTCATTTAAGACCTTAACCAAAATCTTACTGAAATCCATGTAGACCACATCCACTGCTCTACTCTAACCCACATAGCATGTCAACTCCTCAAAAAATTTAATGAAAGCTGTCAGACGTGATCTCCCCTGACACCCATGTTGACTATCATTGATTAATCTTTGTCTTTCCAAGTGCAGTTTAATTCTGTTCCTCAGAAATTTTCCCAGTCGTTTCCCTACCACTGATGTTAGACTCACTAGTCTACAAGTTGCCTGGTTTATCTGAAATAATGGCATCAGATTAGCTGTCCTGCAGTCCTCTGACACCTCTCCTGTGTCTAGAGATGATTTGAAAATTCATCTCATAGGTCCTATAAGCTCCTCACTTGCCTTCAAAAGTAGCCTGGGATACATCTCACTAGGCTTGGGGACCTATCCAATTTTAAGCTCCCTAAAACCATTAATACCTCCTCCTTCTCAATTGTAATTTGTTCACAATTATCACAGTATTTTTGCATTATCTCTATATCTACAGTTGCTCTCTCCATATCCAGTTTCAAAACACCAGCAGCTGCTACTGAAAGCTAGACTAAAAATTCTGCTTCTGTGGGAGCTTGACCCCACCTATTCAGGCTGCTTCTATTGTTCCAACTTTTAAAAAAAACCAAGACCTCTCAAACTGTTTACTTTATTGGCTTGGAGCAGCCCATTTGTCACCTTTGCATTAACCTCTCTTCATTCAAAAAAAATGGACAAGATATACTCCTTAAAGCCATAGTATCCTCACACTAGGGTTCTCTGGAATTTTTAGTCCCACTTTTTACCTTTACAGGAACATGTTAGTTCTACACTTTCACTATTTACTTTTTGAAAGTCTCCCATGTCTTGGATATAGATTTTCCTACAAGCTGCTCCCAGTACACTTTTGGGATTTTCATTCCTTCCCCCAAATAAAAACCTTTATTTCTGGTTAATCTTTGCCCTTTTCCATGACTACCTTATTCACACTGATTTATGGTCACTATCTACAAAATACTCTTCCATTGACACTTCTGCCACTTGCCTGACCACAGTCCCTAAAATTAGGAACAATGTTGCCATTTCTTGCAGGGCTTTCACACTTTGTCAATCCCAGTTAATGTTAGGGAAAATGAAATTTTCTTTATTACCTTATTATTTTTATACTTCTCTGAGATTTGCTTACATATCTGTTCTCTAACTATTACTTACCTGTCTTACTGTTTGACAGTAGGCAGAGGGAAATCTGAGAAAACAGTTCCACCATCTTTGTTCACAAGATTCGTTGGTTCTTGTTGATCCAAAGATTTCTTCTTGACTTTTTTTGTAAATGATTCCACTGCTTTGTAAGCTGGTTCATTTATGAAAGATCTCTCGCCTATTCAATTCAAAGCCACAACTTGCAGCATTAGCTGAAGGAAAGATTATCGCATTTTCTTTAGATTTAAAGTGGCTTTCTGCAGGCTTGGTTTCTCTTCTAATCTGATTAGTTTCTCTCTGTATTCACAGCCCAAAATGTTCAGCTACCTGGCAACCAATAATGTTGTTGGCAGGCAGTGAACCTTTGTCAAAGGAATCGTAGAATCCTGACAGTACAGAAAGAGGCCATTCACCCTATCAAGTCTGCACAAACCCTTTGAAAAGCATCCCACCCAGACCCAGACCCAAATCCAACCCCCATCCTATCCCCTTAGCCCCATATTTACCGTGGCTAACACGTACAGCCTACACATCCCCAGACATTACAAAAAATTTTAGCATGGCCAATCCACCTTACCTGCACATCTTTGGACTGTGGGAGGAAATTAGAGCACCCAGATAAAACCAACACAGACATGGAGAGAAGGTGTAACCTTCACACCGATAGTTGCCCAAGGGTGGAATTGAACCCAGGTCCCAAGTGTTGTGAGGTAGCAGCACTAACCACTGAGCCACTATTGTGGACTAGTAGTACTTATCAATCAGCTTCACTTATAAACAACCCCTTGGCTCCAGTTTCTCAATAGATATCAAATACATTACTTGCAAAACATGCAGCCATCCTTGCAAATCCTTAGTTTTAAACCGTTTCTTCTCATTTAAGTCCACAATTTTAAGAAATTACAAAAATAAAAATATACGTTGTTGTGCTTTTTTATTTGTATGCATCAGGTGCAACAATCCTGGGTGAATTTCCTCCAAGACTCAAGTCAATACCAAAATTTCTAAAAGAAGCCTTCAGAATGTCCTTGTAGTATTTGCTTTGACTACCATGAGAGCACAGGAATTTGCTTCGTAAATGAGTGTCAGGCATTCTGACCACATGACCAGCACAATTTAGTTGCGATAGTTTCAATATAGTGTGGATGCTTGGCAGGCCTACTCAAGTGAGCATCTCAGTAACTGGTATTCTGTCCTGCCATCTAATCTTCAGAGGCTTCTAGATGAAACTCAAGTGAATGTAGATGAGTTTCTTGGCATGATGATTGTACACGGGCCAAGTCTTGCGTGCTCAGAGCAGAGTAAACTGACTGGTGCAGTTTTCTTTGTGCTTATCACAAGGCTGAGGTTGTCACATGCACTGAAGATCAAGTTCATGCTATGTTGAGACCTGGCTGCTGATTCGTGGACATGCAGTCATCGACAAACAGGAAATTGCAAAGTATGTCCTGGGAGTCCTTGGCCTTTGCCTGGAGTATTCTCAGATTGAACAGCTTCCTGTCAATGTAATATCTGATTTCGATGTCAGTATCAGACAGCATGACAGAGAAAAACATACTGAAGAAAGTTAATGCTAGCGTGCTGTTTAACTTTTTCAGTGACTGAAGCATGGATCGGAATACTCACCAACATTCAGGACATGCATGAGCAAGTTGTCGAGGAACTGCCCAATTGTTAAGATGAATTTCTCAAGGCTGCCAAATTTTTTCATAACTTCGACAGTCCCTCATGCTGACTGTGTCAAATATTTTGGTTAAGTCAACCTATGTGGTGCAGAGGTCCACATTCTGTAATTAGCAATTTTCATGGAGCTATGTAACTTCGCACACATGTCAGTGGTTTCTCAACCTTTTCAAAAACCACGCTGACTCTCTGATTATTGACCAAAATAGGCAGCGAATTCCAGCCACACGCCACCCTGGGTTAAAAAGCTTTTTCCTCAAATCTCCTTTAATTCTTCTACCAATGCTCCTACTGGTTGATCTCTCAACTTGGAGTCTTTATTGCCTACTCTTTCTAAGCTGTTCATTGTTTTGTACATCTCAGCTGAGTCATCCCTCTTCTTCCTCCGTTCCAAGGAAAACAACTCCAGCTTATACAACCTTTTCTCATTTTCCTCATTTTCAATATTCATGCCATGGCATCAGTCATCTTTGTTCCTTTTCAGCAGAGCCTTGGTTTTATATCTCAATTGACAGATACTTCCAATAGTGCTTCATTTTCTCTTTACTGCCTGAAGTGTGGACCTGGATTGAATGAAACTTGAACCTTCAAATCTCTGACTCAAACAAAGCTCTTCTTACGTTAGTGGAAAATAGAAAACAATACAAGTAATTAACTAAACAGCTGTATTATTTAGAGGAAGGTTTCCTACTTGCAAGACCCATTTCCATATGTGTCTCAACAATGTTTCCACTTACTAAACAAATTTACCTTATGCCTTATATCTGAACTCGCACCTTTCTCTATGTTTCTTTCATCCAATCTTATGAGTTCTCTGAATTCATTTTGTTCCTGAGTCAGACATACTACCTGCTTAACCCAATTCCCATTAAATAGTCAAACACCGACTCCCTTTCCTAGCCCCATGCTAGGTGACATTGTATATCTACTAAAGTACATTTCTCTTCCCTTCATTACTCATCTTAAAAAGTAAAACATTCTTGACTCCACCTCGCTTCCATCCTGTTTCTCTCTTCTTTCATGCCTTCTCATGTTGGTTTGGGCTTCAATTTTTATGCCTTTGTAAAGTGCTTTGCAACATGTGTTCACCATGGAATATAAATGTAACTTCAGATAATAGAATCTTTTGCCACAATGAATGGTTGAGGTTGAGACTATACAATTGTAGAGAAGGCTTGATACTTATTTTAAGTAGTTTTGTCTGTTTGGAAACTGTAGACAGTGCCAGTTGCACTGAGTTTTTTTGGCCGGTTTATTGTTGTGTGGCCAAGTGAGATTTTTTGCTGTATCTTACAAATCCCACATCATTAAGTAACTTACTCAGCCCGACACCATCCCTTATGTCTGATTCTATCCCCATCTTATAACTACCTGCTGTTCCTGGATATCTGCTGAAAAACCAGCATTCCTGGCACCTGCATTATTGTTAAGAGGTTACTGTTCACCCGGACGGACAAACCTTGGTAGGCAGCTGTTGCCCATCACAAGCAACATAATGGCACAGGAGCCATAAAGGTACGCTGCTCACAGCATATCTGGCATGGACAGCAAAACCTTGAACATATAACACCATTCTTTCACACAGTCACTGTTTAACCACCATATCCCAGCAGATTAAATGCAGGGCAACTTCCAGTATCAGTTCAGGGGTTGGGCACAACCAGTCAGCCACATTGGGCAGTCTGGGGTCTTTCCTCGACAGTCCAGGGAATCGCCACTGTCAACCTTGTGGGAAATCAGTTGGGAGCTGGACAGAGTTCAGTCAGGGCTGCCATTATTTGGGATGGTCCATCCAAGTCAATCAAGGGGTTGGGTCATGATCAATCCTGCCAGTCAGTCCACTCAACCACCCTTAACTATATCACAGGCCCTTACAGTGGGACAGAATCTGGGGAAATTAGTTATGAAGATAGGGACAGCAAGTTGGGATGCGGGGGGATAATAATTCTGAAAGGGGGCAACTCAAAGGGGTGAGATGGCACAACATAGGAGGAAAAGTGGTAATACAGTAGAGTGGTGGTCATCGACTACCCTGACTTTAATGGGGGACAGTGTGTTACTATGCCTAGCATGACCACATGGTATGCCGAGGGCACAAGGATAAAATGGGGAGATGGGTAGTTAGACAGGTTGATCTGGAATGTGAGGAAGTGCAAAACCAATGGGATTGACGGAGAAGGCTACCAAGAAGCAAATAGAGATTCTTTACGTGTTAGAGGCTGAACCTGAGATTCATGGTGTGAAACAAGACGCAGTGTACAATGGAGCTCCAAATGGCTGCGACTATACCTAAGAGAGGGGACTGTTTCATTCTGACAATTTGAGGAAGTGTGCTTTACTTTGGAACAATATGATGCCTTCAAATGGCAATAGCATTAAACATACACCCATACAGTACAGGTGAAAGAAATCTGTGAACATTAAATGCTGTATGTGAACCTTCGATTTTAACCTGCTGTGTGGACTGTAGTGGTATTGTCGCTGGACTGTTAATCCAGAGACCTAGATAATGTTCTGGGGACCTGGGTTTGAATCCTGCCGTGGCAGATGGTGGAAATAAATATCTGGAATTAAGAATCTAATGATAACCGTGAATCCATTGCTGATTGTCGGAAAAACCCATTGGGTTCACAAGTGTTTTTTAGGGAAGGAAATTGCCATCCTCACCTGGTCTGGCCTTCATGTGACTCCAGACCCACATCAATGTGGTTGATTCTGAACTGCCCTCTGGGCAATTAGGGACGGGCAATAATTGCTGCCTGGTCAGTGATGCCCTCATCCCATGAATGAATAAAGAAAAAAAAACAAATCCTGGTTCAATGTACTCTTGACCTCAGGCACTGTCCTGTATCATGTGAGTTGCTGAGCACCAGTGACTGGAGTGATGGAGTATAGGTTTGTGTATATATCTGGCAGGCACTGAGTGGGCTATACCTGGGCTTCGATGGCAGCCATCGAGGAGGTGATGGCCTAGTTGTGTTATCACTGGACTACTAATCCAGAGACTGGATAATGTTCTGGGGATGTGGGTTCAAATCCTGCCAAGTCAGATGGTGGAAACTGAATTCAATAAAAATATGGAATCAAGAGTCTAATGACCATTGTCAATTATCAGAAAAGAAATGTCTGGTTCAGTAATGTCCTTTAGGGAAGGAATTCGCTTTCCTTACCTGGTCTGGCCTACATATTCTCCAGTTCTAGTCTCCCCCACAAGAGGAAAATTCCCCCAAAATTAGCTGCATCAAGTCCCTTCAGGATAGAAACATATTAAATAGGAGCAGTTGTAGACTCTTTGAGCCTGATCCAACATTCAATATGTACATAGCTTATCATCGAACTCAATACCCTGTTCCTGCTTTCGCCCCAAACTCTTTGATCCCTTTAATCCTAAGAACTATATCAAACATCTTTTTCAAAACATTCCCTGTTTTGGCCTCAACCACTTTCTGTTGCAGAGAATTCCACAGGCTCAGCACTCTCTGGATAAAGGGATTTCTCCTCATCTCAGTCCTAAACTACCTACCCCATATTCTTGGGTTATGAAGACAGATTGAGGATTGAGGATTGTGCTCCCTAGAGTTCATAAGAATGAGAAGTGATCTTAGTGAACACAAAACATTTTTACAGGATCATGTAGGGTATAGATCAGATATTTCCCTTGGTTGTGTTGAGAATCAGAGACATAATCTCAGAATAAGGGGTAGACCATCTAACACTGAAATGAGGAACAGCTTCTTCATTTGGAGGGTGATGAATGTTTAGAATTCTCTGTCCAAAAGGACTGTGGAGTCTCAATTATTTGTGTATGTTTAATGACATCACTGAGTACAGAGAGTCCTGGAAAATGGTCTTGAGGTAGATAGAGACATAGAGTGATTGAAAACAAGTAGACTGGGACTACCATAATGTTTTAAGGGCTTGGATGATGAGGAGTTTCTTAAATGTGCTCAAGGAAATTTTCTTTATCAATACATAGATGTACCTACTAGAGAAAGAGAAAAACATGACTTTCTCTTGGGAATTAAGGCAGGGCAAGTGACGGAAGTGTTAGTGGGGGTGCACTTTGGGATCAGTGATCATAATTCTGTTAGTTTTAAAATAGTTATGAGAAAGGATAGGCCTTGTTAAAGTTCTTAATTGGAGTAAGGCAAATTTTGATGGCACCAGACAGAGCTTTCAAGAGTTCACTGGAATAGACTGTTCACAGGATGACTGGCAAGTGGGAGACTTTCGAAAGTGAGATAACGAGAGTTCAGAGGCATTATGTTCCTGTTAGAGTGAAGGGTAAGGCTGGTAAGAGTGGGGAACAATGAATGACTAAAGATAGTGAGACAAAATACAGGAAAGAGATAGAGAGCTTAATGACGTGGTGTAAAGAGAACTATCTCTCCCTCAACATCAGCATAACTAAACAGCTGATCATTGACTTCAGGAAACAAGGAGGAGGGCATGGCCCTATCTACATCAATGGAGCTGAGGGGGAAATGGTCAAAAGCATCAAGTTCCTAGGTGTGACGATCACCAACAATCTGTCCTGGACCACCCACGCTGATGCGATGGTCAAGAAGGCATAACAATTCCTCTTCTTCCTCAGCATGTCCATAAGGACCCTCACCAACTTCTACGGCTGCACAATAGAAATCATTCTATCTGGATACATTATGGCTTGGTGTAGCAACTGCTCTGCCCAAGACCGTAAGAAACTACAGAAAGTTGTTAACACAGCCCAGACACTCACGTAAACCAACCTTCCACCCATTGACTCCATCTACACTTCTCGCTGCCTCGAAAACGTAGCCAACATGATCAAAGACCCCTTACAGCCTGGTTATAATCTCTTCTGAACTCTTCTGTCAGGCAGAAGATACAAATGCTTAAATACATGTGCCAACAGGTTCAAGGACAGTTTCTTCCCTGCTGTTATTAGACTGCTGAAGGGACCTCTCAAATTTCAAATCTAATGTTGATCTTGCTGTTTGTGCACATTCTTTGCAACCATAACTTTATTTTCTTCACTCTGTTCAATTACCCTCTGATCTTGGTGTGTTATGATCTGCCTGTACTGCACGCAAAACAAAACTTTTCACTGTACCGAGGTATATGTGAAAATAATAAATCAAATCAAAATATTGAGGCAAAAATCTAGTCAAGAATAAGAAGGAGTCATATGTTAGATGTCAACAACTGACATCAAGTGAATCTCTTGAAGAGAATAAGGTGTGTAGGGCCATTCTTAAGAGGGAAATCAGGAGGGCAAAATGAGGGTATGAAATAGCCTTGGCAGATAAGGTTAAGGATAATCCAAAGAGATTCTACAAGTACTTTAAGAGCAAAAGAGCAAACAGGGACAGAATAGGGCCTCTTAAAGTTCAACGAGATCATCTATGTGTGGAACCACAGGAGATTGGAGAGATACTAATCAAATATTTCAGATCAGTTTTTACTGTGGAGAAAGAAATAGAGGCTAGGGAACTTGGGGAAGTAAATATTGATGTCTTGAAAACAGTCCACATTACAGAAGAGGCAATGTCGGAGGTCTTGAAAAACAGAAAGGTGAATGAATCTCCGGGAACTGATCAAGTGTATCAAAGCATTTGATATGTGGAGTGGGGTTGATGGGCTAAATGGTCTTCTCCTGTTGCTATGAAATTGTCCAAAATGCGCTCTGTGAACTAATTTTTCAGGCAACATTTACCAATCTGATTTGTCCAATGTACAACTTGATTAATGTAACCCAGGATTACAATAGTACCTTTCTTACATGATACATTTATTTCTTCACAAACGATGCTCTGAGAGAAGAAAGTCTTCTTCATTCACATCTTGAATGAGAAGCACCTTACTTTTAAACTGTCTTTTTATTCTGGATTTCCCCTATAAGGCAAAACATCCTCTCAGCATCTACCTTGTTTAACCAGTTCAGTATCATTTATGGTTCAATGAAGTCTCATTATTTCTTTCTTTTAAATTCAAATGAGTGTAAACGCAAACTGCTCAATCATTTCTCATGAAACAATCCCTTCATCTCAGGGAAGCCTAATGAATCTTCTCTGAGTTGTTTCAAATGTAACTATCTCCCTCAAGTACAGAGCCAAAATTGTACACATTGTTCCGGTTGCCTTCTCATTTTTAGTTCACATGTTGGAGTGTGGGCGTTTCTGGCCATGTCAGTATTTATTGCCCGTCCCTAGTTGCCCTTGAGAAGGTGGTGGTGAGCTGCCCAATTGAACGTGCAGTCCATGTGCTGTAGGTAGATCCACAATACCCGTAGCGAGTGAATTCCAGGATTTTGACCCAAAAAATTTAAAAAGTGTTCAGCTAAATGTTTAACTAAACACTCAAATTGTGACCACTAAAGTACTAACAATCGATAAAAACACAAAACCAATGAATGCAATACTTTGGTGACAGTAAGCACTAAATACTTATCCTGAGTTAAAATAAATATTAATTAGGTGCCATTCTCCAGGCAGGTTGTGATATTGCATCTTCAATATTGCTCTTTATAGTTTTGCAGTATGTTTTGTCATATTCTTACCACAATTGCACTGTATTTATGCTCTTTGGGTCTCTTGAAATGCTCACTTACTAATTACTGTAGCTCCTTCATTTATATTATGCAGCATTTCCTTTCTCCACCTGCATCTAATTCCCACACTGATTAAATTCCTGTTGCTACTTTGTTTTGAAGATACCATCCCTAGAATATATATTCTTGTCAGCTAATGACTTGAGTTCCCAATATGCAGGAATACACTTCTTTTGAGATTCAAAGTAACCTGTTGTAACACTGTTTTCCCTTTATCAATGCTCGATTGTGTTAAATATGAAACTTTAAGGGTTCTGAGGAAGGGTCACCAGACTTGAAACGTTAACTCTGATTTCTCTTCACAGATGCTGCCAGACCTGCTGAGCTTTTCCAGCAACTTCTGTTTTTGTTCCTGATTTGCAGCATCCACAGCTTTTGGTTTTTATGAAACATTAAGACGTTTAGATAGTCAAAAAATGTTGATGATCCATTTTATTCTTAGAGCTGCAGAGACTCTACAGACCATTGGCCCACTTGCTGGTGGCTCTGCTGTTTCTCCCAACCCCCTTCATCTAACCCTGAAGTTTGACCTATTGTTTTAGATCTGTCTTCCTGTGTTACTAGCATTGGCTTGTTCTGGAATTAAATTTTAGCACTTTTCCTTGTGGTCTAATCTTTCCATTTTGTATTAACACAGGGGCTTAGAATAGAAAATTTGCTATAAGTTTCTAAAGTAATTCATGATGTGTCAAAAGTTACAGCTTTCCTGCCAATTTACCAAAAAAAACTTAAGTTGTGTTTGTGTATGAAAGGTTGGTTCACATAGCTGAATTTGCATGAACTTCAGGACTTGTTTGAGATTTATATGAAAGACAAATTGCTTGTAACATCAGTAAAGAATGGGAAACATTAAAATGAAATCATCATCACCATTTCTCTTTGAACTAGAAAGATTATAATAACAGCTTTAATACAGATTTATATAAATATACAAATGTTTTTGCTTCAAATGCTACAGTATAGAAACTCTAGTCTAAATACATTGCTGTATTTCAAACTCCAACATGACAAAAATAACCTGTCTGAACTGTTCCCCTGTGGCTTGCACGGTGCCTCTTTAATGAGTCACCCACCAGAGTCTGACTTAAATAGAGTTTCAAACTTCAACCTCAAAGCCAAAGTAACAATAGATGCCTTCAACCTGCTTCCTGTCAGATTTGTAGTCTCAAGAGTAAATCTTTGATCAGCAATTGTTTCATGGTGGATGTGATCAGTAGATTGGAAAGCATTAATGAGCCTATTCATCTGGAGTGGGTCCTCCTCTTTGAGTTGTTTACAACCAGTGAACATAAGAACTTAACACACAGATTTCACCTATTCCAATTTATGCCTCCATGGGAAAGCACTGAGTGAAATCCTCCATTATCCTTCCAACCTGAGTTCGCAAGGACATTTTATGTTCCTTTAAAATTTCTTTGGTTCTGTGAATTAATATTATCTGGACAAGAATGCATCTTGTCGGAAGGAAGAGTTTCAAACGGACATGGTGACCTTGTTCAATGAAGTTTGTTTTAACCAACTGCCTAACAACATTGATTGTAAAAGTACCCTTAGACTAAAAGAAAACTGTAATCTTTTGCCCCTGTAATCCTCTCAAAGTGCAGAGAAAATCTCTGTTTTTGGGCAACATTTCCAGATTACTGTGGAAGTTAAACGCTGTCAGCTTGTCTGCTACATTCTTAAGCTATCCCAGGAATGTGGGTATGTAATTAATCTATTTAGCCTTTTATATTCTTGCCGATGACCTGACTAAAACTTGCATTCTTTCTTGTGTTGAAATATTTTTACAATGATTGAACAGGCATATTGTATTTATTTTTCTCTGTGATGCTCGCAAAAGCCTTCAGTCATGCACATCATCTGGATTTACTCAGACTTTTAAATGAGACAGCATTTCTTCTAGAGACTGCATTGCCAGAAACACAAGTTAACCAAAAAAATCTTGCTTCCTGTCTGATTTGTCCGTGCTTTTAAACAGAGCTGCCTGTTATTAGCTTTGCCAGAAACATTTCCAGAACTACTAACATCTTTTATGTGGAATGGAAACTAAAGCAGCCTGTGAAAGTGAGACATAGGGCATGCTTCCATCGGTTTACTTATTTGAAGACTTGCCTCATCAACCCAGTTGTTAGCTATTTATGAAGAGGAGTGTCTTGACTGTTTTGGGCTTAACCTATAATTACATTCCGTACATAATTATTTTCAGCTGGTGTGAATGCAAAGGAGTAAATATAACTAAAGTTAGAGGCCAAATTAGATTAATGTGATTTAAAGGCTTTGTAATGAAGTTTCAAAATGCAGACAATGAAGACTCCATTGCCAGTTAAAGCCAGAAAAACAGTGTACTGAAGCAGAAATTCACCTTCTTGAAATTTGCTTTTACTGGCACTTTCATGTGACTTTCACAGCAACGGCATAAAAACTACTAGTAATCCTGCAGTGACTGGAGCTTGACTGCAAGTCGAGGCACAAAGCAAATTCTGCAGAAATGATGAGTAAGTAATCCGATTGCGTTACTGATATGGGGCTGAAAAAGATATATCTTGCTAAACTACTGTCCCAAGAAATTTGAGAGGACTTATGTGTAAATATTCTGTAATTTATCTGTGGAATACTGCCTTACAGATCTTTTAATCTGATAGCGTAATAAACTGAAATTGAAGATTCTGAATGTACCATTCCATCCTACCATCCATAAAGGATGTAACATGTTAAATTATGTTTGAATGCACTGTAGGAAATCTTTTTGTTCTGCGGCCTTTTGTGTCACAAATCACAATCACAAATGTAAATGAAGTGTGGGGTTCAAATTGCTTTTTCGGGAAATATGTATAATTCTAGCACACTTCTTTATGTTTGCTGACAGGGGACAGCCTTGGAATGCTGTGCCTAATAAGTGCTAAATCTCTTGAGGAAATAGAGTAGAATGTTCTGTCTTTGAGGATGTGAAACAGGGAACAGTGCAGTGTGTGTGTGTGTGTTGTGGGATGGGGGAGGAGCTCTCAGCATGTTAAAGGGGAACAGGAAGAAGTTGTTCACATTAGGGATAAATTCCCAGCATATTTATTGCATGCATAGAATGTACAATTAACTATCAACATTAGGTCAGGACTGGGCAGCAAGGACTGAAAACTGGCTCCAGTAAAGGAATTTGTAATTGATTTGAATGTTGTCATTGTGTATGCTGTCGACTAGTTGACAGAAATATTTAAATTTGCATGCCTCTTTGAGCACATTAAGATTCTTAGTTTTGATTATTCGCAAATTGTCTAACTGCTCTAATATTTAACTTTTTAATGGAAACTTAACATTTAATTACAAACCTTTTCAGCTTCAGCAGTGAGTACCACATCTGTTTTATTTGTTTAGTGCTTGACTTTGCAAGTAGTAGAATTGTGAAAAACTCTTTGAAGTATTGTTTTGCTTAGAATGAAGCAGTGTTTAAAAACTGATATTCTGAGGGGAGAGTCATGGTATACTTTCTGATAACACCATCATCTTTGCGAGGCTTCCCCCACTTTGACTAATAGTTTGCATTTTCTGAATAGAATATGCTATCCAACAGATCTTGAAGACGTTAAAAGTGCATTTGAGTGCTGTGTTCATGTTTTAAACACTTCTGAACCTTGCAATTCCTCTAGTTGGTAAAATGGTCGGTTAATATTATACTAATTTGTCAGCTGTCCCTTCATTTGAGAATGATATCTCCTCAGGGTTGTGAGTTTCTGCCCGGGTTTTCACTTAAAGAAACTGACTGATTCTTGACCCAAGGGAACAAGGGGAAGTTTCAGCCCACAGGATGCTGGGATCTGGACTGCCAGATTTGCTTCCTTTCCTGTCCTTGCCTTCTCTGTCATCACTTTGTCTCATCATTAGGGCAGTGCAACTTAATGTTTGATGCAATTTGTTGGACAAGTTTTTGTTGGTAACCAGCTCCTCCTGGTCATTAAACTCAATGCCATTGTCTGTCAAAGAGAGTTTGAGTGTCTTTGAAGTATTTTCTTTGTCCTCCCCCTGATATTGGACATTTGAGAGAATACACCTGGTGGAGTAGGTGGTTTTTAGGTCTCCAATCACAGTTTCTGGTCCATTAAATTTCATTTTGGAGAATTTTTGCTTGAATGCTTATGGACCTGTCTTCAAAAAGAAAATTACCATTCAAGAGGGAAGATAATCACATTGTGGAAACTATTAAGGTATATCCCTCTTGCCCATTGCAGAGAAATCCTGATGCACATTCTCCTGAATGTCTTATTTCCTGTTGGTGAGAATGCAGCTTTAGACATTTCCAAAGGATCTCTGACACGATATTTGCTATCAGTAAACACCAAGCAAAATGTCAAGAAAAACACCAGGAGCTCCTCGTTGCATTTATTGACACTGATTAAGTAAATTGAGGCCTTGATGATTGTGCTTCAAAGATTTAAATGTGTAACAGACTTCATGACAATTTTATGATTGTTTCATGATGACATGACTGCAGTGGCATTACATGGGAGTTCTGAAACAAATCTAGATGTAACACTCTTTAATCTTTATTTCCTTTCTGCCAAAACAAAATTGGTCACAATAGACTCTCATGATTCACAGTATGCAGATGTTTGCAGTGTCATAGTCCACCCTGCACCAGATTTGCAAGCCATTCTCAAGCACTTCAGTTCTGTATACACAAAACACAGTCTAGTCTTGGCTGTGGCCAAACCAAGAGCTATATCAACCGACACCTGGTCGGCCAATTATTCCATCCCCACATATGTTGAAGGAGAATGTTGATCACTTGCCATGTATTGGCAGCCGCCTCTCATAGCTAGTTCGATCTTTTACAAATTGTGACAGTGAAGACCTCTGCAAGTAGAAAAGTCTAGGTATACTGAGCAGATAAAAACCAAAAGAACTGCGGATGCTGTAAATCAGGAACAAAAACAAAGTTGCTGGAAAAGTTCAGCAGATCTGGCAGCATCTGTGAAGTAGAAAACAGAGTTAACGTTTCGGGTCCGGTGACCCTTCCTC
>NC_063333.1:38140222-38235173 GCF_021869965.1 Rhincodon typus | reverse complement strand
GGTGACCCTTCAGAAGGGTCACCGGACCCGAAACGTTAACTCTGTTTTCTCCAGTATACTGAGCAGATGTTGTTGCCACACTCTTGTACTGTACAGAAATTTGGACTCTGTATCAGCGATGGATAGACCATAAGACAAAGAAGCAGAAGTAGCCCAGTGAGTCTGCTGTGCATTCAATAAGATAATGGCTGACCTGATAATCCTAAATTCCACTTTCTTGCCTTTTCCTCATAACCCTTGATTTCCTTACTGATTAAAAATCTGTCTACCTCAGTCTTAAGTATACATAATAACCCAGCCTCAACAGACCTGTATGGTAAAGAATTCCACAGATTCATCACCTTCTATGAGAAGAGATTCCTCCTCATCTCTGTCATGAATGTGTGACCCCTTATTCTGAGGTTATGCCCTCTGGTGCTAGAGTCTCCCACAAGGGGAAAACAGCCTTTTCACATCTATCTGCTCCAGGACATCTCTGCAAGAGTTCCTTAAGGTAGTGTCCTCGGCCCAACCATCTTCAGTTGTTTTATCAATGACCTTCCTTCCATCATAAGGTCAAAAGTGGGGATGTTCACCGATGATTGCACAATGTTCAGCATTATTCATGACTCCTCAGATACTGAAGCAGTGTGGGTTCAAATGCAACTAGATCTGGACAATATCCAGGCTTGGGCTGACAAGTGGCAAGTGACATTCGCGGCACACAAATGCCAGGCTATGACCATCACCAATAAGAAACAATCTAACCACCACTCCTTGACATCCAATGGTGTTATCATTACTGAATCCCCCACTATCAACATTCTAGGGGTTATCATTGAACAGAAACTCACCACATAAACAGAGTGGCTACGAAAGCAGGTCAGAAGCTAGGAATACTGCGGCTAGTTACCCACTTCCTGACTCTTCAAAGCCTGTTCACCATCTACAAGGCACAAGTCAGGAGTGTGATGGAATGGTCCCCACTTGCCTGGATGAGTGCAGCCCCAACAATATTCAAGAAGCTTGATACCATCCAGGACAAAGCAGCCCGCTCGATTGGCACTATATCCACAAGCATCCACTCCCTCCACCACCAATGCACAGTAGCAGCAGCGTGTACTGTCTACAAGATGCACTGCAGAAATTCACCAAAGATCTTCAGAAGCACCTTCCAAACCCATGACCACTTCCATCTAGAAGGAAAAGGGCAGCAGATACATGGGAACATCACCATCTGCAAGTTCTCGTCCAAGCCACTCACCACCCTGACTTGGCAATATAATTGACGTTCCTTCTCTGTCACTGGGTCAGATCCTTGAATTCCCTCCCTAACAATATTGTGGGTTGACCCACAGCAGGTGGACTGCAGTAGTTCAAGAAGGCAGCTCACCATCACCTTCTCAAGGGCAACTAGGGATGGGCAAGAAATGCTGGCCAGCCAGAGAGGCCCACATCCCACAAATGAATAAAAGGAAAATCTTATCAGGTCCTATGAGAATCTTCTTTGTTGCAGTAAGATCAACACTCATTCTTCTATATTCCAATGAATACAGGGCCTATCTACTCAACTTCTCCCCATAAAATAGTCCCACCAATTTCTGGTATCAGCCTTGTGAACCTACTCTGGACTGCCACCTATATCAGTATATCTTTCCTTTGATAAATATACCAAAACTGTTCGCAGTATTTCAGCTGTCATCTGACTAGTACCTTGTATAGTTTTAGAAGGACGACCCTACTTTCAGACTCTATTTCCTTTGAAATACAGGCCAATATCCCTTTTGCCTTCCCTTTTATCTGAAAAACATGGATGTTATCTTTTTGTGATTGATGGACAAGGGCTTCCAAATCCTAATTTTCCATACATCTCTGCAGTCTGTCACTATTTAAATAATTTTCAGCTCTTCTATTCTTCCTACCAAAGTGCGTATGTTCACATTTCCCCATAGTATTCCATCTAACAAGTTTTTGCCCATTTCATAATCTGTTTACATCCCTCTGCAGAGTCTTCATGCCATCCTCACTACTTGCCTTCCCACCATTTTTGACTACAGTACAATCACTTTGTCAAGCAACTCATGAATACATATTGTAAACGATTGTGGCCTCAGCATGGAACCCTGTGGCACACCACTAGTTACAGGTTACAGTCCTGACACTGTAGCCCCCTTCTTTATCCAACTCCCTCTCTTTCATTAGTTAACCGATCCTGTATCCATAATAATGCGCACTAATGCACTATCTCCAACCCACTATGCTCTTATTTATGAAGTAGCCTAATATGTGGTATCTTATCAAATGCCTTCTGAGAAGCCAAATATATTATACCCACTGCTTCTTTCTTATCTATCCTGCTTGTTGTCTCCTCAGGGAATTATAGTAAATTTGTCAGTCCTGATCTCCCTTCATGAAGCTGTGCTTGATTATATATCTGAATGCATTGCTGTTATGTCCTTCGTAATAGATTATAACAAAAGCTACCTGTTTTTATCTCCTTCACTTTTTAAATAAAGGTGTTACATTGACAGTTTTCCAATCCGCTTGGACTTTTCTAGAATCTAAGGATTCCTGGAATTTCCTACCAATGTATCCACCATCTCTGTAGCTACTTTGTTTAATCCTGATGGTCCTTAGCCCCGTTAGTTTCCCTAGTATTTTTTCTCTGGTGATAGATATTGTATTTATTTCCTGTCCTTTTGCATAGATATTGTATTTATTTCCTGTCCTTTTGCCTCTTAATAGTTAACAATTTTGGAATGCTACTAATATCTTCTACCGTCCAGATAATGCAAAGTATTTGTTCAACTTCTCAGCTGTATCCTGGATTCTTATTGTTGTTTCCCTAGCCTCAATCTCGAAGTGGCTTACATCCACTTTGGCTTCTTTCTTCCTTTTCATAAATATTAAAGTTTTATACATCTAAGAAACTCTTTTTGAATACCCTAATATTACTTGCAAGTTTACCCTCAAAGTTTTGCTTTCTCTATTAATGTCTTAGTCTTTTGATGTTTAATCTTCTGTCTTACGATTAATCTTTGCCACATTTTATGTTTCCTTTTCTTTGAATCTGATGCTACCTTTACATTTTGTAATCTTTATAAATGACTTGGATGAGGAAGTAGAAGGGTGGGTTAGCAAGTTTGCCGATGACATGATGGTTGGTGGAGTTGTGGACAGCGTGGAGGGCTGTTGTAGGTTGCAACAGGGCATTGACAGGATGCAGGGCTGGGCAAAGAAGTGTCGGATGGAATTCAACCCAGTAAAGTGTGAAGTGATTCATTCTGGAAGGTCGGATTTGAATGCAGAATACAGGGTGAATGGCAGGATTCTTGGCAGTGTTGAGGAACAGAGGGATCTTGGGATCCACGTCCATAGATCCCTCAAAGTTGTGACCCAAGTTGATAGGGTTGTAAAGAAGGTGTATGGTGTGTTGGCTTTCATTGGCAGGAGAACAAGTTTAAGAGTCTTGAGGTTATGCTTCAGCTCTATAAAACTCTGGTTAGATCACACTTGGAATATTGTGTTCAGTTCTGGTCACCTTATTATAGGAAAGATGTGGAAGCTTTAGAGTGGCTGCAGAGGAGATTTACCAGGATGCTGCCTGAACTGGAGGGCAGGTCTTATGAGGAAAGGTTGAGGGAGCTGGGGCTTTTTTCATTGGAGCGAAGAAGGATGAGAGGTGACTTGGTAGAGGTTTGCAAGATGATGATAGGCATAGATAGAGTGGATAGTCAGAGACTTTTTCCCAGGGCGGAAATGACTATTATGAGGGGCCGTAATTTTAAGGTGTTTGGAGGAAGGTATAGGAGAGATGTCAGAGGTAGGTTCTTCACACAGAGAGTGGTGGGCGTGTGGAATGCGCTGCTGGCAGTGGGAGTGGAGTCAGATACTTCTGAGACTTTTAAACAACTCTTGGATAGGCACATGGAGGATAGTAAAATGTAGGGTATGGAGGGTAGATTGATCTTAGAAGGATAATAGGTCAGCGCAACATCGTGTGCAGAAGGGTCTGTACTGTGCTGTACTGGTCTATGTTCTATGTTTAATTTCCTTGGTTAACCAAGATTGGCTTATCTTCCAAGAATCCTTCTTGCTCAATATGTCTTTACTGTGAGCCAAGAACTGTTTTCTTGACATTTGCTATTGTTCTTCAACTATCTTTGCTGCTAAACTCCTCTCTTAGTCCACGCCAGCCGCTACTGCCATCATTCCTTTTGTTAAGCTGAGCACTGTTGTTCCCAATACAAGTTCCTCCCTCTCAAATTAAATGCTAAATACCACCATGTTATGGTCATCATTTCTAAGGGAATCTTTTTTCCATTATTTATTAAACCAGTCTCATTACACATCACCAGATCCAAACCGGTTTCATTCCTAGTTGGATTCACAACATATTGTTCTAGGAAATTGTCCTGAGTATGCTCAATGAAATCTTCCTCATGGTATCCTCTGCTAATCTGACTATCCCAATCTACATGAAGACTAAATTCACAAATGATTAATCTACTACCTTTGTTACATTCCCTCAATATCCCCTGATTTATTCTCTGTTCCGCCATATAGCTACTGTTAGGGGGTCTATAGACTACCCCTATCAGTCTCTTCTTTTTTCCCTTTTTATTTCTTGCCTGTTTCAAAACGGATTCTATATCTTCTGATTCAAGATCGTTTCTTACTATCAAACTTACTTCATCCGATACCAACAATGGTATCTCACTATCCTTTTCTTCCCAGTTGTCCTTTTGAAATGTCACATACCCCTGAATATTTAGCTTTTCTGGCTTTGATCTACTTACAGCCATGTCTGTGTAATGGCTACAAGATCATACCCATTATCTGCGTTAAAGTGCTTGGGTATGAGAAGGATATGACAATATTTTATTACATGGTGGCTCAGTGGTTAGCACTGCTGCCTCACAGCACCAGTGACCTGGGTTTGATTCCAGCCTCATGCAACTGTCTTGTGTAGAGTTTGCACATCCTCCCCATGTCTGTGTGGGGTTCCTCCGGGTGTTCCGGTTTCTTCCCACAGTCCAAAGAAGTGCAGGTTAGGAGAATTGGCCATGCTAAATCACCCATAGTGTCTAGGGAAATGCAGGGATAAGGTAGGGGCTGGGTCTGAGTGGGATTCCCTTTGGAGGATCGGTGTGGACTCAATGGGCCGAATGGCCAGCTTCCACTCTGTAGTGATTCTATGATCTTTCTATGATATTACATTGCAGCTATTTGGATGATATTGCGAGTGTTACAGGAAGGGACAGAGTATACAAATATAGAAAAATACAAGTAAATGGGGTCAAATGGGGAAGAAATTGTGAAAAGACTACATGATTGGTTCTTTACTTGAATGAGCATAGATTCAGATAAAAGTAAATGAATTAAGGTCACAAATGCAAAAATAGCTAATGTGAGGACTATTGAACCAATAATATTTGGTTAGTGCCTCTTTAATTGTGGTGCACTTGTAAGAAGTTTTGTTTTACTGAAGAATTGATCCAGTGTATTCTACTCCAGTTCTAATTATTTTCAAACCTAACACACGTAGACATATCTTAAGTTTTACACTCTGTCTCAAAATATCTTTCCCAGCTTTTACTACTGAACAGGACAGCAAGACCTTCAATGCAGTGTATACTTTAACTACCAAATATGTGTGGAAAGTGTTCCTTTGGGAAAATGCACAGAAAGCATTTTTTTCAGCTTCTGTTGTGCCAAGATCTGATTAAGATGAGTAGAAACATGGTGTCACTATTCTGAACAATGTGTGCAATCTATAAATCAGATTGTCGAGGCTAGATAGGGATATCAACAACAGATGCTGCATATAAACTCTGTCTTGTTTTTGAAAAATTGTTTGGGAATGTGCTAGTGTAGCTGAAATATAACAATGCAAATTTCTAGTAACTGCCATAACTGGGTTAGAATTTATAAATTATTGCATTATTTAAAAATGAGTGGTTATCTGATTATTAAAATGAGTGAGCTTTCAGCAAATTATAGTATTTTGTGTGGAAATGTAGTGAAGCAGTAGCCCCAGCACTGTCAACCCATTCAGTTTTCTCTGGCCTAGGTGTTGATGGATATTCAACCTTTCTGTTGCCTCCCACAAGCTATTAGCCGCCTTTGTTTTCATTAACACCTTGCTCATCTGATAAAAATGAATAAGGAGAACTTCACTGGCTATATAAGGAGCATAGCTAAAGTGAGTGTGGGGCCCTTGGAGGATGTGACTAGGGAATTAATAATGGGGAAATGGCAGATAATTTAAACCAATGTTCTACATTGGTCTTCATAGTAGAGGACACTGTAAACATCCTAAAGATTTCAGATCAGCAAGTTGCTAATGAAAGCAAAGGTTGTGTAATAGTCCCTATCGTAAGGGACAAAATATTTTTCAAATTAATGAGATTGAAGTTAGGCAAGTTGCTAGGACTTGTTGGCCTGCATCCAAGGGTTTTAAGGAAACTGCTCCTGTTTCTTATGTTCGTATATAGAACCATAAAATTGTTTCAGTACGAAAGGAGACCATTTGGCCCATAATGTCCTTGCTGGTTGTGTACAAGAACACCTCACCTAATTTCACTTCCCCATCTTCTCCCTGCAACTCTGCAAATCTTTGTCCATGAGATAGTTATCCAACTTACTTTTGAAGGCCTTGATTGAACTTGCCTCCACCAGACACCTGGAAAAATCCTAACCATATGCTCATGTCACTGTTTCTTCTTTTGCCAATTATCTTAAGTCCTTAGTGACCCTTCTGTAGTGACCCTTAGCCAATCAAGGCTGCGTCTTTATATCTCATATCTCCAGGTTTTGAAAGCATCAGCCAAATAGCCTACTAATCTTTTCTGGTGAGCGTAGCTCCAGCTTCTCTAATCTATCCATGTAACTGAAGCTCCTTATCCCTAGAACCAATATAATGAATCTTTTCTCCACCCTCTCTCTAATACCTTTGTATCTTAGCTGAAGTGTGGTGCCCAAAATTGCAAGCAACCGTCAAGTTGTGATCCAGACCTGAAATGTCAGCTTTCCTGCTCCTCTGATGCTGCCTGGCCTGCTGTGTTCATCCAGCTCCACACCTTGTTATCTCAGACTCAAGCATCGGCAGTTCCTACTATCTCTGAGTGGTCCAAGCAATGTTTTATGTAGGTTCATCATGACTTCTTTTCTTTTGCATCCTACACCCCAACTTACTGTGGGGACTTTTTATGTTTTATTAACTGAATTTTCTGAAGAAGGATCCAGACCCGAAACGTCAGCTTTCCTGCTCCTCTGATGCTGCCTGGCCTGCTCTACACCTTGTTATCTCTGTTATCTTCAATGATTCCTGCACACGATTCCCTCTGTTCTTGTACCCCCTTTAGAATCGTACCCTTCATATTTGTTCTTCTGATTCTTCATATTAATTTGTGCCTTTCTCACTTTCTGCATTAAGTTTTATTTGCCTCTTGTCCACTGCTTCCCGCCTCCATTATCTTTTTGAAGATTATTACTATCCTTGTCACAGAAACATGAAAAATTGATTAGTATTCACTATTTCTAAAAGGAATATTTGAAGTCAGCAAAAGACGTTGCTTTTCTGAAATAGTTATCCATTTGAATTATCCTCTCCCAAGAAACTAGTAAAAAAGGACAAATATTGTCTTACAAAAATGCAATAGAATTACTTTGAAATTCAAATAATGAATTTACGTGCAGCTATTGGAAGCTGAATTTAGTTTTCCCTTAAGAAAATGTCATCAATGTGCAGGTGTAAATAATAAAATTTAAATGGTGAAGACAAAAATATAATGGTATCTTTGACTGAGAAGGAAGATAGTCCAAATAAAACTATTTTTGGAGCCCCCAATGATTTTTGCCTCTTGCATAAATTTAAAATATCAATGTGAATATTGGTTTTGATTGCCTAGATGGCAATCAACCAACTTCTGAACCAGATTCAGTGGTAAGCTTGTTCATATTTAGTAAATAATAGTGTTCACTTTTGAAAGTGAATTAAATTGCTGTAAATTTGCTCAGTACAATCAAATAAGATTATTTCACCATGATTTTTTAGTTTCACATTAAACTGTATTTTTTTTTATTAATTTGCAGATGTGCATGTTGCTGGCTAGGCCAGCATTTGTTGCCCATTCCTAGTTGCCTTTGTGAAGGTGTGGTGAACTGCCTTTATGAACCGTTGCAGCACATTTGCTGTAGGTAGATCCTTAATACCAATACAGAGAAAGACCCAGGACTTAGACCCAGGACACTGAAAGAACAGCACCCTATTTCCAAGTAAGGATTGTCAGTGGTTTGAAGGGGATTTTACAATTATGGTGTTCTCACATATCTGCTGCAGTGGTAATTGAGTTGGAAGGTGCTATCCAAGGAGACTCTGTGACTTTCTGCAGTGCATGTTGTAGATGGTACATGCTGCTGTTCCTGAACATCAGTGGTGAAGAGCACGAGTATTTGTGCTGTGGTGCCAATTAAATGAACAGCTTTGTGCTGGATGGGAAACGTTTTGAGTATTGGAGGTGCAATCATTCGAGCAAGTTTGGAGTATTCCATCCACATAACAGACTTGTGCCTTGAAGTTGGTAGACAGGCATTGGAAAGTCAGGAGGTGAGTACTTGCTGCAGAATTTTTAGACGCTGATCTGCTATTATGGCCGCAATATTTATATGACTAGTCTAGTTCTGTTTCTTGCCAATCATAACCACCAGAATGTTGACAGTGGGGGATTCAGCAATAGTAATGCCATTGAATGTCAAGGGGTGATGATTAGGTTCTTACTTGTTGGAGATGCTCATTGTCTGAAACTTCTGTGGCACAAACATCATTTGTCAGTCCAAATCTGGATATTGTCCAGGTTTTGTTGCATTTGGAATAGACTGCTTCACTATCTGAGAAGCTGTGAAGGATGCTGAACATTGCATAATCAGAAAACATCCCCAATTCTGACTTTATGATGGAAGGAAGGTCATTGATGAGGCAACTGAAGATGGTAGGGTACTATCCTGAGGAATTCCTGCAGAAAAGTACAGGAACTGAGAAGATTGACTTCCAACAATCACAAACATTTTCTTTTGCGTAAGGTATGACTCCAGCAGTGGAAAGTTTTCTCCCAGATTTGCAATGACGCTAGTTTTGATAGGTCTGTGTGATGCCATCCTAGGTCAAATGCAGCTGTAATATCTAGGGCAATCACTCTCGTCCCTGGACTCCAGCCTATTTATCCATGTTTGAACAAAAGCTGTAATGATCTCGTGAGTTGAGGCAAATTGACTGTCAGTGAGCAAGTTATTTCTGATCAGTGTTTGATAGCACTGTTGATGATCCCTTCATCACTTTACTAATGATTGAGAGTAGACTAGGGACAATGTTTTATTCGGTCTTTACAAATACTGCGCTTTATTTATCCTGCTTTTTGTATCTAAGACATACCAGGTTAATTTTCCACTTCGCTGAGTGCATGTCAGTGTTGTACTGGAATAGCTTGATGGGAAAATCCAGTGACAACCCTATAAAAGATTTTTGGAATAAAGCAATTGCATGTACATGGATCATTTCTACAATATTGAAATGTGCTGTTTTAAACAGGAAATTATCACTTTGTGTGTTGAAAATATCTACATACTGATTGAATGTGCTGCCCTGATGATTTTTCCTTTTCTGTTTGAAGGTATCATACAGATTACAGTTCCATTTTGTTACTGAAAAGTTGAATGCAAAGTACATGATTTGCTGAATGTGTGGATTTGCTTTCAAGTTAGCAGAATGACAAATTAACTAGTGTTAGTATTGACAACAATTAGAAAAATGGCATGGTATGCATTGAAATCTGAGAGAGAGATTTAACAACCTCCAAACACAGCTGTCCTTTAGTTCATACTTCTACAAAACCATTTTTGCCCTAGACAGATGTAGATGGAACTATGGCATTTGGTTTGAAAAATGAGTTGTTGGATTATAAACTGGATTCTCACCTTTTGAAGACAGAGTTGCATGAAGATGGTCATATAATCAATCTCACTCTGGCGCAAGGGAAGTATAACTGTCGGGGGCAAGAGTGGAAACCATGTCATTTCAGCAGAGTCATTTTTAGTTGCTTACATAAACCTCAGTGATCTGCAGCAAGTTCCTTGGCTTTCTGATTGGTACTACATAGTTTATCACTTTGGCTTTAAGTTCAACCTGTTTCTTTGATATCACAGCATTAGTTTGTAAACTTAAATTAGAGATGGTGTCTTTGATTTAGGTAAGGTTTTCCTATAACACAAACTGGCTTCTTCCAAGTGAAGACTTTAATCTAATTAATTAAGTCTCATTTGACATGTACATCTGAAATGGCTTTTTGTAATTGTTAGAATCAGATAGTCCTTTTTGTTTCTCAATATGTGGTTAATGTATTTAGATATGTTTAAAGGCAAGTGATTGTTTGATTTGTGCTTTTGTGTATCTTAAAGTTGTGTGAGATATTAGTTGATGAGAAGTAAATAATCTAAAACTGTTGGTTTTGACATCAATGGTGTTTGATAGGAGAATATATTCTGAAAAACTATGGTCTTGAATAATGTTAAGAAGATGCTGGAGTAAAAGTAACCAGAATTAAAGGCGCAATGTCAAGAACATTATCAAGAAAGAATCAATGCAATAACTTGAACTAAATCATAAATTGCATTTACTGAAGATAGTTTACAGATTATAGATATTTTCATTATTCATTTTCATTACAGATATACAAAAATATTGTATTTTAAACATTTGCTAATTGTTATTTAATTGATGAGTAAATTTCTGCAATGCCTGCCATTTTAATAACTTAACTACACTACACAAATCTGCATAAAATGTATTAGGTAAATTATTGCAAATATAGAGTATGAATAAAGTATATCTAGATCATGTCGCAGATAGGACATTCGGTCTATCAAATCCCTCTGTTATTCAATGAAACCATGGCTGATCTGATAATCCTCAACTTCAATTTCCCACCTTACTCCATAATCAGTCAGCTCCTTAATCTTAATGATTACAATTCTATCTCAGCCTAGAATATCCTTAACATCCCTGCCTTTACACCTCTGTATGGTAAAGAATTACACAGATTCACTGCCATCTGAGAGAAGAAATTTTTCCTCATCTCTATCTCTAGTGGGTATATCCTTACTCTGGGATTATGCTCTCCGGTCCTATTATCAACCCACAAGGGGAAACAACATCTCCTCATCTACCTCGTCAACCCCTAAGAATCTTGTCCGTTTCAGAAAGTTTTCCTCTCATTCTTCTAAGTTTGAAAGGAGCCACTTCAACCAGGCATTTTTAAATTAACAAAAAGAATTAGATTATTAATCACTAAACGCTAGTAGAAGTAGTAATGCAACATCTCTCACACGCACGCGCGTGTGCACACACACGCAAGAAATAAGATGTGAATCAAAAAAAAATAATGTTTAAAAATATATACAGCTCAGTCTTTGGAATGCCCGTGAAGTTGATGATCATTGAACATTATACCCATTGGAATGAATCTAACTGGTAGCATTGACATTGGCAATTGAACAGTCAATTTTGAGATTCTTGGTGTTGTAGGTTGATTGAAACTCCTTTGTCCTTTTGGCAGTAGCTGACTGGCAGCCAGTAAGATGGAGATATTTCCTTTTTCTTCACCTCTAGTGTAGGCTGTTTAAATGGCTCTTCTCAGAGCTGTGATTCTTATCGCTCACTAGTCCACACAGTAGGATGTAGGCCACTAACACAGACTGATCAGGGTTAGGAATTTTAGTCTCACTGGGAAGTTTTTGCTAGGATTATATTCAAAAGACCCAGTCTTAAAAGACCGAGTATATTTGGAAACACACATGCTAGCAGATTTACTGTTGACATGATCTTTTTCATAAGTCAGCTGCAAGAGAAGTGTGGATAACTGGGTATTTTTTTTTAGTTAACTTCTATATATCTGAATAAAGCTTTCAACACCATCAAAGTAGGACTCTACAAGATTTTGAGGAAAATTGTCTGCCCAACCCCTTTCAGTATAGAAGAAGAGTCACATTAGACTTGAAAGGAACAAAGCTGCCAAGTGGTATGAATGATGTAAGTGGCATTTGAAGTGGTTAGAGGGTTAAATGCAACCCTGTTTAATGAGAGTTTTTTTTTCGCCATCTAATGCATTAAAACAGGTCACGTACATGAAAGTGAATGACTTAATCCAACAGCCCATGATAGTAATGACACCAAAGAATGAAGATTGTAATTTTGCACACATTCCAGTGGTTGAAGTATCCAACTTAACCATCAATTTGATGTTATTTAATGGAAGTTCCAAACTTTCAAATGCGAGTTGGTAGAAGACTATATTAGCTGGGAGAACTTCTCCAAATCATGCTGGGATGTCTTCTAAGTTGAAAATATTGGGCAGAAGGTGGGAAAGTGAAGATATTTATCCGTGGATAAATCGTATCTCCTAGAGTATAACAACATATCATTTTCTGATTTGAGCATTGCCCAGCACTCAATTTTAGTAACTCTTAGCTCTCAGCCAGCATTTTAGTCCATATTTAAAAGATTTTAAACACATGAGCTTTGGTGATGTTATAGCACTGAGAGTGCCGCATTTTAAACATCTTTTCAACAAGGCATAATTATCTTCTCTCAATTGGATGTAAAAGATCCCTTAGCTCAACTCAATGGAAAGTAAGGATTTTCTCTTGGTATTCAGACTAACATTTATTCCTCAATCAATATTACAAGAAAGTAAAACAAAGAATTGCAGATGCTGAAGATCTGAAACAAAAACAGAAATTGCTGAAGAAATGTCAGCATTTGTGGAGAGAAAACAGAGTTAATGTTTTGAGTTCAATGGCCCTCCTTCAGAACTGATAGTAGTGAGGAAAAGGTGGTATTTATGATGATGACAGGGGAGGAGGGGAAAAGGAGTGAAGGGATAGGTGGAGATGGAAACCAGTGAGAGAGAAAGTTACTCTGATAAAAGGATGGTTTGTGGTGAGTCAGGAAAGGAGAAAGGATGATAATGGAGACTGTGTGATAATTCTGATGCTGGTTCCCTAATGGTGTCGGTGGTGAAGATAGGTTTGTTGCACTGAAATCAGCCCATGTCACAACAGGGCCTGGGGTGTGGGGATGGGTAAAAGACATGGAAGGAGGTGTTCAGGCCATAAAGTTATTAAACTCAATATTGAGTTTTGAAGGCTGCTGAGTCCCCAAGTGGAACATGAAATGCTGTTCTTCCAGCTTGTGCTGAGCCTCACTGGAGCACTGCAGCAAGCCTGAGACAGAGATGTTGGTCAGAGAATGCAATGGTGTGTGGTACGTTGAGTTGGCAGCTCGGGGTCATTTTTATGGACAAGCCCTGGGCTGCTTTCACCACAGCCAACCCCTTTTCACCTACTTACTGTCCCCATTATCATCTCTTCTCCTTCACTGGCTTACTATCAGCCATCCCTTTGTCTGCCTAATTTACTTTCTCTCTCTCTCTCTTTTTCTAGCTACAATCAGTTTTGAAGAAGGTCACTGGGGTTGAAATGTTAACTTTGCTTTCTCTCCACCGATGCTGATAGATGTGCTGAATTTCTCCAGCAATATGTGTTTTTGTTGCAACAATATAATTCTTTTGGCTGGAATATTACTGTTCTTGGGATCTTGAATGCTGAAGCTCTCAACAACAGTGACTAATTTGTAAAAGCACATGAAGCTCTTTGGGACACCTGGAGGCTATGAAAAATGTTATAAATGCAAATCCATTTTAAATGTGGCATGCAGATATTTAAGCGATAGCTTTAATATTTACACTCTTATAGTTTTATAATGAGCTTCTTAGTTTTATTGTGAAATACAAATGACACAACTGCATTTTTTTTCAAATCAAAAAACACTTCTCATCAGCCTTCCAGGGCAATCCTGGAAATTGATGTTGGAATTTTGTTCACTTATGATTATTCCTTCCCTCAAGGTTACTCTGGTAATGATTGTGGTCATCAAATCAGACAAGTCATTCAAACAGCAGATGAGTCAGCAAATCCCATGAGTTCTGGTGCTTGCCTTGTAAAGTCTGATAGCATTCTGCGATCCAAAATGTTCCAAATGATAGTTGCAGTTCACTGGCTTGAGGCTACAAATGAATGTTAGAATTATTAGGTGTTTCTTTGGTTGCTTTGCTTCACCCGTTTCTGGTATGGATATTAAGGCTGTAATGCGTAGTTGAATAGTAGGGGTTCCCCAAGGGATTCTGATTATCGATTGGCATGAATCTTCCAAGCAGTGGAAATGACAAGTGGATTGCCATGTGTTTATAAATTCTCCTGACTCAATACGCATTTTGTGCAGGGTCTTCCATTCTTGATTTTCACATAAATAACCAGCATAGCATCCCTCTGGAAACTCTGTTGGCCAAAGTAGAGTCAGGAGGAACACAGGACATACCCCCTTTTTGTGGCATCAGTTGCTGTAGGGTAAGTTTAAAGTTCCAGTGTTTGAATAATAATGAATGAGCAATGGGTGAGTAGAGGTTGGGGTTGGTGTGGGATAGATAAGCTGGGTTCTGTGATGGGTCAGAGATAGTAGGAACTGCAGATGCTGGAGAATCCAAGACAACAAGCTGCAGAGCTGGATGAACACAGCAGGCCAAGCAGCATCATAGGAGCAAAAAGGCTGACGTTTCGGGTTCTGATGAAGGGTCTAGGCCCGAAACGTCAGCCTTTTTGCTCCTATGGTTCTGTGGTGGGTAGTTGATCATGTGGGGTAGTGAGTTCAGGGTGTGGTGGCGGGGAAAGGAGGGTTGTGGGTTTGACTGGCGACTCAGTTGTGAAATTACTCAGGCATTGAACTAGATCTAAATCTAACATTTCCTGGGTAGCTATCCAGGTAAGTATCATTGAATTTACTCGGAGATAGCAAGAACTTTAGATGCTGGAGTCAGACTCATTGGAGTCGATGTTTTGGTCCTGATAAAGGGTCTAGGCCCGAAACGTTGACTCTCCCGCTCCTCTGATGCTGCCTGACCTGCTGTGCTCCTCCAGCTCCACACTGTATTGACCAAGTATTATTGAAGTGTCTGATGTCTACTGACTGTAACTTAGGTGGCAATATATGTGAAAGAAAGCAGGAGAATTGCCCGGTAATTACTATAAAAATACATGCCTTGTCGATTCACTGCTTTCTTTTGTGTGGTTCTTTTTCTCATGGAACTTAGGATAGGTACTATGTGAGAGTGTTTTCGATGTTGGCATGGCCTTCTGTAAAAGTTTTAACATTTCTCTGTATGTCTACCCCATATCATGTTGATGGGTGTATATCTGAGTAACTACATTCTTGAGAGAATACGTAATGTGTACTTATTAAACAACTAAGCTAATTCTGCTTTCTGACCTGTTATTGGTCAATGCCACTATTTTTGGGAGATCACTTTGCGGAAATTAGTTGCCATATTTTCTACTTTATAACATTGACAATACTTCAGAGTACTTCAACAGCTAGAAGCGCTTTGGACATGCTGAGGTCATGAAAAGTGCAGCAAAAATACCTAGTTCCAATAAAATTGACTGACACAACTTACCACGTTTATGAATCTCATCTTTGCTTCTTATTCGAGGCTGAGAAGGTTTTGTTCAGATGAGTTACTGTTTATAAAATTGCTGTAGAAACTCAGCAGGTCTGGAAGCATCCATAGAGAGAAAGCAGAGTTAATGTTTCAGGACCAGTGACCCTTCTTCAAAATGTTTAAAGTAACTGTTTGTGTTCAGATAAGTTACAGTGCCCCTCAGCTCTTGAAATAATTTCCACACATGAGTGGATTTAAATCAATATGATAGTTTATTCAGAAAGTTTTGAATACAGTAAACAGAAGCAGAATCTTGCAACAATTTATTTGGCTCTGAGTAGATTGGTTTTTCTTTTCCTCCTTTTCTAAACATGCTTTCATATGTAGCAAATTTCTGATCGTGTAAACATCTTCTGCGCCTTTCAAATTGATGAAGCATTTTGTGCAGGTTGAAAACTGCCATTTGTCTAAGGAGACAGCGTTTGAGGGTTATTTCCTGTAGAAATAAAGAATAGAATGATCTACTAGACCCACCTGAGATAGAGAAAGACAGAAAACATGTGCAATAAGCAATGGAATAGATAAACTGTCAAGTGGATTTGTGGAGGATTGCAATTTGAGGCATTGAAGAGAGGTGCTTTCTTTATCTAAAACTGGCATTACCATTGGATAATAGTGTGTTGCAGGAAGACTGGAATGATGAGATTCTACAGGAGAACTTCTTTCATGGGATTTAAAACAAAGTGCAGACAGACTATATCAGCTTACATTTGTATAGCACTTCTAACATAGTTTATTATTTTAAACCAACACTCAACAAAAGATCTTTCATTCAAATGTCAAGCAATCTTTACACCAGTGGATAGTTAGATAATCACCACTGGTAAACTAGGAGACTTCTTCAACAGTACAGGATTTCAAGCAGTTTTAGATACTGTTCCAATTGTGTTACAATCACAGTGGAGCCTACAACAGGATTAGCACTAGTAAGAATGACTGGAATTTAGGGCATCACAACAATGACATGGGATAACAACCACCATGTAATCTAAGTAAGAAATAGAGGAGGCCATTGTCACAACTAAATGCTTCATGCAATATCCATTCATTTCAGTCACAGAAGAAGAAAAAATATTTTATGTTAAGATCAGCTGTATGCCAGGGATACCTTACCTTGATGGAATGTAATATTTTCATTTATAGAAACAACATCAGTACTGATTGTCTTTCCAGAACATATTTGCAAGATCAAAGTGAGTGCTAAACACCAAATAACCAGCAGGATGTCCACAGGAGATGTATGTGATTTTTGTTACTGGAAGAAACCATGTGACTCATGTCTGCAATAAAATTGCTTTGTTGCTTTTGTACTTTCAAGCTCAGTGTCCAAGAATCATGTTAACCCCATAATTACTTCAAAGTGAATGGCAGAACAGAGGCTTCCAATGGTGTAAGACAGGGAAAGATTACAGAGAGGAAGGAGTGAAATCATAGAGGGATTTATAGAGCTGGGTGAGAGGTTTTAAAATTGGGACATTGGTTTTTGGATGAAAATGTGAGTACAGGATGATGGATGAGTCAATTTAAGATAAAGACAACACAGTCATGGGTGTGCTTTGGTTTGTGGAGTTTGGAAAATGTGTGTTTGACCAATTGAACATTGGAATGATCAAGCTGATAAATGCATGGACGAGAATTTCAACAACAGAAGAATTGACTTTGGATAGAAACGTACCGTGTTAAGAAGGTGAAGTATGTGATTTCGGTCTTGAAGGAGTTATGGAGCCTGTCTTGGGCAAAATAGGATAGCAGCGTTGTGGATAATCTGGTTTACTCACAAGACTGTAGCTGGGGTACAGCACAGAGCTGGTGCCTGGGGAAAGGCAGTTGTGACTAGTGCATGGTCAATAAGCAAAGTTGGTTATGTGGCACGGAAACAGACCCTTCGGCCCAACTTGTCGATGCTGACCAGATATCCTAAATTAATCTAATCCCATTTGCCAGCATTTGGCCCATATCCCTCTAAACCTTTCCTATTCAGGTACCCATCAAGATGCCTTTTAAATGTTGTAATTGTACCAACCGCCACCACTTCCTCTGGCAGCTCATTCCATACACGCACTACCCTCTGCATGGAAAACTTTGCCCCTCTAGTTTTAGACTCCCCTACCCTCAGAAAAAGACTTGGCTGTTCATCCTATCCTTGAGTAATTGTCAGTAGTTCATAGCAATGTGTCCCAGAGATGATTTGGAGTATTGCATTTTCTATATTGGACAAGTGCTAACTACCATCAGCAAGGGCTACCCATGATACAAAACAACATTTCATTGCCTCAAAATGAGTGAATTTATTAATATCTGTCTCCTGTGCCTGCAAGTACAGCTGGATTTGATTGTCCACTTTGGGGTTGGCTGATGAAATGGGCCAGTATGGACTTTTAAATTCTGATTCAAAAATGACATATTGCACCTTTGAGCAGATGCTTGCTGCACCACCTTTGTATTTACTAGAGAAACTGATGGTTGTTGGCATCTGATTCCATTTCCTGTAACACCTGAATGAAGAAGTAATTTTCCTTCTGTTTTAAGTGCAATTAAAGAACCATCAGCAAGACATATGATTGAATTCAGAATCAGCACAATGTGTTGTGATAATGGGGGCTAGATTTTAAGGATTAACAGATGTTGACTGCGGAGGCGTAAATGTAGAAGTTTTTAAAACTTTTTTTTCACCCTTCTTGAGCTGTGGAATGCACTTAGATACACAGTCTGCATAAAGAATTCCCAGATTAGGTACAGCACTGAGAGATGGAAGCTGTAATGATTGGATCATGGTCAGCCAGGTGGACCTCATAGAATATGAGTGCCCTGACTGGGGATGTTCACCTGGTCCAATCAAGGAGCCCTGGCTGATAGATATAAACAGGACTGTCAGGGGTTTCTGCTTACTATAGATGCCAGCTCTGAACTAGTTGGGTCAGTGTCATGTATTATGCACACATAAATAAAGGGTAAGTTGGTGACAGGAACCAGCCTTCGTGGAGTTATTTCACAAACCAAAGTTCTCTCATTTTCTATCCCAAAAACATATCTAAAATCCAACCTAACAGTGCACTCACTCCAATTTCCCCAGCCCTATTCCCCACCTCCCATTGTCAAACTTGATTCTTTTCGAACACCAGTCAATTAGTCTTTCTGAACTCCTTTATGACGGACATGACAAACATTTATCTCATCCTTTTGTACTGGTTTTGGACCTAAATCCCAAAGATATTCCAAGAGGATCATTGTTCAGTCTATGAGTTCTCCAAACTCCAGGTTTTTCTTTATTTACATATTGCCACTCAATGACATGATGTTCAGTTTCTATATGAATACTAAGGACACCAAACCCTACCTAAGTTAAAAACTGGAGGAACTGCAGATGCTGTAAACCAGGAACAAAAACCGAAATTGCTGGAAAACCTCAGCAGGTCTGGCAGCATCTGTGAAGGAAAAATCAGACTTAACGTTTCAGGTCTGGTGACCCTTTCTCAGATTAACTTTGATTTTTTTTCCTCACAGATACTATGAGACCTGCTGAGCTTTTCCAGCAACTTCTGTTTTTGAACCTCTACCCAAGTCTCAGTTCCCTCAATAGTATGCCCATTGTCATTATGTGTGTGACACTGAATGTGTTACGAGAGACCCACTCTGAAGACTGTGAGGATCTCATCTAAATATATTGTCGATGATATCATCTCCATCTGCCCCAAGGTTATGTTCCAGCCTCTTGGTCACTTCAGATAGACAAATCATTGGGATGCGTGCAGAAAATTAAATTAAAATCAGCCATCTTTCATGCTGCTGAGGTCAATGTTTCTTTTTTCTTGGGATATGAGCATTGCTGCTTGGGCTAGCATTTATTGTCAATCCATAATTGCACTAGAGAATGTGATGGTGAGCTGTCTTCTTGATCCCCTGCAGACCTTGGGTTGTAGTTACACCTACAGTGTTGTTAGCAAGGACAACCAGGACATGGCTGCTTCAGTGTCAATACAGTGTGGAGCTGGAGGAACACAGCAGGTCAGGCAGAATCAGAGGAGCAGGAAAGTCAACATTCCAGGTCGGAACCCTTCATCAGGACATCAGTCCTGTGCCAGAATCCCCACTTCTGATCTTACGATAGAAGGGAAAAAGAAATGAAAGAACCACGAATGCTGGAAATCTGAAATCAAAACAGAAATTGCTGGAAAATCTCAGCAGGTCTGGCAGCATCCATGGAGTAAAATCAGAGTTAATGTTTCAGGTCCAGTGACCCTTCTTCAGAACTTATGGTGGAGGAAAAGTCTTTGATGAAGCAGCTGAAGATGGTTGGATGTAAGACGCAACTCTGACGAATATCTGCAATGACGTCCTGAGGCTGAGATGATTGACTCCCAATAACCACAACTATCTTTTTCTTTTTGGCAGGTATGACTCCAATCAGTAGCAAGTTTTCCATTTGATACCCACTGATACCAGTTTCACTAGGCTTATTGATGCCACACTTGTTTAAATGCTTTTGGGTGTCAATTGCAATCACTCTCATCTCACCTCTGAAATTCAGCTCTTTTGTCCACATATGGACCATGGCTGAAATGAGATCAGGAGCTGAGTGATCCTGGTGGAACCCAAACTGTCAATGATTTCCGTTGCTCGTACCACTTGAAAGCAGTGTTGACAATCTCTTTCATCGCTTTGATGGCTGATAGGGTGGTAATTGGCTGAGTTGAATTTGTCTTGCATTTTGTGTGCAGGACACACCTCAGCAATTTTCCACATTGTTAGGTAGATGAGAGTATTGTAGCTGTGCTGGAGCAGCTTGGCTAAGGGCATCACTAGTTCTGGAGTACAAATCTTCAGTACTATTTGCATTATCCAATGCCTTGAGCTGTTTCGATATCAGATGGAGGGAATCAAATTGGTGAAAGACTGGTATCTGTAATGCTAGTGACCTCTGCAAGAGCCTGAGATGGATCACTCACTTGGCATTTTTGGTTAAAGATAAAGGGAAATACTTCAGCCTTATCTTTAACATTGATATGCTGGACTCCCCTATTGAAGAGGATAAGACTGTCTGCTTCTATTACTTGTTTAATTGTCCACCACCATTGGACACTAGATGTGGCAAGACTGCAGAGCTTAGATCTGACATGTTGATTGTGGGATTGCTTAACCATGTCCATTACTGATTCTGCTGTTTACACGAGTAATCCTAAATTGTAGCTTGATCAGAGTGACACCTCAGTTTTAGATATGCCTGTTGTGTCCCTGGCAAGCTCTCTTGTACTCATCACTGAACCAGCATTGATTTTTCAGCTTGGTGGTAAGATAATGCCACTGATGTTACACAGCATCTCATGAATGTACAATTTTGAGTTGCTAGATCTGTTTGAAGTCTTTCCATTCACCCCAGTGGTAGTAACAAGACAACATCATCATAGAATCCCTGCAGTGTGGGATTCAGCCTATCGAGTCTACACCGACCTTCTGAAGAGCATCCATCCCAGACTCCAGCCTCCTACCCTAACCCTGTATTTCCCATGGCTAATCCACCTAACCTGTATACCATTGGACTGTGGGAGGAAAACCACTCAGACACGGAGAGAATGTGAAAACTCCACACAGACAGTCACTTGAGGGTGGAATTGAACCCAGGTCTCTGGCACTGTGAGGCAGCAGGGCTAACTACTGAGCCCGTGATGTAGGGTATTCCCACAATATCTATGCAATGGTCACTCCTACTGCTGTTGTCCTAGATAGGTGGTGATGGTCTCCTGGTATTACAATTAGAATCCCTACAGTGTGGAAACAGGCCCTTCGGCCCAACAAGTCCACACCGAACCTCAGAGCATCCCACCCAGATCCATCCCCCCATGACCCATCACCTCCCTGAACACTACGGGCAATTTAGCATGGCCAATCCGCCTAACCTGCACATCTTTGGACTGTGGGAGGAAACCGGAGCACCCGGAGAAAACCCACGCAGACACGGGGAGAATGTGCAAACTCCACACAGACAGTCGCCTGAGGCTGGACTCGAACCCACGTCCCTGGCGCTGTGAGGCAGCAGTGCTAACCACTGTGCCACCGTGTCGCCCGTATTGTCACTAGATTATTAATCCAGTGACACGGGTAATGATCTGGAGACCGAGGTCTGAGTTCCACCAAAGCAGATGGTGGAATTTGAATTTGATAATAAAAATCTGAAATTCAAAGTCTAACAAAGCCATTGTCGATTACTGGGGAAAGCCCATCTGATTCACTAATGACCCCTTTACATGGTCTGGCTTAAATGTGACTCCAGGCTCACAGAATCATGGTTGATTCTTAAGTGCCCTCTGGGCAATTGGGGATGGGCAATAATTGCTGACTATCCAGTGACACCCACATCCCATGAATGAATAAAAATAAAGATGCATCTGCAGCAGTAAATTAATAAGGACGAGGTCAAGTGAGTTTTTTTTGTTCCCTCATCCCCAGCTGCAGACACAGTCTAGCGGCTATTTCCTTAGGTCATTAATCATGCTACTCAGTCACTCCTGGTGATGGATATTGAAGTCCGCACGTAGAATAAATTTTATGTTTTGCACTCAATGCAGTCATTGCCTGCCCCTTCCCACTCCACGTTAAAAATCAAACCTTTGATTGTGGATAGACAAAAACTTTATTTTATAGGACCTGCTTAAAAATCTTATTCCCTCACTATAGATGTATACTCAGACTGAATCAGAGTACATGATCTCAGCATGCTGTTTTAATCAATCCACATTCATGCTGGAAAGGAAAAATAATGAATTGTGCATTTGAGCTGCTGTAGCACTAAGTTCACAGCTGTTGCCGAGGATGAATTTGGAGGTCAATTGATATCATGGAGGTATTACAAAAGTTTTAAACAGAAGTGCAGATTGCCATTGAATAGTTCTCTAAAATGTGATAGTAATAAGGAAAGGGTCAGATGTATTTTTGTGCACAAGAGGGAATGGTTTAGATATTTTCAATAGCTGAGAGATTAATGAGGACTGCAGTAAACATCCATTAAACAGTGTGAAAGCAGCAGAGACTGTATTCCTGGTCATAGCCCTCAAAATAGGGTTCCCTGAGTTGTTTTGTGTTTGAGGAAAGGAGGGTGTAACTGCAAATGAACCAGGTAAGAGGGTTGTAAAGGTCAGAGTGAAGCAGCATTCGACTTTGCAATTCCCCATCAGGTTTGAAGTTCTTGCTGCCTTTATGGATAAAAGCAGTGGAAGGGGGAGGATCCAGTCATCATAGTACGATATAGTACAGTATGAATAGTACAGTACAGTATGGTCATTGTACCAGTGAGATGGGTAGATCTAGGAAAGATATCCTAGAGAGAGAATGTGAGCAGCCAGGTGTACATTAAAAAGCAAAACCTTAAGGGTAAGAATACTTGCATTATTATCTGACTCACGAGCAAAATGGCACACAGTATATGTAATAAGAGAGCGTGTGTGGCAGAAATAGCTTTCAATTGGGGAGGCAATGGCCTAGTGGTGTTATCACTACACAATTAAACCAGAAACTCAGCTAATATTCTACAGCCCCAGTTTTGAAACCCACCACAGCAGATGGTGGAATTTGAATTCAATTAAAAATTCTGGAATTAAGAATTTTTTTTTATTCACTCATGGCATGTAGGCATCACTGGCTCAGCCAGCAGTTATTGCCAGCCCCTGGCTGCCCCTTGAGAAGGTAGTGGTGAGCTGACTTCTTGAACCACTGTAGTCCTCATGCTGTAAATTGAGTCGCAATGCCATTAAGGAAGGAATTCCAGGATTTTGATCCAGTACTGTTGCCAGAATGTTGTCAGGGTCCGTGGCCTTTGTTGCATCTTGAATCACATGGAGTGAATCAAATTAGTTGAAGACTGGCATGTATGGTGCTAGGGACCACTGGAGGAAGCTGAGATGGATAATCCACTTGGCACTTCCCACTGAAGATTGCAGTGAATGCTTCAGCTTTATCTTTTGCATTGACGTGTTGGACACTTCCATCATTGAGGATGGTGATATATGTGCAGCTGCCTCCTCCAGTGAGTTATTTAATTGTCCAACATTGTTCATGACTGGATGTGGCAGGATTGCAAAGCCTGGAAACAATTGATGGGTTGTGGCATCACTCAGCTCTGTCTTTCACTTGCTGCTTATGCTGTTTGAAACAGAAGCAGTCCTGTTTGGTAGCTTCACCAGGTTGACACCTCATTTTTAGGTATACCTGGTGCTACTTCTGGCATGCCCTCCTGCACTCTCCATTGAACTAGGGTTGATTGAGGGATGTGACGGGTCATGAGGTTGCAGATTGTGCTGGTGTACAATCTTAAAGACCCACTGCACTTCATGGATGATCAGTATTGTGTTGCTAGATCTGTTTAAAGTCTGTCCCATTTATCACAATGACATTGCTGTACAACTTGTATTCTCATGTGAAGGCAGGACTTTGTCTCCATGACAACTGTGTGGTGGGCACTCTACCTGTTAATGTTATAGACGGATGTGTCTGCACTTTGTCAAGGATGAGATCAAGTATATTTTCCCCTCTTGTTGGTTTCCTCACTGCCTGCTGTAGACCCAGTCTGACAGCTATGTCCTTTAGGACCTGACCAGCTTAATCAGTTGTGATACTGCTGAGTCACTCTTGGTGCTAGACCTTGAAATCCCTCACCCAGACTACATTTTGCATGCTTTCCACCCTCAGTGCTTCCTCTGAGTGTTGTTCAACATGGAGACGTGCTGATTCATTAGCCGAGGGAGGACAGTATGTGGTAATCAGCAGGAGGTTTCCTTGTCCATGTTTAACCTGAAGCCATGAGAGTTCATGAGGTCCAAAGTCAATGTTGAGGACTCCCAGGGTAACTTCCTCCCAACTGTGTCCCATCCCTGCTGGGTCTGTACTGCTGGTGAGGCAGGACATATTCAGGGATGGTGGTCATATTGTTTGTCTGTAAGGCGTGACTCTGAGAATATGACTATGTCAGGCTTTTGTTTGACAAGTCTGTGAAACAGCCCTCCCAATTTTGACACAAGGAGGACACTCCAGGGTTAGCAGGGCTGTTTCTACCATTGCCTTTACTGGTGCCTAAGTTGATGCCAGCTGTTCTACCTAGTGTCCTTTCTTTGTTGAGACTTTGTAGCCATTGATACAACCAAGTGGTTTACTAGGCCATTTCAGAGAGCAGTTAAGAGTCAACCACAAGTTTGGGAGGATTCAATGAATTAACAGAAGATAAGGCAAGAGAGCAAGATGGCAATAAAATAAATGGTTTTCTGTGCATCCCTTCACATTGCTTCCTGTGCCTGTATTCAAAAGCCTTACAAAACCTCATCACCAGTCAAGCTTTTGATGACTCCAAATTTTCCTACAATGACTGGTGTCTGTTCCTTTCTTCCTCTGAAATGTCTTAAACAATTTTTCTGCCTTAGGTGCTATGTAAATAGGTATTGATGCTTATTAACAATGGCACAGAGATCAGCTGGTGACTAGCCAAAGCCATCTAGTTTTAGTTTTATGTGTGAATTACAGTCTTGCTTATAGAAGCCCTGCTCATGTGGATGGGTAGTTGTGACAGTACATTTTTGGGATCTTAAAAAGTAGCTAATTCCAGATGTTTCCTTTTTGGCAAAAAGAGAACAAATCTTTCATCTCCAATGTGGGTGTAAAACTTGCTACTATGGATTTGGCTGTCCATTGTACATTCCAGTCCAACTTTACATTCCAAAAAATTCAATTGGAAGAAAAGTCTTCATTCATAGCTTTGTTGTGTAGACTAAGTTGAAATGCAGGAATAAGAGGAAAAGACAGGGTAGCTAAAGATAAACTATTTCCACTGGTTGGGAATTCTAGAACTAGGGGACACAGCCTTAAAAATTAGGGCCAGACTGTTCAGGGGAGATGTTAGGAAGCACTTCTACACATAAAAGGCGGTAGATATTTGGAACTCTCTTCTATAAGTGGTCGTGGATGCTAGAACATTTGTTAATCTTGAATCTGAGATAGATAATATTTTTCTTAAGTAAAAATATTAAGGGATATGAGGTATATGAAGATAGGCTGCAGATGAACCATGGTCTCATTGAATGGCAAAATAAGCTCAAGGGGCCGAATGATCTACCCCCATTCTATGTTTCTATGTTTTTGGTTACACTGTAGCATTGCCATTTGGCTTGCAACATAGACATCTGCTTTTCAGAATCAAAAGTTGAATTCTTTTACAAGTGCGAAATACTAGACTATAAAGGGAAAATTGAAAGTTTACTTAAAAGCTGCTGTTATTCAAAACAAAATTTCTTAAGTAAATGCTCTATTCAATAGTTATTTGGTCTCCATGTCTGTGAACTTGTGAATTTATGAAAGACTTTTGAGTTTGTGAATGGATATTTGATCATATCATAACTGAGCAATCTATCAAATTTGTAGATATAAACATATCAGTTCTAGCCCCTTGAGCATTCTTGATTTTGACTTCTCCTTTAGCAGCCATCCATTCAACCACAAAATCCCTAATCTCTGGAATTCCTTCCAAAGACTTTTGTTGAGTCACTTTCTCCTTTTTAAGATGCTCCTTTAAAACATCCACCTTCACCTTTCCTAATATCCCCTTTGTGCTTAATGTCAAATTGTGTTTGATAATTTTCCCGTGAAATATCTTGGGACTTTTAACAATATAAAAGAGACTATATAATATGAGTTTCAGAGATAGTAGGGACTGCAGATGCTGGAGAATCTGAGCTGGATGAACACAGCAGGCCAAGCAGCGTCAGAGGAGCAGGAAAGCTGAGGTTTCGGGCCTAGACCCTGAAGAAGAAAACATCAGCTTTCCTGCTCCTCTGACGCTGCTTGGTTGGCTGTGTTCATCCAGCTCTACACCTTGTTATCTTATATAATATGAGTTGTTGCTGTTGTAAATAGTAGCGAACATGTCACTAAGTATTGTGACCAAATCAAGTAGGGCTATCTTTATATTTATTAAAGCTACAATTGAATGGAAAAGGCAAGTTGGTTTTATTTTAAATGTGTAGTAGTCATAACATGGAACTTCTCCAAAATTGTTGAGATTTTGAAAAGTTAAATTAGATTTTCTGAATATGCAATTTTTATGTGCTAAATCTGTCAGCAATTATGAAAATTGTTACCATATTTGTGTTTGCTAAAACTTCCTGCAAGGTAGAAGCAAATTGTAACTTCAATCAGATTTCCTTTGAGTAAGTCAACCCCAAAATTGAGGAAAACAAACTTCTTGCTTTGTACTACCCAGCCATTCTCAAGCCCCACGCTTCTGTATTTTATAAGATTGTGGCAGGTGTTCGATGAAACGTAAAGGTTATTTTGTACTATAGTTTTTTTCCTGATGCTTACATCCTTGCCTGCCCTAAGCATCTTTTGCATCTGGAACTGGGTGTTGTGCAAATAAACCACTAAATGATTGTAAAATAAAGTACAATTTACGATGCTTTTGATTTTCCATAACACTTGGAACATTGAAACTCTGTACACATTATTATTCTGTCAGAGCCATGTTATTTGCATTGGATGCAGTGAAAATAACAGTAAAATTCCATCAAATTGTGGGTAGTCTGATAGTGAAGTTTCTTGCTCCTTATGAGGTCACAAGATATTAAGCTAGCACTGTCTTGTCAATTTTTATATTTCTATATGTGTATTGCAAGTTCTTATTTATGCATGTGGAAAATGGGAGGGGACACCTGAAACTTTTGAATTTTTAGCATTTTACTGTGAATGAATGAGGGTACATATAGGAAAAGGGGGAAATAAAATTTATCTTGTATAAAACTGCAGAAAGAATCATTTTCATGTTTCCACACTGTCAGAAATGTCTCGTCAATGAATGGAACAATTTCAAGAGATCTGTCAGTGCCTGTTCAGTGGTTTGGTATATAAGAACACAAGACAGAAAAGTGACCAAAAGATGTAGGAGCGGAATTAGGCCATTTGGCCCATTGAGTTAGCATGCCATTCAGTAAGATCATGGCAGATCTGAATCCTCAACTCCATTTTTCTGCCTTTTCCAATAACCCTTGATTCCCTTAGTGATTAAAAATCTACCTCAGCCTTGACTACACTTAACAACCTACCCTTGACAGCTACCTGCACCGACCACCCTCTGTCTCCTGCCTCAAAGCCAATTTTGGATTCAATTTTGAAGTTACCCTGGATCCGAAATGCTTTTATCTTCATCAGTGTCCTGTGTGCGAGCTTATTGAAGATCTTAATGAAATGCACATAAACTTCATTAATACCCATCTACATACTTGGTCACCTCATCAAAATTCAATGAGATATTTTAGGCATGACCTCCTTCTGACAAAACCATGCTGGCTACCTCTGATCAAACCTTTCCTCTCTAAATAGAGATTAATTTTCTCCAGAATTTTCTCCATAAGTTTCCTGCTACTGATGTGAGACTCACTGGTGTTTCGTTCCCTGGTCTCTCTTTACCTCTCTTCTTACACATTAGCTGTTTTCTAGTTCTCTGACACCTCCCCTGTGGCCACAGAGGAATTAATTTTAACAATAATACAGCAGTTACAAAGTGAACAGTATTAGTACCTTTTTAATTTCAGATTTTAATTTAAATTTACTGAATTTAAATCACCCAAGTTGCCAAAATGAGACTTTAACCATGTGTGCAAAGCAGTAGCCCTGATCTCTGGATAAACACTAATCTATCAATCTTGGTGATAATTTTCTGTACTGTGAGATTTGAAATTTGCTGAGGTAGAATAGTTGAGCTAAAACCTCAAGGGTGAGCAAGAAAAAAATTAGATGTCAGTGCCAGGCACTACAATATTATGCTATTAACTATTCATTGCTATTTTAGTTAAAGTAAATTGCGTATTATATTTGGACTAATCATACGCATGATATTCCATCCATGATAGTTCATAATCAGTAATTACTCAATAGTTTGGATTGGTAGGTGATTGGGAGGAGAGAGAACCATGTGTATTGACTTGTCTGCCCACTGACAATGTTTGATGAATTTTGATTGTGCCACAGAACTTTGATTTAAGAATGATATCAAACGTGTTGTTGATATGCTGACCAACCACTGACCAAGGTCAGTGCATAAAGAATATGTGACCACTTTAGATTAAACAGCATTTCAAAATATTGATAGGAAGAGAAGTAGAGGTCAGATACCACAGACCTTTCACTGAATATTATAGGATCATAGTCAAGTCTTATTATGTTCATAAATTAAATACATCTTTGCTAGTGCCTGCTGACATCCACGTTCACTTGGAACTATGACTGAGCCAGTAGGGTTGCAGAAATGTTCTCTTTTCCCTAACTCTAGATTTTTTTTTTAAGCCTGGGCCAACATTTGTTGCCAACCCAGTTGCCCTTGAGAAGATCATGGTGAGTTGTCTTCTTGAACTACTGCAAGTAGGTTGGTGCAGTTAGATGTATAATGCCACTGGGGTGGAAGTTCCAGGATTAGGGCAGCACAGTGGCTAGATGGTTAACACTGCTGCCTCACAACACCAGCAACCTGGGATTGATTCCAGCCTAGGGCAACTGTGTATGTCGAGTTTGCACATTTTCCCCATTTCTATGTTGGTTTCTCCAGGTGTTCAGGTCTCCTCCCACGGTCCAAAGATGTGCTCCTTAGCTGGATTGGCCATGGTAAATTGCCCCATAGTATCCAGAAACTTGCAGGCTAAGTGGGTTAACCATAGTAAATGCAGGGTTTTGGGGGTAGGGTAGGGCCTGAGATGCTGTTCGGAGGGTCAGTGCGGACTTGATAAGCTGAATGGCCTCTTTCCGCATTGTGGAAATTCAATGATTCTATGATTTTGACCAAGAGTCAGTGAAGGAACAGCTATATATTTCCAAATTATGTTGGTGAATGGCTTGAAGGGGATTTTGCAGGTGATGGTGTTCCTATGTATCTGCTGCTCTTGTCCTTCTAGATGGAAGTGGACCTGGATTTGGGAAATGCTGTCAAAGGAACCATGGTGAATTTCTGCAACGCATCTTATAGGTGGTGTACACTGGTACTAGCAAATGCCAGTGATGAAAGGACTGAAAGTTTGTGGATCTGGTGCCAATTAAACAGGTCGCTTTGTCCTGGATGGTGGCAAGTCTCTTGAATGCAGTTGGAACTGTAATCATCCAGGCAAGTGGGGAATAGGTGGTGGACAGACCTTGGGAGTCAGGAGGTTAGTTATTCACTGTAGGATTCCTAGTCTCTGACCTAGTGTCTTAGTGCCATGGTATTTATATGACTAGTCTAGTTCAGTTTCTGCTCAATGGTATAACCCCCTGGATGTTGATGGTGGTGGAATTCAGCAATGCCAATACTATTGAATGTCAATAAATGATTAGAGTCAGAGAGTCATACAGCACGGAAATAGACCCTTCAGTCCAATCAGTCCATGTTGACCATAATCCCTAACCAAACTAGTCCTGCCTGCCTGCACTTGGCCCACATCCCTCTAAACTTTTCTTATTCATGTACTTATCTAAATGTCTTTCAAACATTGTAACTGTACCTGCATTCACCAATTCCCCTGCAAGTTCATTCCACACAAGACCACTCTCTTTGTTCCTCAAGTATTTTTTAAATCTTTCTCCTCTCATCTTAAAAGTATGGCGCCCAATCTTGAAATTCCCCACCCTAAGGAAAATTCACCTCATCTATACATCTCATGATTTTATAAACCTCTATAAGGTCACCCTTCAACCTTCAATGCTCTAGTGAAAAAAAGTCCCAGCCTATCCAGCCTTTCCTTATAACTCCAACCCTCCATCCCCATCAACATCTGGTAAATCTGTTCTGAACCCTCTTCAGATTAATAATATCCTTTCTATAACAGGACGACCAGAACTGGACACAGTACCCCATAAGAGGCCTCATCAACAACTTGTACAACCTCAATGTAACGTACCAATTCCTGTACTCAAAAGTCTGAGCAATGAAGACAAGTGTGCTGAAATGCCTTCTTGACCACTCTATCTATATGTAACACAAACTTCAAAGATTTATGTACCTGAACCCCTTGGTCTCTGTTCTTCAACACTACCCAAGACCTTATGTTAATTGTATAAGTCCTGCCCTTGTTCGTTTTGCTAAAATGCAATATCTCACATTTAACCAAATTAAACTCCATCTGCCACTCTTCAGCCCATTGACCCAATGATTTGTACTCAATCTCTTTTTACTTTTAGACAACCTTCACTGTCAACTATACCACCAATTCTGCAAACTGACTAACCATGCCTTCTATATTCTCATTGAAATCATCTATATAAATGACAAACAAAAGTAGACCTAGTACCGATCCCTGTGGAAACCCACTGGTCACAGGTCTCCATTCCGATAAACAAACCTCCACCATCACTTTCTGTCTGCTGCTGTTAAGTCAGTTTTGTATCCAATTGGCAAGCTCACCCTAAATCCCATGTGATCTAACATTACTAATTAGTTTACCATAAGGAATCTTGTCGAAGGTTTTACTAAAGTTCAAGTAAACAATGTCACCGCTTTGCCCTCATCAATCTTCTTGATTACTTCCTTAAAAAACTCAATCAAGTTTGTGAGACATGATTTCCCTTGCACAAAACCAGGCTGACTATCCCTAAGATAACAAGGTGTAGAGCTGGATGAACACAGCAGGCCAAGCAGCATCAGAGGAGCAGGAAAGCTGATGTTTCAGGTCTGGACCCTTCTTCAGAAATGGGAGGGGAAGGGGATTCTTAAATAAATACAGAGAGAGGAGGAGGCGGATGGAAGATGGATAAAGGAGCAGATAGGTAGAGGAGACAGACAGGTCAAAGAGGCGGGGATAGAGCCAGTAAAGGTGAGTGTAGGTGGGGAATTAGGGTGGGGATAGGTCAGTCCAGGGAGGACGGACAGGTCAGGGAGGCAGGATGAGGCTGGTAGGGAGGAGGTGGGGTTGGGGCTTGAGGTGGGAGGAGTGGATAGGTGGGAGGAAGGACGGACAGGTTAGGTAGGCGGGGACGAGCTGGAATGGTGTTGGGATGCGGTTGGGGGAGGGGAGATTTTGAAGCTTGTGAAGTCCACATTGATACCATTGGGCTGCAGGGTTCCCAAGCAAAATATGAGGTGCTGTTCCTGCAACCTTCGGATGGCATCATTGTGGCACTGGAGGAGGCCCAGGATGGACATGTTGTCCAAGGAGTGGGAGGGGGAGTTGAAATGGTTCGCGACTGGGAGGTGCAGTCGTTTGTCACGAACCGAGCGTAGGTGTTCTGCAAAGCGGTCTCCAAGCCTCCGCTTGGTTTCCCCGAGGTAGAGAAGGCCACCTCGGGAACAGCGGATACAGTATACCACATTAGCAGACGTGCAGGTGAACATTTGCTTGATGTGGAAGGTCTTCTTGGGGCCTGGGATGGGGATGAGGAGGGAGGTGTAGGGGCAGGTGTAGCACTTCCTGCGGTTGCAGGGAAAAGTGCCGGGAGTGGTGGAGCTGGTGGGGAGTGTGGAGCGGACAAGGGGGTCATGGAGAGAGTGGTCTCTAAGCATTGTTTGATTCTTTCTTTGGAAGTGGTCATTTCTTCGTACCCAAGGCTGGATATTGTCCAGGTCTGCTACATTTGAATGTGAATCTCTTCAGTATATCATGTATATTGATAAAAGATACCTGTTCAGCAGCATGAAAACAGACATGGCTGTCTCCAAACAACCTCAATACGACATAAACATCACAATGGATATAATCTACACTGATCATCCTCAACTGAAGGACAGCAGTATGTTGTTGACAGTACTGTTTGGAATTAACCTGATGTGCTCAGAACTGTCATATTGAATTTTTCCTGAATATGCCATTAGAAGTAGAACCAGTTCTTCTACCAAAGTTCATGACCACAATGTCAATGTATCTTAAAACAATTGCACAGTAGAAAAGGTAGTAGGACACAGGAAAAGTATTTTTTAGAAGCTAATTGTAATCTTTCCTTTGCTATTTAGCGGGGAGCTATGGGAAAGTTTTCTAATATTACAGACAGAAACTCTTATGTTTTTCTGCAGCTATCATCATTTACATATGTATATACATGTCATAAAACAATTTCATCTACCTACACGCTCCAAGTTCAGCATTTCATTGACAAGAATTATAGCACCTCTCTAGTGAAATGTAAGGAGGCATTTTGATAAATTGCATTTGTCCTCTTCTGTGTTCATTTAAGCTTGTGACTAAACACACATTTAAAAGTGAGGGGAAATGTGGTAGGTTTTGGAATTAGTGAAAGGTATTGAACAAATTTTTATCTTGGAATGGGAAAAAAGTGGAAAAGTCAGAAAAAATAGGCACAGCTGGCGATTAGAGAAACCATTATCCCCCCTGCAAAAGAGTGAATATGTGCAACAAACTGAATTAAGTACTTTCTGAGTTAATTGATGCCTTTTACAAAGCATCAGTGTTGATATTTGTTGCGAGGTAGAATTGAGGATTATAGAAATATTTAACACTGCTTGACTTTGTTCAAACAATTTCTTAGGCAGTCAGGAAGGAAATTCCTTCTGTGAAGAAGTGGGTTGACATGTGGTGTGGCTGGGAAGCCAGGATTGAATAATTATGGGGTTCTGGACGGAGGAGGTTTGATGAGCTAAATTGTTTCCTCTTGTGTTAAACCACCTTCTGTTCAAATAAATCTGTCTAAACACATGCAGTTTGTTAAAAAAAAATCTTCAATTGCACATATATGATAAGGATATTCTAGTTGGTTATTGAGGACATCTAGCTGAAACCAAAGCATTAACAAAATACGGATTTACCTCTGACAATGAGAACTGCACGTTACGGCTGATAGTTTATTGCACTAATATATTAAACGAATATTACCTCATTATATCAGCAAATTGAGTAACTTTATTCATTTGCTGTTCATGGATGGTAGGATGTAGACTTACTTACACAGTTTTAATTTTTGCCCTTTTTGTGAAATCAACCATCCAGAATTATTTTGAGGCAATACAGACATAGGGAAGGAAATTCCTCTATGCATTATCTATTGGGAAACAAAAAAAATTCTAACTTGTTATTCCACCTGTGTGGGGCTTAGCTACACACAACACATGAAGAAGACTTTCCTCCAAAGCAGTTCTCCACAGAGATGAGAACACTGTTGAAAGTTCACATGCATGATTTTCACGGTAGTACGTGGCTGAACAGAGAGACACATGCAGAAAGCCCAAACATTGCTTTGGTTAAAAAGTAATGAATAGCTCCTTCAGACACAGCTTTAGTGTATTAAATTTATCTTTTGAGGGAGGAGAAAGACGAAAAGATTTATTGTTCTAAACGAAAAGGAAACAAGTTATATTTGTTATACAAAATGATCTGACACTTAATCCTTGATGTAGACATTTGTCTTTTGTCTACAGCAGTTTTTCCCCAACCCTGTCACACCACATCTTCTATCAACCAATTTTATCCAAAATCTCCTCTTTGCCAAATTAAATCTTCTTTCCTTTCTCTAAGACAAGGAGCCAGGTGGCTCGCAGTTTCTTTACCATCTTTTCAAAATTGATGTATCCTTGTGTAAGGATTGCTGTAAACCACACCTGGAATCTGATTTAAGATGTTATGGTGTTGCCATAGAGCTCCTCAGCATAGTTTATAATTATGGTGTTTGTTGCCTCAATCTGCATTTTACAGCTTGTGTAACATCTTGCATGAGGTTTGTTCTTTTTAAAATTTCTTTAATTGTCTAAGAGCTTCATTAAGTCTATTCAGTGGGATATGCCACCAAAAGTACCTCTCATCTTGCAGAAGATATTCAAGGCATTATACTTTGTAAATGTCTAAAAAGATTAATGAAATATTTTTAGCTGCTTGGAAATGCAAGGGGAGAAGCGTTTTGGTTATAATAATGAAACTCAGTAGACTTTGTAGTCTACCTGCAGTTAATGGCAGGAAGGAAAGCATTTGGCTCATCATTCCTGGGATGACCAGAAACCTTCTTTTTACTAGGATGGTCATGGCTTTTAATTAAATACTCTGGTATCCAACAATTTACTAAAAATGTTTCAAATGTCCTGGTCGTCTCCTCATTCCCATTTTATTTTGATTTATTCTGGTTTAGTCTGTTTAAAACAGTAAATCACTTTATAAATTATGAAGCAGATATTACAACAAGCCACCTAGTTTCTATATGAATAACACGTAGACCCACAGCAGACTAACTGCTAGGCACAGTCGCAACATTGTATGTACTCAGCGTAAGGAGTTCTTAAAGGTGAACTCTTCTAGAGGCACACATGCAATATTTATTACTTTTCCAAAATAAAGTTAACTATTTATAAGAACTAGTGAATCATAAAGAGGGAGACAATAGAGGTTAGGGTGCAGCAGGATCTATAAAGGCATGGAGTGAGTGGACAGGAGCAGTGAAGGTGGGGAGTCAGGCGTGCAGGATCTGAGAAATTCATATGGGTCCATATGGGTTTTTCTGATAAGTGTTTCATTATTAGACCAATATCATTGGTATGACATGGTGAACAATGGCGGAAAATATCTTGCTTATGAGGCATATCCTGCATGAACTTTCAGCCTGCAAGATCTTCTAGAGGTGAAACACATGGTCAACAACCTTAAATTGTGATAAAATGCAGCTCTCAATCTCTGTTTGTTACTGCTTTGGAGAATGTTGAAACTACAGCTTTCTGGCAAGCAGAAAAATCCCTGTTGAGAAGCCAGTTTAACTCATTCGAGACAAGGAAGTGTCATGCTGGATTGGTAGCTAACAAGAGAAGCTCAATGGCACATTATTGGAATGGCCACTAAAAGTCCTTATTTAAATTGAGAAACAGCAAACATCATAAGAGAATTCAGTGCTCAATGACTGGTCAGAGCAAAGGTTTCTAAATCCAGAAGTGTATGTGGTAGAAAAATAAACCGTTAACATTTACGCAGAAATTAGGCACGATGGTCTACACAGATTTACCTCTCCAGGATTAATGGTCAAGTACTAAAACATATGGACCACATTAGATGACTGAATCTGAATTAGAAAACCATTGATGAGTGTACCACCAAGGTTGTAGCATCTCCAGATAAAGATCAAAGTTATAATGGAGACATTAAGTACTATTTGGGTAATCTGATGATTATCTCAGCTGCAATTAGCAAGATACACAGCCTGGTGAATACTAAAGTTATATCCTTGAGTTTGCAAGTTACCTGCATTGAATTCTAACTTGAAAATGATCTTAAAATTGACCTGATCCGACAGAAGGTACATGGCAAGCAGCTGAGATGCTCGGAACAATGAATTATAGAGTCATACAGCACGGAAACAAATTATCCATGACAACCAGGTTTCCCAAACTAAACCAGTCCCCATTTGCCTGCATTTGGCCCATATCCCCCAAACCTTTCCTATTCACGTACCGATCCAAATGTATTTTAAATATTGTAACTGTACCTGTATCTATCACTTCCTCTAGCAGTTCATTCCACATATGAACGATCGACTGTGTGAAAAAGTTTCCCCCTCAAGTATGGTGGCTCAGTGGGTTAGCATGGCCATGGGAAAGCAAGGTTACAGAGATAGGATAGGGGGAAAATCTGGGTGGGATGCTCTTCAGAGGGTTGGTGTGGACTTAATGAATTGAATGGCCTATTCCAGACTGCAGTAATTCTAGGATTCTGTTCTAATTCTTTCTCCTCTCACCTTAAAATTATGCCCTCTAGTTTTGAACTCTCCTATCCTAGATTTTTAAAAAACCTTTGTTATTCATATTATTTATGCCTCTCATGATTTTATAAACCCCTATAAGGTCAACCCTCAGCTTCCTGTGCTCCAATGAAAAAGTTCAAGCCTATCCAGCCTTTCCTTATAACTCAAACCCTCCAGTCCCAGCAACGTTCTTGTAAATCTTTTCCATACCCTCTTCAATTTGATAATATCCTTCCTATAGCAGGGTGACCAGAACTGTACACAATCCTCCAAAAGTGACCTACCCAATGTCCTGTACAATTGCAACATGACATCCCAACTCCTATACTCAATGGTTTGAACAATGAAGGCAAATGTGCCAAACAACTTCTTTACCACCCTGTCCACCTGTGACACAACTTTAAAGGAGCAATGCATCTGAACCCCAAGGTCTCTCTGTTCAATAACAGTCCCCAGGGCACTACCATTAACTGTGTAAGTCCTGCCTTATTTGTTTTACCAAAATCCAATACCTCACATTTATCCAAATTAAACTCCATCTGCTACTCCTCTGCCTATTGACCTATTGCCTAAATAATCAAGACCCCTTTGTAATCTTAGATAACCTTTTTCAATGTCCACTATACCACCAATTTTGATGTCATCTCTAAGCTTACTAACCACACTTCCTATATTCTCATCCAAATCATTTAAATAAATGACAAACCACAGTGGACACAGCAGGTCACAGGCCTCCAGTCCAAAACACAACCCTCAATCTTCACCCTCTGTCTCCTATCGTCAAGCCAATTTTTTACCCAGCTGGCAAACTATCCCCAACTCCCATGTGATCTAACTTTACTAACTAGTCTACCATGCGGAATCATCTCAAAGGCATTGCTAAAGTCCATATAACAACACTTCTCGCTCTGCCGTCATTTATCTTCTTGGTCATATCCTCAAAAAACTCACTCAAGTTTGTAAGGCTTGTTTTCCCATGCACAAATCCATGCTGACTATCCCGAATCAGTCCTTGCCTCTCCAAATACGTGTAAATCTTGTCTCAGAATATACAACTTATCCACCACTGATGTCAGACTCACCAGTTTATAGTTCCCAGGCTTCACCTTACAGCCTTTCCTAAATAAAGGCACAACATTTGCCTCCCTCCAGTCCTCCCAGCACCTCACCTGTGGATGTAGCTTATACAAATATCTCTTCTAGGGGCCCCACAGTTTTTTTCCTGGCTTCCCACAATAATCCCATGAAGTCCATATATGTGACAGCACAAAGGTGAGATGGAAAAAAGAACAAATCTGGTCCATTCTAATTGCAGAACCACTCCTGTTGCATTGCTCACTAGATCCCTTGCACAAACGGGACCAAAGACATTTTTCCCTCCCCACCCTTATCTGCTTTCTGGAGGGACCACTCTCTCCGTGACTCCCTTGTCCACTCCACACTCCCCTCCAGCCCCACCACACCCGGCACTTTTCTCTGCAACCGCAGGAAGTGCTACACCTGCCCCTACACCTTCTCCCTCACCCCCATTCCAGGCCCCAAGAAGACTTTCCACATCAAGCAGATGTTCACCTGCACATCTGCCAATGTGGTATACTGCATCTGCTGTTCCCGTTGTGGCCTCCTCTACATCGGGGAAACCAAGCGGAGGCTTGGGGACCGCTTTGCAGAACACCTACGCTCGGTTCGCAATAAACAACTGCACCTCCCAGTCGCGAACCATTTCAACTCCCCCTCCCATTCCTCAGACGACATGTCCATCCTGGGCCTCCTGCAGTGCCACAACGATGCCACCCGAAGGTTGCAGGAACAGCAACTCATATTCCGCTTGGGAACCCTGCAGCCCAATGGTATCAATGTGGACTTCACAAGCTTCAAAATCTCCCCTCCCCCTACCACATCCCAAAACCAGCCCAGCTCGTCCCCACCTCCCTAACCTGTTCTTCCTCCCACCTCAAGCCGCACCCCCATCTCCTACCTACTAACCTCATCCCGCCCCCTTGACCTGTCCGTCCTCCCTGGACTGACCTATGTCCTCCCTACCTCCCCACCTACACTCACCTTTACTGGCTCCATCCCCGCCTCTTTGACCTGTCTGTCTCCTCTCCACCTATCCTCTCCTCTATCCATCTTCTATCCGCCTCCCCCTCTCTCCCTATTTATTTCAGAACCCCCTTCCCCTCCCCCATTTCTGAAGAAGGGTCGAGGCCCAAAACGTCAGCCTTCCTGCTCTTCTGATGCTGCTTGGCCTGCTGTGTTCATCCAGCTCTATACCTTGTTATCTCAGATTCTCCAGCATCTGCAGTTCCTACTATCTCCGTAAGATATCGGAGCAGAATTAGACCATTTGGCCCATTCGAGTTTGCTTTGCCATTCAATCATGTTTAATATGTTTCTCAATCCCAGCCTCTTGCCTTCTCCCCATCATCCTTGATTTCCTTACTAATCAAGAATATATCTCTCTTTGTTTCAAATGCATTCAGTGACTTGGCCCCCTCAGCCTTCTGTGATAATGGGTTCCACAGATTCACAGCCCACTGACTGGAGAAATTCCTCATCTTATTTCTGAAGGGTCACCCCAACACCCTGATGCTGTGCACTCAGGTCCTAATCTCTCCTGCTAATCACTCTATCCAACTCCTCAGTGTTCTGTGTTTCCACAAGATTCTCCAGCGCATCTTTCTAAACTCCATTGAGCACAGACCTAAAGTCATCAACTGCTCCTCATATGACAAACCCTTCATTTTCAGGATCATTCTTGTAAACCTCCTCTGGACCCCTTCTGATGCCAACACATCCTTCCAAGGATATGGGACGCAAAACCACTCATAGTATTCCAAATGCGGTATGACCAGAGCCTTATACAGCCTCAGCAGTACATCCCTGCTCTTGTATCCTAGCCCTTTTGAAATGAATGCTAATATTGTATTTGCCTTTCCAATTGCCAACTGACCCTGCATCTTTACTTTAAGAGAATCCTGAACTCGGATGCCCAGTGCCCTTGTGCTTCAGATTTCTAAAGCCTTTCCCCATTTAGAAAACAGTCTCAACCCTATTCTTCTTGCCAAAGTGCATAATCTCACACTGTCCCAAATTGTATTCCATCTGTCACCTCTTTGCTGTCTCTCCTCACCTGTACAAGTCCTTCTGCAGCACCCCGCCCCCCCCAACTTCCTCAACACTATCTGCCCTGTTATCTATCTTTGTGTCATCTGCAAACTTAAAAACAATGGCCCCTTTTTTTTATTCATTCATGTGATGTGGGCATCGCTGGCTGGCCAGCACTTATTGCTGACTCCTAATTGCCTTGAGAAGATGGTGGGGAAGCTGCCTTTGTGAACCACTGCAGTTCGCATGCTATAGGTTGACCCTCAATGCCGTTAGGAAGGGAAATCCAAGATTTTGACCCAGGGACAGTGAAGGAATAGTGATATATTTCTAATTCAGGTTGATGTGTGGCTTTGAGGGGAACTTGCAGGTAGTGGTATTCCCATGAATCTGTTATCCTTGTCCTTCTAGATGGAAGTGGTTGTTGGTTTGGAAGTTGCTGCCTAAGAATCTTTGGTGAATTTCTGCAGTGAATCTTGTAAATAACATACAGTGCTATGACTTAGCATCAGCAGTGGAGGGAATGGATGCTTGTGGATATGGTACCAATTAGGTGGACTGCTTTGTCTTGGATGGTGTCAAGCTGTTGTTGGAGCTGCATCCATCCAGGCAAATGGGGAATATTCCAACACACTCCTGACTTGTGCCTTGTTGATGATGGACAGGCTCTGGGGAGTCAGGAGGTGGCTTACTCACTGCAGTATTCCTAGTGTATGACCTACTCTTGTAGCTACTGTGTTCATCTGGCAAGTCCAGTTGAGTTTCTGGTAATGGTAACCCCCAGGATATTGATATTGGGGGAATTCAATGACAGCACCAACACTGAATGTCAAGGGGTCGTGAATTAGATTGTCTCTTATTGGTATTGGTCATAGCCTGCCATTTGTGTGGTGTCGACGTTAATTGCCACTTTTCAGTCCAAGCCTGAATATTGTCCAGATCCTATTGCGTGAGAACAAGAACACCCCCACCTCTGGCCTTATGATAGAAGGAAGATCATTCATAAAGCAGCTAAAGTTTGTTGGACCTAAGACACTACCCTGAGAAGGTCCTGCAGAGATGTTCTGGAGCTGAGAAATCAGAGCTCCACAACCATCTTCCTATGTACAAGGTATGACTCCAACCACCGAAGCGTTTGATCCATGATACCCATTGATTCCAGTTTTGCTAGGGCTCCTTGATGCCACAATCAGTCAAATGCAGCCTTGATATCAAAGGCTGTCACTCTCACCTCACCTCTGGAATTTAGCTCTTTTGTGCAGGTTTGAGCCAAAGCTGTATGAGTTCAGGAGCTGAGTGGCCCTGTGGAACCCAAACTGGGCGTCACTGAGCTGGTTATTGCTGAGCAGGTGCTGCTTGAAAGCACTGTTGATGACACCTTTCCTCACTTTATTGATCAAGAGTAGAGATTTGGGGTGATATGGTCAGGCTGGATGTTGCTGCTTGTTGTGCACAGGACTTACTTGGGCAAGTTTCCTCAGGTTGGGTAGATACCAGTCTTGAAACTGTACTGGAACAGCTCGGCTTGGGGAACAACAAGTTCTCAAGCTCAAATCATTAGTAGTAATTGCCAGAATGTTGTCACAGCCCATAGCCTTTGCAGTATTCAGTGCCTCCAATCATTTCTCAATGTCATGTGGAATGAATTAAATTGGTTGAAGACTGATAACTTGTAATGCTAGGGACCACTGGAGGAGGTCAAGGTAGATCATCCACTTGGCACTTCTGCCAGAAAATTGTTGCTAATGCTTCAGCCTTATCTTTTGCACTGATGTGTTGGGCTCTTCCATTATTGGGAATGGGAATATTTATGGAGAATCCTTCTCCAGTGTAGAGTCATAGAGTTGTACAGCATGGAAACAAACCCTTCAGTCCAACTTGTCGATGCCGACTAGATATCCTAAACTAATCTAACCCCATTTGGCAGCATTTGGCCCATATCCCTCTAAACCCTTCCTATCATGTACCCATCTCGATGCTGTTTAAATGTTAAAATTGTATCAGCCTCCACCACTTCTCCTGGCAGCTCATTCCATACACTCACCACCCTCTGCGTGAAAACATTGCTGCTTAGGTCCCTTTTATATCTTTCCCCTCTCATCTTCAACCTCTGCCTTCTAGTTTTGGACTTCCCAATGCTGGGGAAAGTACCTTGGCTATTCATCCTATCCATGACCCTCATGAGTTCATAAGTCTCTATAAAGTCACTCCTCAGCCTCTGATGCTCCAGGGAAAACAACACCAGCCTATTCAGCATCTCCCTATAGATCAAACCCTCCAACCTTGGCAACATCCTTGTAAATCTTTTCTGCACCCTTTCAAGTTTCACAACATCTTACCTATAGCAGGGATACTAGAATTGAATGCCATATTGCAAAAGTGGCCTAACCAATGGCCCATACAACTGCAACATGACACCCCAGTTCCTGTATTCAATACTCGGACGTCAGGCTCACCGGTCCATAGTTCCCTCGCTTTACCTTATCATCTTTCTCAAATAATTCATCCACATGAGCCACTCTCCAGTCTCTTCCAGCACCTTACCTGTGGCCATTAAATGATTTGGATGCGAATATAGGAGGTATGGTCAGTATGTTTGCAGATGACACCAAAATTGGAGGAATAGTGAAGAAGGTTACCGCAGAGTACAATGGGATCTTGATCAGATGGGCCAATAGGCTGAGGGGTGGCAGATGGAGTTTAATTTAGATAAATGTGAGGTGCTGCATTTTGGAAAGGTAAATCAGGGCAGGGCTTAATGGTAAGATCCTGGGGAGTATTGCTGAACAATGAAACCAGGTTCATATTTCCTTGAAAGTGGAGTCCCAGGTAGACAGGGTAGTGAAGAAGGCATTGGTATGCCTGCATTTATTGGTCAGTGCATTGAATATAGAAGTTGGGAGGTCATGTTGTGGCTGTTCAGGACATTGGTTAGGTTACTTTTCGAATAATGCATGCAATTATGGTCTCCCTGCTGTAGGAAGGATGTTGTGAGGCTTGAAAGGGTTCAGAAAAGATTTTCAAGGATTTTGCCAGGGTTGGAGGATTTGAACTATAGAGAGAGGCTGAATAGACTGGGGCTATTTTCCCTGGAGTGTCAGAGGCTGAGGGGTGAACTTATAAAGGTTTATAAAATCATGAGGGACATGGATAGCCAAGGTGTTTTCCCCAGTACAGGGGAGTCCAAAACTAGAGGGTATAGTTTTAAGTTGAGAGGGAAAGATTTAAAAGAGACCTAAGGTGGCAACATTTTCATGCGGAGGGTGGTGCATGTATGGAATGAGCTGCCAGAGGAAGTGGTGGAGGCTGGTATAATTGCAACATTTAAAAGGCATCTAGATGGGTATATGAGTTGGAAGGGTTTAGAGGGATATGGGCCACATTCTGGCAAGTGAGACTGGATTAATTTAGGATATCTGGTCAGCATCGACAAATTGGACCGAAGGGTCTGTTTCCATGCTGCACAGCTTTATGACACTATGACTCTACCAATGATACAAATATCTCAGCAAGGGGCCCAGCAATCTCTTCCCACAAAGTTCTGGGATACTCCTGTTCAGGTCCCAGACATTCATCCACCTTTATGCATTGTAAGATGTCAAGCACCTCCTCCTCTGTAATATGGACAATTTTCAAATATCACTGTTTTATTTCTCCAAGTTGTCTAGCTTCTATATTCTAATCCACGGTAAATACTGATGCAAAATACTCATATAGTATCTGACCCATCTCCTTCACACATAGATTGTCTTGTTGATCTTTAAGTTGCACTATTCTATCCCTCGTTACCCTCTTTCCCTTAATGTATTTGTAGTATCCCTCTTTGGATTCTCTTTAACCCTATTTGCCAAAGCTATCTCATGTCCTTTTTTTGCCCTCCTGATTTCCCTTTTGAGTATACTCCTACTGATCTTGTACTCCTTAAAGGGTTCACTCAACTGTGCTGTCTGTACCTGCCATGTGTCTCCTTCTTTTTCTTGACCAGAGCCTCAATTTCTCCAGTCATCCAGCATTCCCTACACTTACTAGCCTTGCCCTTTGCACTAACAGGACCATATTGCCTCCGGTCTCCCATTATCTCATTTTTGAAGGCCTCCCACTTTCCAACCGCCCATTCACCAAAAATAGCTTCTCCCAATCAACTTTTGAACGTTCTTGCCTAATACTGTCAAAATTGGTCTTACTCCAATTTAGATCTCTTACTTTTAGATCTGGTCTATCCTTTTCCATAACTACTCTAAAGCTAATAGAATTATGACCACTGGCCCCAAATGCTCCTTCACTGACAGTTCAGTCACTCGTCCTGTCTTATTTCCCAAGAGAAAGTCAGGTTTTGCTCCTTCTCTAGTAGGTTCATCCACATACTGAATCAGAAAATTTTCTTGTTTACACTTAGAGTCACAGAGTCCTAGAGATATACAGTACGGAAACAGACCCTTCGGTGCAACTTGTCCATGCTGACCAGATATCCTAGATAAATGTAGTCCCATTTGCCAGCAGTTGGCCCATATCCCTCTAAACCCTTCCTATTCATATACCCATCCAGATGCCCTTTAAGTGTTGTTATTGCGCCAGCCTCCACCACTGCCTCTGGCAGCTCATTCCGTACACGCACTACACTCTGCGTGGAAAAAGTTGCCCCTTAGGTCCGTTTTATATCTTTCCCCTCTCATCTTGAAGACATGCCCTCTAGTTTTGGACTCCCCCATCCCAGGGTAAAGACATTGTCTATTTATCCTATCAATGTCCCTCATGATTTTATAAACTCTATAAGTTCACCCTTCAGCCTCTAATGCTCCAGGAAAAATGACCCCAGCCCATTCAGCCTCTCCCTATAGCTCAAACTCTCCAACCCTGGCAACATCTTTGTAAATCTTTTGTGAACACTTTCAAGTTTCACAACATCCTTCCTGTAGCTGGGAGACCAGAATTGAATGCAGTATTCCAAAAGTGACCTAACCAATGTCCTGTACTGTCACAACATGACTTCCAACACCTATACTCAATGACGAATAAAGGCAGGCATATCAAACGCCTTCTTCATTATCGTATCTACCAGTGACTCCACTTTCAAGGAACAATGAACCTGCACTCCAAGGTCTCTGTTCAGCAGCACTCTCCAGGATCTTACCATTAAGTGTATAAGCCCTGCCCCTGATTTACCTTTCCAAAATGCAGCTCCTCACATTTATCTAAATTAAACTCCATCTACCACTTCTCAGGCCATTGGCCCATCTGATCAAGATCCCATTGTTTGCTGAGGTAACCTTTTTCACTGCCCACTACTCCTCCATTTTTGGTGTCATCTGCAAACTTATTAACCATACCTCTGAATTTCACATCCAAGTCATTTATACAAATGACAAGAAGCAGTGGACCCAGCACTGATCCTTGTGGCACACCACTGATCACAGGTCTCCAGTCTGAAAAGCAACCCTCCACCACCACCCTCTGTCTTTTAAGTTTGAACCAGTTTTGTATCCAAATGTCTAGCTCACCTTGAGTTCCATGTAATCTAACTTTTTTAACCAGTCTACCGTGAGGAACATTGTCAAACGCCACATAGATCATGTCTGCCGCTCTGCCCTCATCAGTCCTCTTCATTACTTCTTCCAAAATCATAATCAAGTTAGTGAGACATTATTTCCCATGCACAAAGCCCTGCTGATTATCCCTTATCGTCTTTGCCTTTCCAAATACATGTCAGGATTCCCTCCAACAACTCGTCCACCACCAATGTCAGGCTCACTGGTCTATAGTCCCCTGGCTTCTCCTTTCCACCTCTCTTAAATAGTGGCACCATGTTAGCCAACCTCCAGTCTTCCAGCACCTCACCTGTGACCATCGATGATACAAATATTTCAGCAAGGGGCCCAGCAATCACCTCCCTAGCTTCCCACAGAGTTCTTGGGTATACTTGATCAGGTCCTGGGGATTTATCCACTTCTATGCGTTTTAACCCATCCAGTACCTCCTCCTTTGTAATATGGACATTTTTCAAGATGTCGCTATTTATTTCCCCACGTTCTATAGCTTCCATATCCTTCTCCACAGTAAACACAGTTAATAAATTCCTCTACATCCAAGCCGTTTACACTGTGGCAGTCCCAGTCTATGTTTGGAAAGTTAAAATCCCCTACTATTACCACCCTATCATTCTTACAGATATCTGAGATCTCCTTACAAATGTGCTTCTTAATTTCCCACTGACTATTGGGGGATCTATAGTACAATCCCAAAAAGGCGATCATCCCTTTCTTATTTCTCAGTTCCACCCAAATAACTTCACTGAACGTACTTCCTAAGTATAGCCATCATGTTATCCCTAACCAAAAGCGCCACTCCCCCTCCTCTCTTGACCCCTTTCTATAGCATCTATCCCCTGGAACATTAAGCTGCCAGTCCTGTCCTTTCCTGAGTCATGTTTCCGTAATAGCTATGATATTCCAGTCCCATGTTCCCAACCATGCCCTGAGTTCATCAGCCTTACCAGTCAGGCCTCTTATTGAAATAAATGCAGTTTAATTTATCAGTCTTACCTCGTTTTATGCCATGCTCTTGCCTGCCTTAACTATTTAACTTGCTCCTTCTCAACTGTACCAGCCTCAGACTTATCTCTTTTCTCACTATCTCTTTGGGTCCCAACCTTGCTCCCCTTTACTAGTTTAAAGCCTCCTGAGTAGGATGAGCAAATCTCCCCATCAGGATATCGGTCCCCTCCCAATTCAGGTGCAAACCGTCTTCCTTATACAAGTCACTTCTACCCAGAAGAGATTCCAATGATCCAAAAATGTGAATCCTTGTTCCTTGCACCAGCTCCTCAGTCATGCATTCATCTGTTCTATCCTCCTATTCCTACTGTCAGTAGCATGTGACACCAGGAGTAATCCAGATATTATTACCCTCAAAGCTGAATACATTTTAACCTCCTGCCTGTTTTTCTATATTGTCCCTTCGCAACCTTGTCCCTTTCTCTTCCTATATCGTTGCTACCAATGTGTATAATGACCTCCTGCTGGTCACTCTCCCCTTTTAAGAATATTCTGCACTCTTTGTGAGACATCCTTGGTCCTGGCACCAGGGAGACAACACACTATTTTGATGTCTCGCTGACAGTCGCAGAAATGTCTGTCTGTGCCCCTGACTAGAGAGTCCCCTTTCACAACTGATCGCTTGGAACCTGACATAACCCTCACTGCAGTAGAGCCAGTCTTGGTACCGGAAACCTGGCTGTCAGAGCTATGTTCCCATGAGAGTCCATCACCCCCTACATTTTACAAAGCCACAAACATATTTGAGATGGGGATAGCCACAGGAGACTCCTGCACAACCTGCCTACCGCTTTTACCTTTCCTAGAGTTAACCCATTACTTGACTCTATCTGCAGTTTCTCTACTTTCCTGAAACTGCCATCACTCATGCAGTGAGTTGGTTAATTGTCCACTACCATTCATGATTGGATGTGACAGGACTGGAGAACTTAGATTTGATCCGTTGGTTGTGAGATCACTTAGCATTGTCTATCACTTGCTGCTTATGTAGTTTGGCATGCAGTCCTGTTTGGGAGCTTCATCAGGTTGACACCACCATTTTAAGATATAAAAACAATTGCTGGAAAAGCTCAGCAGATTTGGCAGTATCTTTGAAGAAAAACCACGGTTAATATTTCGGGTCCGGTGACCCTTCCTCACAACTGCTTCAATTTTCATTTTTAGATATGCATGATGCTGCTCTTGGCTTGTCTTTCTGCTTTCTCCATTGAACCAGGGTTGGTCCTTGGCTTGATAGTTGAGTGGGGGATATGCTGGGCCATGAGGTTACAGATTATGCTGGAGTATAATTCTGCTGCTGTTCACGGCCCACGGTGCTTCATGGATGCCCAGTCTTGAGTTGCTAGATCTGTTTGAAGTCTGTTTCATTTAGCACGGTGATAGTGCCACACAACACAATGGAGGTTATTCTCAATTTAAAGGCAGGACTTCATCTGCACAAGGACTGTTCAGTGGCCACTCTTACAGATACTGTAATGGAAGATGCATCTGCAGCCAGTAGATTGATAAGGCTGAGGTCAAGTATGTTTTTCCCTCTGGTTGGTTCCCTCACCATCTGCCACAGACTCAATCCAGCAGCTTTGTTGTTTAGGACGCAACAAGCTCAATCAGTAGTCCTGCTGCCAAGCCACTCTTGGTGGTGGACTTCAAAATCCACCACCCTGGAGTACATTTTATGCCCTTGCTCGCCACAGTGTTCTTCAAGTGTTGCTCAACATAGAGGAGTACAGATTCATCAGCCGAGGGAGGACAGTACTTTGTAATCAGCAGGAGGTTTCCTTGCCTATTGTTTAACCTGAAGCCATCTTGGGGGTTGTGAGTCAATGTTGAGGACACCCAGCAACTCCCTTCAGACTGTATGCCACTATGCCGCCACCTCTGCTGATCGTGAGACAGGATATACCCATGGCTGGTGATGGTTATGTCTGTAAGGTATGATTCTGTGAGAATGCCTGCTTCAGGCTGTTGCTTGACTAGCCTTTCCCAATTTTGGCACTAGCCCCAGATATTAGTGAGGACAACATTGCAGGATCGACAGGACTGTTTCTACTATTGTCTTTACTAGTACCTTGGTTGATGCCAGGTGGTCTGTCTGGTTTCATCTTTTGTTGAGTCTTTGTAGCGATTGATACAAACTGAGTGGCTTTCTAGGCCATTTCAGAGGGCAGTTGAGAGTCAAGCACACTGCTGTGGGTCTGCAGTCTGAAGTTACATGTAGGCCAGACAAGGTGAGGATGACAAATTCCCTTCCCTGAAAGACATTACCGAGCTATGTCTTTTCTGACAATCGACAGTGGTTTCATGGTCATCAGTAGATTCTTAATTCCAGATTTTTTTTTGATTGAATTCAAATTCCACCATATGCCATGGTGGAATTCAACCCTCGATTCCCAGAACATGAGCTGAGTTTCTAGATTAATAGTCTGGTGATAAAACCACTAGGCCATCACCAGTTCCCTCATCTAGATTGTTAATGTATAACTTGAATCGCTATGGTCCCAACATGGACCCCTATGAAACCCCACCATTCACTGGCTGCCATCCTGAAACAGACCTCTTTTTCCCCACTCTCTGCCGGTCAGCGAATTGTCTATCCATTCCAGTATTTTGTTCTTAACAATGACTACAATGTCACTGATTACTGTGTGTATTCAATGGTATCTACAAACAAAGTTATCATCATGTGACCTGGACAAGCACCAAATGGATTGCAGTGGTTCGAGAAGGCAGCTCATCATCACTAACTTCTCAAGGGCAAGTGGTGATGGGCAGCAAATGCTGGTCCAATCAAAAGCTCACATCCATGAATGAATCAACAAAATATCAAAATAACAAAATAACAACAAAATCAACCGACACTCACTCATCTCAATCCACATGGACAAGGAGAATCATGACTTCGACTGGGACAACACCAAGATCCTGGGACAGGCTAGGCAGAGACAAACACGAGAATTCCTGGAAGCATGGCACTCCACGAAGCATGCTATTAATAAACACATTGAACTCGACCCCATATACATTCCACTACGGAGGAAACCCAGAAGTGAGGCAATCCATCGCAACGGACCCCAGAGTTTAAAAACCAGGCGGGAAAACACACCGACGCTTCATCAGAGGCTGCACTGAGGATGTTACCAAGCATGGTAATGAAACGTCTGCGGAACAACAAACCAGCTCGGTGAGCCAACCAACCTCAACACCCACAACCCGAGCTACAGATCTACTCCAAAACCTTAGAATCAACAAAAAAAAGGTAGCCAACTACCTACATGTTAATTGAGTTGATGAGAATGAAAAAGTAGTTCTCAAATCAAAAGGTAGCTCCTGCAAATCAAAGAAGTAATGCTTGAAAATCTCAAGTGGAGCCCTTGAAAGAAAAATTATCTTGACCCCCAGACACCTGCCTTTGGTTTCCCAACATCTCAATCAACATGGGACCAAGCCTTCCCATATCTTTTTCAATTCGTCTTGATCTTGATTTTTAAAAATCTGCTCAGCTAAATAATTTCAGGAATGATTTTGTGAGCAATCCAAAACGAATTCAGCTGCCTTGTTCTTTCCTCGTAGTCATAGGCCCTTCCCTGCTTCAAATATTGCTTTGAAAATGTGATGTTTTGAACTGCTTAATTCTGGAGCACTAAGATATGGTATGGCCAGCAGTGATAAATAAAAAGCCTATCTTGTTTAATCAGCTGAAATGATGTTTAATGCAGATAGTAATTTTAAAACCTGGCATACTGTAACGATAATTGTTATTAATCCTGAACTATAGTGACCAATGATATGAGAACTTGATTTCATAAGCAGATAATCAAAATAATAATTTCTAATACTATAGTACTCCATACCTGGGTTAATGGTGAGTATGAGTTTTAACAGTAAAAGCTGAAGAGATGGCAGTTAGACGTTTTGAATCTGTGGTAGGGTTTTATCACAAACTTAAGGCAACAACCCGTTTGTGTTGGGAAGGACAACCGCTTTTCTTTCACAAGTATGGCAATAGTCTGAAAGATTTTTTATGGGGTTAATTGATAGTTGAATTTGTGTACACTGTCAAAAAGTAATGATCAATGTTTTTTGCTTCTGAGGTCTCCCTCCCATTTTAGAAAATGTCAAATGTAAAGTATGTTAGGACAAGAATTTTTTTTTTTAATTTTAATTTGTGAACCGTGGTGACAGTACTGGCTATTGTCAGATGGTTTTAAAAATCAGCAATAAATCTACACACACGGTCCAGCACAGAAAGTGATAGACCATCAGAAATGATCTGCACCACAGCTTCAGGCTAAATACCCAATGGAAGGCAGTGTATTTTTTGTATATGTGTGATTTTGGGGTACAGGGCTATGTGTTCCCAGTGGTAAAGGCAGCAGGCAGTTGTTTAGGCACTTGTGCCATGCTTGGCTCTCCAAGCAACTGCAATGGCCAAGCAGCAGTCAGTCACAAAGGGCAAACTGTGAAATCAGTTGAATATTTGCTAATATTCTGATTAATTCTTATCCCATTGCCCCATAAAAGGGGTCTCTCTTCTGTTCCACAATAAGTGTTTCATTCAAACTTAATCACTTTTACTTTCCTATTGGTAATTTTGTGAAATGTTCTCCCAGTGCCGTGATAAGAAGAGCACAATGCAATTTTTACAGCATACTTATAGCATATTTATTTCTGTTGACCGTGTTCAGCTCAATTGTTCTAAGATTTTTCGTAACTGTCAACCAGTTATACTGTTGAATTCATGTCACTATTTGGATAAACATAATATGTATTTGAAACTTGATTTGTTTTCATCATTTGTTCTCTAATTATCTATTCCTTTCCTGAAGATGTTATCACTTTATTTGAGTACTACTCACTGTACTCTTGTTTTTCTAGTGTTTCATTTCTTAGCCTTTACAACAAGTGACAAGCCTTCTCCGAAAAATAGGTTGCGATGCCTGTTAAGGTTAGGACGCAAATGTGAGCAGAGCTCTGAATACTTACTCCACTAGATTGTGTATGGTGCCTTTCTGGCTAGTACATCACTGAAGGGATAAGACCATATGAAATAGGAACTAGAGTAGGCCATTCAGCCCCTCGAGCTTGCTCCATCATTCAATAGGACCATGGCTGATCTGACATTCCTCACATTCACATTCACTTTCCTGCTGTTTCTCCATAACCCTTGATTTCCCCTACTGATCAAGAATCTATCTACCTCCAGCCTTAAATGTATACTAGGATTCTGCTCACCACCATCTTCCCCCCACCCCACCCCCTCCACGCCCACAGCTCTATTTGGCAAGGAGTTTCAGACTCTCAAATCTGAGGTGAAATTCCTCCTTATCTCAGTCTTAAATTGGCACCCCTTAATTCTGAGACTGTGCCCTCTGGTCCTAGATTCTCCCATGAGGGGAAACATCCTCTCAACATTTGCCCTGACAAACCCTTTGAGAAGGCATCTGGATGGGTATATGAATAGGAAGGGTTTAGAGGATATGGGCCAATTGCTGGCAAATGGGACTAGATTTATATAGGCTATCTGGTCAGCGTGAACAAGTTGGACCGAAGGGTCTGTTTCCATGCTGTGTATCTCTATGACTTTATGACTCTAATCCTACACGTTTTAATGAGATCTCTTCTCATTCTTGTAAACTCCTGTGAGTAGAATCCCAACCTGATTAGACGATCCATCCATACTAAGAATCATCCTAGTGAACCTTTGAACTGCCTCCAATGAACTGAGAATAAAAAGAAGAATTATGCACATGCTGGAGATCTGGATCAAAAACAGAAACTACTGACAGAGCAGGTCTGGCAGAATCTGTGGGAAGAACGCAGTCCAGCATTAACTGTGATTTCTTCAGACAGATGTTGCTAGACCTGCTGAGTTTCACCAGCAATTTCTGTTTTAGTTTGCAGCAAAATGATATCTTTCCTTCAGTAAGGGGACCAAAATTGCTCACAGTACTCCAGATGTAGTCTCATCGGCACCTTGTGCAGTTGTAGTAAGACTCACCTACTCGTTTATGGCAATCCTCTTGAAATAAGGGCCGCCTTCCTGATTACCTGCTGTATCTTTGTGCTAGCTTTCTGTGTTTCGTGTACAAGTACCCCCAAGTCCCTGCAGTTTTTCTCCATTTAAGCAATATGGTGTTGTTTTGTTCTCCCTTGCACAATGAACAACTTCGCATTTTCCCACATTATGGTCCATCTGCCAACTTTTTTCCCCACTTACTTAATTTGTCAATATCTCTCTGTAAATTATTTGTATCTCTCTTGCATCCTGCCTTTCCACCTACTTTTGTGTCGTCTGCAAATTTGCCTGCACTATGTTCACTTCCTTCCTCCAAGTCATGAATATATATTGTGAAGAGTTGTGGTCTCAGCATTTAACCATGTGGAATGCCACTAGTCACAGCTCATCAATGTGAAAAAGAACGTCTTATCCTTACCCACCACCAAAGACATCTTTCCCTCCCCACCCTTATCTGCTTTCCGGAGGGACAACTCTCTCCGTGACTCCCTTGTCCGCTCCACACTCCCCTCCAGCTCCACCACACCCGGCACTTTTCCCTGCAACCGCAGGAAGTGCTACACCTGCCCCCATACCTCCTCCCTCACCCCCATCCCAGGCCCCAAGAAGACTTTCCACATCAAGCAGATGTTCACCTGCACATCTGCCCATGTGGTATACTGCATCCGCTGTACCCGGTGTGGCTTCCTCTACATCGGGGAAACCAAGCGGAGGCTTGGGGACCGCTTTGCAGAACACCTATGCTCGGTTCGCAATAAACAACTGCACCTCCCAGTCGCGAACCATTTCAACTCCCCCTCCCATTCCTCAGACGACATATCCATCCTGGGCCTCCTGCAGTGCCACAACGATGCCACCCGAAGGTTGCAGGAACAGCAACTCATATTCCGCTTGGGAACCCTGCAGCCCAATGGTATCAATGTGGATTTCACAAGTTTCAAAATCTCCCCTCCCCCTACCGCATCCCAAAACCAGTCCAGCTCGTCCCTGCCTCCCTAACCTGTTCTTCCTCCCACCTATCCCCTCCTCCCACCTCAAGCCGCACCTCCATCTCCTACCGACCAACCTCATCCCGCCCCCTTGACCTGTCCGTCCTCCCTGGACTGACCTATCCCCTTCCTAACTCCCTACCTACACTCACCTTTACTGGCTCCATCCCTGCCTCTTCGACCTGTTTGTTTCCTCTCCACCTATCCTCTCCTCTATCCCTCTTCTATCCGCCTCCCCCTCTCTCCCTATTTATTTCAGAACCCCCTTCCCCTCCCCCTTTTCTGATGAAGGGTCTAGGCCCGAAACGTCAGCCTCTCTGCTCCTATGATGCTGCTTGGCCTGCTGTGTTCATCCAGCCCTGCACCTTATTGTCTTATCCTTTCTTGCTGTTTCCTGTCCATGAGCCAATTCTTTATCCATGATATTATACTACCTGCAACACAATGAGATTTTATCATAGGATTAACCTTTTGTGAGGTACTTTGTCAAATGCCTTCTTGAAATCCAAATACAACATATCTATTGGTTCTCCTCTATCCACGCTGGTAGACACTTCCTCAAAAATCTCTAATAAATTAGTCAGACATGATTTCCCTTTCATGAAGCCATGCTGACTTTGCTTGTTAGATTAAGATTTTCCAAATGTTCTGCTATTACTTCCTTCATAATTGATTCCAATACTTTCCAATAATAAATATTAATCAAATCGGCCTATAGTCACCCGTCTTTTGCCTCCATCCCTTTTTGAATAGGGGTGTTATATTAGCCGTTTTCTAATCCCCTTTTCCAAATGCAACAATTTTTGGAAAATTACAAGCAATGCGTCCATTATCTCTATAGCTACCACTTTTAGAATCCTAAGATTCAAAGCATCAGGGCCATGGAACTTATCTGCCTTTAGCCCCATTTGTTTGTCTAATATAACTCCTTTAGTGATGGTAATGCTACTTAATTCCTCCTCCATATTCTTTAGTATTAATGGAATGTTTGAAGTATCAACAAAGATCAGCGGTGGGACCTCTTTTGTTTGTAATATGTATATGATATGGATAATAATATGTAATATATGTATGATTTGGATAATAATGGAGGTGGTCTAATTAATAAGTTTGTGGATGATCTGAAAATTGATGGAATTGTCAGGAAGATTGTCAAAGGATATAATAGGTTATAGATTAGTTAGAAAGTTCGGTGGAGAAATGGCAGCCAGAGTTTGACCCAGACAAGTGCAAGGTGATGCATTTTGGGAGGTCAAATGCAAGAGGAAAGTATACCTTTAGGGTACTGATATGCAGAGGGATCTTGGGGTGCAGGCCCATAGCTCCCAGATGGCAGCACAAGTAAATAAGGTGGCCAAGAAGGCTTTTCATGCTTGCCTTCATTAGTCAAAACATTGAGTATAAAAATTGGCATGTCATGTTGCAGTTGTATAAAACTTTAGTTAGGCCACATTTGGAGTAGTGTGTGCAGTTCTGGTCTTCAAGGCTATCACCGACTTTGTCCTCTTTAAACGCTTTTCCTTTCAACGTAGTAGTCTCTTAACTCCTTGGTTAGCCATGATTGGTTGGCTTATCTGTCTCTGAGAATGTTTCGACTTTACTAGGATGCATTTTTGCTGAGAATCACGAATTACCTCCTTCGATGTCTGCTTGCTTGCTGTCATTCCTGCTAATCTATCCAACCAGCTTGCATTTGCTAACTCCATCCTAATTTCATTGTAATACTCTTTATTTAAGCTGAACACAATTGTTTTGGACCAAGTGTCTCACTCTCAAGCTGAATACTAAATTCTATTATGTTATGATCACTACTTCCTAGGGGATCTTTTAACCTGGGGTAATTCATTAAACCTGCAATATTATCCATTACCAGATCCAGGGTAGTTTGTTCCCTATTGACTCCAAGCCTTATTGCTGTAGGAAACTATTTCTAATGCACTAATGAATTTATTATTTTGGTGTTTTATTTCCCCCATACATTGATTCTGTGATATTGGGCTGCATAGGAATAGTAATTTTGACAGAACCTTGAGTATTGAGCAAATATTGAATCTGTGATTTTTGGTCTAGAGATTCATAAAAAAGCTTCACATCACAAATGTAGTTAAAAGTGGTATGTAGCATTTATCACATTGTAACAACAAGAAGTTCTGTTTAAAAAGACCCATAACGTAATTAAATATCACAAGAATGCTTAATAGAGGCATTATAAAACAAAATATGATAATGTGATGGCCAAAACGTTGGTCAAAGAGGTAGGTTTTAAGGAATGTCATAAAGAAAGAAAGAAAGGGGGTTCCACAGCTTAGGACATTATACCTGAAATATTGTCATACTTAATTTGATACGTCACACATGTGGTATGTGATTTGTACTTGGTCAATTTGTAGCTGTAACTTTGAAACATGTTTTTCATTTTGGTTGCACTTGTGATGGATCCCTTTTCTTACAATACAATAATTGAGGTTAGAATATACCATTCATATTAGCATGGTCAACATCTGCAAGAAATTGGTGAGGTGTAAAATAAATGATATAATGGATTACAAACTGGAAACTAGAAGCATAAATTTAGCACTCATATCTATTTTCATGAGTTAGTATCTTTTTAAAATCATTGATGATTTTGTTCGAAGTGCACAAACATAAATCTCTTTGACAAGATCCAAAGAGCAAAACAGATCCAGAAATAGCAATAGGGGATGGTTTTGCAAAAATAGTCCAACTGACTCACTGTCAAAGTTAACCTGTGTCAAAAGTCATAGTGGTAACAGTACACATGCTGTCAAAAGGTGTTCCTTACAACAATTTGACGTACAACGTTGACAAAGACCAAGCTAATGGAACTGAACATGTATGATATTTGTAAAATTTGTGCTTAGCGTGATTGAAAATTTTGTTGCTTCTATGGATACCAACTTCAAGTGAGCAGTTTGAATGTTTGAGAATATTTTCATCAATCCTTCAATCCTTCAATCATAAATAGTTATTTAGCCTTCACAGTCTGCTGTTGGTGTGGGAATTTGTATGTAATGACGTTATAAACCATGGAATGAAATTTCTATCGCCTCCCAAAACATTATTGACAACAGAATACATATTATCCTTGAACTATAAGGTGATTAGAGCCTGTGGTACATTTCACACCTGATTAGGAATCTCCATAAAGGTTTGATTTCCAATACTGGCTCCAAAAAAAGCCTTCTTGCTTTCATTGAACTGGCCATAATGATCATATAAATGTCCTTGTGCAGGGTGGTCTACTTTGTGAATTTGTAAGAGACAAGTTATGAATTAATAGCAAAAGTAGGCCCTCAGTTTTGCTCCTCCATTCAATAAGATCACAGTTGAACTTTGACTTCAATTCTACTTTATCTGCAATCTCCAAATCCCTTGAATCCGCTGACAGTTCTCTTAAATGTACTTATTGACTGAGCATCCATAACAACTCTGAGGTACAGAATTATCTCAGTCTTAAGTACTTTTCCTGAGACCTTGGTCACCAAGTTCTAGACTCATTAGTAAAGTGCACCTTTTTTGTTATTTCTTGTAATAAGGGCATCACTGGCAAAGTCAGCATTTGTTGTCCTTGAGAAGGTGGTAGGGAGCCCCCGTTTTGAATAGCTGCAGTTTATGTGTATAGGTGGATCCACTGTGCTTCTTGCAGTATAAATGGAGATTGCAAGTCTAGTTTTGGTCCCAATGACTGATGGAATGGCAATATATTTCCAAACCAAGGTGATGTGTGACTTGGAGGTGAACTTAACGTTGCATGCATCCACTGCCCTGCTTTGGCAGATGCTTCAGAATGAGGATATGTGACTTAACATTCTGAAGGGGCTTGTCAGGTAGACTGGAAAATCAAGAACATTGGGCACAGTCTCTGGGCGTGGAGTTGATCATTTAGGGCTGAGAGGAAAAAGTTTTTCCCTCAGGTTGTAGATCATTGGGATTCTCCAGCACAGAGGGTTCTGGATACTCCATTGTTGAATATATTTACGACTACAGTAGACAGAGTTTGGGAATTGAGGGATATGGGGAGACAGCAGAAAAGTGGAATTTGGAAAGAACATTGGCCATGATCAGATTGACTTGCACAGCAGGTTTGAGGAGCTGTATGATGTACTCCTATTCTTACGTTCTTATTTTCTTAAGAGTTACTCCAGTACATCTTATAGATATTACACACTGCTATTGTATATTTGTGCTGGAGGGAATAAATAATTAACATGGCGGATAAGGTACTAATTAATTTATTCTTCCTCATTCACTCTGGGATATGGGTATCACTGGATGGGCAGCATTTATTGTCCATCCCGAGATTCCCTTGAGAAGGTGTCAGTGAGCTGCCTTCTTGAACCGCTGCAGTCCATTTGATGTAGATACACACACAATGCCTTTAGGGAAGGAGTTCCAGGATTTTGACCCATTGATGCTAAAGGAACAATGATGTATTTCCAAGCTAGGGTGGTGTGTGGCTTGGAGGGGAACTTGCAGATGGTAGTGTTCTCAAGTATTTGCTATCATTGGCCTTCTAGATAGTAGTGGTCGTGGATTTGAAAGATACTGTGTAAGGAACCTTGATGATTTTCTGCAGTTCATCTTGTAGGTAGTATACACTGTTGCTACTGAGCATCAGTATTGGAGGGAGTAGATGTTTGTGGGTGTGGTGCCAATCAAGTGGGCTACTTTGTCTTGGATGGTGTCAAGTTTCTCGAGTGTTGTTGGTGTTGAGGCAAATGGAGGGTATTCCATCACACTCCTGACTTATGCCTTGTAGATGGTGAACAGGTTTCAGGGAATCAAGAGGTGAGTTCACTGCTGGACGATTCCTAACCTCTGACCTGCTTTTGTAGCAACAGTATTTATGTGGCTATCCCAATTAAATTTCTGATGATAGTAACCCCCAGGATGTTGATACTGTGAGATTCAGTATGGTTATATTGTTGAATGTCAAGGTGTGACGATTAGATTCTCTCCTGTTTGAGATGGTCGTGGGTAGCATTTGAGTGCCATAACTTCTGATTGCCTCGTGTCAGCCCAAACCTGAATATTGTCTGGATCTTGCTGTATTAAGACATGGGCAGCCTCAGAATCTGAGGATTCATGAAAGTTCTGAACATTCCGCAATCAAGAGTGAACATTCCCACTTCTGACTTTATGATAGAGGGATGGTTGTAGATGAGGCAGCAAAAGATGGGTGAGGCTAGGACACCCGTGAGGAAAGTGAGTTTCTTAGTCTGTACTGATACTGATCTTCTTCAGTGCTGTTTGAGTTGCACTAATCCTGGCAAGTGGAGAGTATTCTGATACACTCCCTAACTTATTCTTATGAAAACTTAAACAAATGATGGGCGCGCATTGAGAAGTCTGGAGGTGTTTTGCTTGTTGTAGAATTCGCAACCTCTGTCCTTTTGTTGTGTAGCTACAGTATTTATTCAGTTAATTTTCCACGCACTCTCCTTCCAGATACCGAGAGAGTCAGTGATGACAATGCTGTTGAAGCTGATTAGATCCTGTCTTATGGGAGATTTCCTGGTGAATGTGGTGCAAATGTTACTGGCTACATATCTGTCTAAGCCTGAATGTTATTTTGACCTTGCTGAATTGCATATATGGACTGTTTCAGTGGCTGGGGAATGACAAAATGATTGCATTGGTGTGGCTCGTATCCTGATGACTGCAGAAATGTGAGAGGAGATGGTGTTGGGGTTTCAGAAGACATAGATTTTGTTACATACTTTGATTTTTCACCCGTAATAATGAAGAAACATAGAAAATGGACAGTCAGAAGTTTTTCCCCAGGGTGGAAGAGTAAGTTACTAGGGGGCATAGGTTTAAGGTGCGAGGGGCAAGGTTTAAAGGTGATGTACACAGAGAGTGGGTGGGTGCCTGGAAGTCACTGCTGGGGAAGGTAGTGGAAGCAGATGCTATAGTGACTTTTAAAGGGTGTCTTGACAAATACATGAATAGGATGGGAATAGAGGGATACAATCCCCGGAAGGGTAGGGGGTTTTAGTTGTGACAGGCAGCATGTCGGTGCAGGCTTGGAGGGCCGAAGGGCCTGTTCCTGTGCTGTAATTTTCTTTGTTCTTTTTGATAAAATAGGAGCAGGAGTAGGTTATTTGGCTCTTTGAGCTGCTCCAGTATTGAATATGATCATACCTGAACATCCAATTCTGTACCCTGTTCCTGCTTTCTCCCCATACCCTTTGATCCCTTTAACCCTAAGAACTGTACCTAACTCCTTGAAAATATTGTGTTTTGGCCTCAGCCATTTTCTTTAGCAGAGAAATCCACAGTTGCCAGTCTCCGGGCAAAGAAATTTCTCCTCATCTCAGTCGTAAATAGCCTACCTCATGTCCTCAGACTGCGAGCCATAGTTGTGGAGTCCTCGGTCATCAGGAACATCATTCCTATGTTTACCATTGTCTATGCAACAAGCATGAAGCCTTGTCTCCACAATGATACCCATAAAGTAATTAATTGACGGTCACCTAAATTTATCTTGACAAAGAAGTGAAGGGAAAGATGTTATTTCCAGTTACTTCTAAAATCATGATCATTTTTGTAGATTTTGACACATTACTAAAATTCATGTCTCTGTTCACAAGCCAGTAATTCATCACGTGAACTCTAAAATATTGCTGTTTTCTTTTTCTGGTCAAAGAATAACTTGAGCCGCCCAATTGCTATAATACAATAAGCTTATACCAGTGTATCAAATTTTCTTTTATAACTCACTGTTGTAAGAAATTATGTAATAGGTTTTCAAATTAAACTAACCAACTACTTCAGTAAACTGTTCCTGGAATATCTGAATTTGTGATCTCTTATTGGTGTATTTTGATAAATGAATCATAAATATTAGCTATTCTGAAATGCATTTATGTTTGCATCAATATTTCAGGAGAAATTCCATTTCCTTTTTATTCTTTTGACCTAATTGATGCTGAAGTTTTTTTTGTAATATTGAATTATTTTGTGTAGATTCATTTTTTAGAACAGTACATCTCATGTCTAAAACTGTTTGTTAAAAAAAATCTTCAGTGACTCCAGTAATTATGACAACATTCTTCCAAATGGCTAGAAAGGGACACAATGGATTCGTGAGATTTGGCAGCTGATAATTTATAGTGATCTAACGGCATGGTTGGAAAGGCTGCACTTTCTCTATTTCCCTGGCCAATTCTTTCCACAGGAAACAAATGTTTTTTTGACTATCTGTGACATGAGTTTGTTCTAACAGGGTAGGCTGTTCCTTGAGCTTATAGTGGAAGCTACATTAAAGAAATTTTCCCTTTATTCTGGCTTTAGATAAATAGCTCCTCAATCTCATCGTCACCTGAGGCATTGTGACCCTCAGGTTAAACTCACCATCAGTTCTCTCTCTCTCTCCCTCTGATGAGAGAGGAGCCTTTTTGTCCTCTGGGACAATGGTGACTTTACCTGAGGTAAATGCATCCTGTCTGTCAAGTTTTTGGGAATTCTGTCTGTTTTGCACAGGAGCACATTTCTGTTTATGCAATAATACAGTTTTGATGCAGCATTACATTCCAGGACTCTAAACATCGTTTTTATTGGGTCTGGAACCATTTGGATAGTAGGGAGCCAGGCATCTCTCTTTGCTCTCCAGAACTGAATGGGCCATCCAACAAAATTGTTATCCTTATTAACTTGAGTCAAATTGATTAGCATACAGAGATAATTCCAGCAGGGGTCACATCTGTTATTTGTGCATGCACACTTAATGGAAGTTTTCTAGCAGAGATCCATGCTGGGTGGACAGTCATCACTACAGTTGTTCATATTATTGGCCAGCTGCCACATAGGGAGTGAGTTAGAGGTCAGGCAGCTGAATTCTGATTTAAGAGGGAAGTGCACAGCCTGGAAAGGCTTACTGCTAATGCTGGAAAGAGAATGTAACATTGTAGAGGCAAAGGCCTCTTCCACAACAGTATTGCTCTTTCATTTGCCATTTATTACATTTAGCAAATCAGCCACAAACTATGATGAATTCATGCCACTCATTCTTACAGATACATAGTTGAGCAGTGTTCAAGTTCAGCAGCAGCTATGTGTGTCATCCACAAGATCAGTTTTTGTTATCTGTTCCTAATTAAGTAGGGGAGAATCAACTTCATTGCTGTTAGACAGAAGTCACAAATCAGTCAAGCCATGACTGTTTGTCAGAATGTTGTTAAATTGTTGGATTTCTATAGTGATCTTGCTCAATTGAACAAGAAAAATGGACTGTCATTTGATACTTTCTCTGTTCCTGTTCTCTCTGGGTGCCTGCAAATGACAATACATTTGGAACTGTGGGATCACTCCAAAGCAGTGTGAAAGCGAGCTTGGCCTTCTGAAAGACAGTGGTATGAATTTTGTCAAACTTTTCTTGATGTAGGCAATGCTAATTAAAACTTTTATCTTTTTTTACCTGGTAGTTTGTTGATTTTACTGTTCAGTTCCGTCAGAATGTGACCGACCTCATGATGGTGGAAATACCTTGGCTTCTGGCTTTCACCACCATTATCAGTATTCTCCTTCCTGATTTGAGGATGACATCTTGGCATATTCCCTTTTTATCCATTTCTTACCTTGGCTGCTTGCTTTCCTTTCATTCTTCCATTTTCTATCACTTTGGAAATTGTGAAAAAAATGGATCATCTCATGAACATCCACCATTTATTACTGCCTGTCTAGCAGTTGCAACTCTTTGGTCCTTAATATGAGGTTCTTATCACAGAAGGTAGTGAGATTTTAACTTTCTCAAAGTGAACAACTTCTCAGAGAGCTTCTAATTTATTTTGTCCACATGTCAAAATGACTTTGCTTAACACTTTTGAATTCAATGCCTAGGCTGCTTCCTTAAATTCCAGAACGTTTGTGTATGTGTCTCAGGTACTAACTTGTATTGTAAGTAAATCATCATAAGGTACCCTTATTTCAGTTACTTATTATGAAATCTCACAGACGATCGAGTATTGACACAATGATTTAAACTTTATTGCATGTAGCATTCAAAATAAGATCCCTCAATAAGCAAGTTAAGCCTCACAACCCAACTTGGCTATTACCTGATCAATGGAAGAACTTGTCCACGATTCTAACCAACAGTATCTGTCTCTTGAAGAGTCCAGGGCTTGATCCTTGTACAGTGTTGTTCTTTGAAGTTCTGCTAAAAGTGGCGTATTAATGTTCAATTCTTATACAGATTTTCATCCTTCAGGTCTATGCATGATACTATTGATCATTTTGAAAAGTCCTTTCATCCAAATTACTGCAAATCTGCAGCTTACCTTCTTATCAGAAGTAGCTTCTTTGTTCCTTGTTACTTTAGGTCTTAACTGTCTGTTTGAAAACACCGCTTTCCTGCAGTAAACTCCTTAAATTCTTCTGCAGGGCAATCCTTGTCCTTTGTGACAGTAAAGTTTATCAGGCAGGTGTCAAAGCAGTTTTATGCAATCTCAACTCCCTCCTTTTCAAGATATGGTTAATTGCTTTCAATTCCTGTATAAGTTTGTCCTTGTCTTTATTACTTTATTCTAGACAGAGTTCCTGCTTTCCACGTGTAACAGTTTATCTTGCTGATTCTTTCAATCCACGAAGAGCTATTGAAGTTCTTTTTTGCAGCCAATATAATCCTCTTCCTTGCATCAAAATGCTAAGAAAATTCCTCTGACAGTGAAGCATAAATTTCCTGTGTTTTCCCTGTCAACTTACTCTGCATAAACAATGTCTTTTTTTTTTGCCCACTTCATTTACCCAGCCATTTTTCTCAAATGACGTGAAGAATGCCTCCAAATCCTTTTCCTAAAGTTTTGATAGAGCCTGTACAAACTCAATCATTTCGTTACTGAACTTCAAGTTCTGACACAGATTCTCCCCACCAGAGCCTGCATCAGCATTTGATATCTCCTATTTCATCTGTCATTTTAAACTTCTATTCATAGTCTCTTGCTTTCTCTTCTCTTTGCAATTCAAATTCTAACTTTCTCATTTTGATTCTTCTCAATTCCATTGCCCTTTTTATCTTCTGCTGTCTTTTCCTTGTCTCTTCCTTCATTCTCTCCTCATGCTCAAACTGTAACTGAATATCACCTTATTCTGACATTACAATTCCCAAAGTACTTCGTCTCCTTTGTATTTCTTCTAAACCCAAGTGCCTTGCTCATACCTCAATTTTCCCTACATTTTGAGCTCTACCAGGCAATGCTACCTCCAGTTTACCTGCCTTTAAGACTGTCAGCAATAGCTCTGCCACCTGCAGGAAATCCTTTGCTCTTTCTATTATCATTTCTAAGTGCCGCACAGAAGCTAGCATTTTAATGCATCTGTATTTTTTCCAATATCACACCCAAATCTTTGTTGCATCAGATTCCAATCCAAATCCAATACAACCCCGGTCAACAACTCCCAGACTTTATTATGACTCATTGGAGTAGCATGCTATAAATAAAGCCACACTATTCCTGGTGTTGTACAAAATATTAAAGTTTATTTTTAAATGCACACAATATCCCAATTTTCCTGACTTTCAGACCAAGACCGATAGAAAGCATGGGCCAGGTTTCTGTTCTATCCAAGAATTATTATATTATTATCCAAGAAAATAATTAGACTATTGCTACAGGTAAACAGATATAAACCATTGGCATATAACACTACTAACTAAAGCTCTAATCCACTTATAAGTTCCCCCTTACATATACATACACACGCAGATGAATAAATGGGGAAAATAGATTATTCCTGGAAGTAGATGCATGGGAAAGTTAATTCAGTCATCTTGGCTTCCCAGATCCAATGTTGAGATGATATTTTTTCCAGCTGGCTAGATTGCTTACTGTTTAGATATCTTTCGCTGGATGCTTCCACAGTTTGTAAAAAGTGCAGAGTAACTAATGCAATTAGGAAATATCTCTGATTTATCAATTCAAAAGTCACATCTTACAGCAACTTCTTAGAAAGGTAACTAGTTTCTTCAGACTTGAACTGAACTTTTGACTGCAGAGAAGAGACAGCTTCTGTGCTGAGACATGATCTTTTTCTCTCTCTCCATCTCTATAACTTGTTTCCAGCTTCAAGATACTTGACCAAAAATAGTTGTTGACAAGGAAAAAGTCTCTATCATTGATAACTGTCACTAGCTAGATGGGACAGCACGGTGGTTCAGTGGTTAGCGCTGTTACCTCACAGCACCAGGGACCACGGTTTGATACCACCCTCAGGTGACTGTCTGCCTGTGTGGAGTTTGCACATTCTCCCCGTGTCTACATGGGTTTCCTCCAGGTGCTCCAGTTTCCTTCCACAATTCAAAAAGTCTAAAGATGTGCAGATTAGGTGGATTGGCCGTGCTAAATTGCCCATAGCATCCGGGGATGTGCTTGCTACATGGATTAGCCATGGGGAATGCAGAGTTACAGGGATAGGGAAAGGGGTGGGTCAGGATCTAGGTGGGCTGCTGTTCAGAGGGTCATTGTAGACTCAATAGGCCAAATGGCCTGCTTCCTCACTATAGTGATTCTATGATTCTAGGTAATGCAGTGATGAAGAACTTGTTAACCAACCAACCTCTTTTTACCAACACGATCTCTATCAGTACATGCACTCAGTTCCAGGTTGTTTGCAAGGTGAACTTCCATTACTGCTTGTTGTAACCGTTGTTTACAATGCCTGCCATTGGGTTACTCTTTCAAATGCTGGTTTTTAAAACAGTTCTTTTTCATTTCAGTCCGCAGGTCTTAAAAAACACAACAATTAAAAAGACCCTTCATAATAAATGTCAAGACAATTCTTTAAAAACTCTTTGGAGATGGTGTTTGCCCACTGCTCAGGTGTTGCAAACGTTGCTTGCCACTTATTAATCTAAACTTGAATTTTGCTGAGGTCTGGGGGAGTGAGGGTATGGGCTAGAGAAGCTAAGCAGGTCTGGCAACAACTGTAGAGAGAGAAACAAAGTTAACATTTTGAGTCTGCCATGACTTCTTCCAAACAGAAGTTCCCGAGTCATACCAGACTCAGAATGTTAACTCTGTTTCTCCCTCCACAGATGCTGCCAGACCTGTTGAGTTTCTCCAACATTTACTGTTTTTGTTTCAGATTTCCAGCATCCACAGTATTTTGCCTTTACTTGTGGACATGGTTTTTTTCATTATTTGAGGTTTTGCAGCTTGAGCTGAATCCTGCAACCATGAGTAAGTATTATTTTTCTGATCTTATGATGGGAAGGTTGTTAATGAAACAGTTGAAGATGGTTGAGTTTGGACCCTGTCAGAAGGAACTCCTGAGGCAGCGATGATTGGCCTCCAAGAACATAAGAACCGTCTTCCTTTGTATTAATTATAAATCCAAGCAGCGGAGAGTTTACCTTTAATTAATAATGACTTCAGTTTTCTGAGGTTCCTTGACATCGCAGTGTTAAATGGTATCTTAATGTTAAGGGAGTCACCACAAAATACCAATTAGGCATTGCCTCTACCAGCAGCATACTGTGGCTGCAGTGTGCACTGAAGACATGATTCATTCCAAAACTTAGCAAGGTTAAAAGTGCCTAAACTTGTGACCCCTACTGTTTAAAAGAACAAGGGCAGGCAAAGGATGGGAACAAATCCAAGTGCCCTTTTAAACCATTAACCACTATGACTTGGGTATATATTGCAATTGCTTCACTGCACCAACATCTTGGAACGTTCTTATGATTTGTAACCTTTAAGAAGGCCAGCATCATTTACAGGGCAACCAGGGCTCAGTAATAAATAAAAACAGAAAGAACTGTGGATGGTGTAAATCAGAAACAAAAAGAGAAATTGCTAGAAAAGATCAACAGGTCTGGCAGCACCTGTGGAGAGAAATCAGAGTTAACATTTCCTCAGAACTGATGGTAGCTAGGAAAATATCGGTTTATATGCAGAAGATGGGGTAGGGGGAGGGGGTAAGCTGGGGATAGAGCCCAAAGAGAGAGAAGAACAGTTGGACAGGCAAAGGAGTACATAACGATCTGGCTAAGAGGATAAATAGTTATTAATGAGGACCGTAGCTATTTCACCCTCCTAGCTAGATCGTTACCCACTGCTTTGTCTGTCCAACTGTCCTCTGTCTTTGAGCTCTATCTCCACCTATCGTTGACTTCTCCCTGCCAACCAACCGTATTTCTTAATATAAACTGACATTTTCCTAGCTACCATCGGTTCTGAGGAAGGGTCACTCTTCTGAGAAGGGTCTGATTTTTCTTCACAGATGCTGCCAGACCTGCTGAGCTTTTTCAGCAACTTTTGTTTTTCTTTCTCAGTAATAAATATCTGCCTTGCCAGCAGTACCCACGTAATGAAAATGATTAGGAAAAAGTCTTGTATGGTAAATGTGTAAATATAGTCTCTGTAATGGTACACTATAGTGAGCAAATAATAGTCAGTAATTTTGACTAAGTATTACTTTGCAAAATCACACATTGAAGTTTCACAGACAATATTTAGAGTGGTTACAGAAAGGCCTGAGCAGCAATATGTAGTTCTCCTGTATGGCACATATCATAAATGTTTTGCATAATAATGTGAATTTTTGAAATCTGATATTTATACTAGTTTGTTAGATAAGCACAAACCAACATTGCAATTCTTCCATTATTTTCACTTTATTAAATTCATGGTTAACACTACACCAATATGTTTTGCTGTTCCAGAAATAAAATCCGTGAATTTAATATTTTGTAATATGCAGCAAATGGATTTTAAGTAGAACATTCCCTTGTATATACTCCTTTCTCAAACATTTATATTTTATTGAGTATTTTAAATGATAAAACAGTTAAATAAACTAAAAGAAACTTAAATTGTGCAAAAGCCCACTGCACCTTTTGCATACTTTGCACAAATTCTTAAATTTGACATTTGGTACAGCCAAATGATACCTTTTAAAAAGAAATATAATGTTGATTTAGCTTAAAGGATAACATATTTGCTGTTCAAATGATTTTATCTGTCTGTATGCAAAATGTTACCAGGAAGTCACTCATTTATTTGTACACTGACTAAATTTCCATTTCTAATGAACATGTTGATTTGACTGCATCCATTGTCTATCTATTTTTAGAAAGTAATTGCTGAAAACAAATGCTGGAAAGATTGGGAAATTAGGGGCTTCTCAAGTCGGTTAAAGCCATCAAAAAACCAATTTAAACACAGCTCTGGTGCACGCTAGCTTCTGTTCTCTTGCAAGTTTTCCTATACATGAAACAAAAAGAGATTGTCAAGGATTCAAAAAGGATTCTTTTTGTGAAGAACTTAATTGTTTCTCTGTGCAACTTACCATGCTAGCTTTGTTGGGGTTGCCAACCTTGTGAGATATTCCTGGAATCTTCAGGAATTTAAGGTTGATCTCCTGAATATCACTTATGAGCAAATATTGGGATAATTCAAAGGGTTGTTTGATATCATTGGATATTTTTAACTAAAATATTGGAGCTTCAGGAATGAGCTGTTTGACCAAATAAAACACATGCAGTTGTTTTTGACAGGTTATGTGAGGAAAGCTCAGGGACATGTCCAACCAGAGTTATCAATGATAATTTAGACGCAACCAAGTTTTAGTAATGTGCCTATCTTGTTGCATGAATGTGTCTAATAAGGTACATGAGAATGGCCTTGGAAAGTTCTTTCAGATACCCCTCTCTGCGGACAGGAGGTGATGAAATTCATACTGTAATGCTGCATTCCATTGCAAAGTATGTCACGTAATGGGATATGAACTTTTACAGGTATTTGATTTGAAACTATTTCTAAAATCTCTAACAGTTCAGATGTGCTAGATTCAAAATTAATTAAACATTGAGGTGAGCAATTTGAAATTCATTTAGTAACAAAGACAAAATACTAAACTGCAAATGTAGTACATTAATACTTCTGTAGAAATGTTAACTCAGGGTTATTTCTGCAGCACAATAAGTAACTTAACATGTTCAATTTTGACTAATTTTATTAATACTTTGACATTTAAAAGGTATTTGTTTATTAAGCAAAAACATGTAGGTATTGTTTCTCTGCCTGTCAAATGCTGTGCCATAACTCATCAAAAGACACAGTTCCCACTACAAAGGCTTTTCCAATATTTGGTGAGTGGTGGTTACTGATGACCCATTACTGGATGTTGGGCAAGCAATTTGACAATTTAAAGAGAGTGGAAGGGTCAAAAGGAGGGGAGTTGAGTTGAAAACAAATGAAATCAGTGTACGTGTGGAGTCTTCTTTATTCTTTCGTGGGATGTGTGTGTCATTAGCTGAGCAAATGTTTATTGCCTTTTCTGAATTGCCCTGGAAAGGTGGTGATGAGTTCCTTTCTTGAACCACTGCAGTCATGTTGTGTAGTGACACCCACAGTCCAGTTAGGGAGGAAGTTCTAAGGCTTTGATCCAATGACAGTGAAGGTAATATATGGAATGAGCAATGGCAATTACCCACTTGCCACAAATGAATTAAAACAGAGAAATTCAAAGAAATGTCCACTAAGCGTAATACAATAGATCTCTTTGTGTTTGTAGTGTACTTGAGGCTTTGTGAAACTTGTTTATGGGAATTGACAAATAGATAAATATTTTAGTTATCCTTTTGATTAATTGTGCTTTTCAGTTCGCTAAGATGTTTTAATATATTCAAATTGGAATGCAAATGTGTGGCTCATTGTTCCCCTGTGAAGAGAGATGAATAATGAAGAGGAATGTCTGCAGGCACTTTCTTCTGGCTGATACCAACAATTTTAGCAGAGACAGCAGTTTACCATCTGCCCTCAATCTCTGTTCCTGTGCAGCGCCAGACCAAAGAAACATAAAGGGGAGAACATATTTTCTTACGCTGCACGTTTTGATCTTTAATTATCAGGACGGGGCATTGGATTGTCAAACATGATTTTAAAATAGGCGGCACGGTGGCTCAGTGGTTAGCACTGCTGCCTCACAGTGCCAGAGACCCGGGTTTGATTCCAGCTCTGTACGGAGTTTGCATGTTCTCCCTGTGTCTGCATGGGTTTCCGCTGGGTGCTTCGGTTTCTTCCCACAGTCTAAAGATATGCAAGTTAGGTGGATTGGCCATGTTAAATTACAGATAGTGTTCAAGGATGTGTACGTTAGGTGCATTAGCCATGGGAAATGCAGGTTTACAGGGATAGAGTAGGGGATTGGGTCTGGGTGGGATGGTCTTCGGAGGGTTGGTGTGGACTGAATGGCCTGTTTCCACACTGTGGGGATTCTATGAAAAAAAATTGCATTATAAAGATACTACACCATAATGCTAAGAGTTACTCAAGTTGCATCAGCATGTGGCTCAGTAGTACTTGGTGTATTGTGTTGAGTATTTGTTATGTGACTGGAATATCAAGACTCTGGATAAGGAAGGGATAGATAATGATAATATCCTGTCTTGGCAATCCATGCATCAGGATAATGGCCATTGCTGGAGTTAGAGAAAAGGCAGTTATTAAGGAAGTCATTATAGAGCATTTGGAATATCACAATCTAATCAAGCAGAGTCAGGAAATCATGTTTGACTAATGTATTCGGGTTTTTTGAGGAAGTCTCAACCAGAATGGATCGAGGGGAATTAGTAGATGAGTTGTATTTGGACTTACAGAAGGAGTTTGGCAAGGTAAAACACAAAAGATCAAGTCACAAAGAAAGAGTTGATGGTGTTAGTATATTGGCATTGATAGAGAATTGGCTTATGGACAGGAAATAGCGAGTGGGGATGAGTGGTCCTTTGCCAGGTTGGTGACCTGTGACCAGTCAGGTACCACAGGGATCAGTGCTGGAACCACAACTGTTTACAACATATTTTAATGACTTGGAAGTGGAAAGTGAATGTACTGTAGCCATGTTTGAAGTCAACACTAAAATAGGTGGAAAGGCAGGTTATGAGAGAGATACAGTTTACAGAGAAAGATTGATGGATTACGTAAGTGGGCAAAAAGTTGGCATTGCGAAACTGCAAAGTTGTTCATTTTGGAATGGAGAGCAAAAGAACAAAATATTATTAAAATGGAGAAAAATTACAGAAAGCTGCAACATAAAGGAACTTGAGCGAACTTGTGTATGAAATACAGAAAGCTAGCACCCAAGTGCAGCAGGTAATTAGGAAGGCTAATGGAATGTTGACACTTACTTCAAGGGGGTTGGAGTCTAACAGTTGTGAGTCTTACTGCATCTGTACAAGGTTCTGGTCAGACCACATCTGGAGTGCTGTGAGCAATTTTAGTCCCTTCATTTAAGGAGAGATATCAATTCATTAGGTTCACTAGGATGGTTCCTGATATGGTGGGATTGTTTAATGAGCAAAGATTAAACAGGTTGGGACTGAACTCACTGGAGTTCATAAGAATAAGGGGTGATCTCATTGAAATGTACAGGATTTTTAAGTGGCTTGATAGGTTAAATAGAATGTTTCCCTTCATGGGAGAGTCTAGAACCAGAGGGCATAGTCTCAGAATAAATGGGTGCCAGTATAATACTGAGATAAGAATTTTTTTTTCTTTTAGAGTGTTGAGAATTTTTGGAATGCCTTGTCACGAAGAGCTGTGAGGGCAGAGTCCATGTGTATATTTAAGGCTGAGATAGGTTCTGATCAATAGGGCAATCAAGGGTTATGGGCAAAGGGCAAGAAAGTGGATGTGAGGAATGTTGGATCAACCAAGATTGATTTGAATAGGGGAGCAGGTTTAAGGGGCTGAATGGCCTACTCCTAACCATTCTAATGGAAATATCGTCTAACCTCCCCACCAACATCATTCATCACACTCGTTTCCTGGCAGTGCTCACTCTCTCCTCTCACAATCTGATTGTACTGACCCTGCCATCACTGTTAACCCCACCATTCTCAAAGTGCTCACTCCCCTTTTCCCCCACCCCACACTATTCACACCCTGATGTGTTGAATTTCTTCTCAACTCCCTACAATTCTCAGCCATTTCCTCTCACACCTGACAGTGCTCATTGCTACTCCAAGCCTCCAACAACAGGCAGCCATCTCTGTAACTCCCCAACAGTTTAACCCACCCCCCACCCCACTCTTCTGGCTTTGGGCAACCAGGACAACCCCCCCATCCCGCCTCCCATAACTATTGAAAAAATGTTAGCCCTCTTATTCATAATTCCTATAATGTTCATCCTGTCCCCTCACACCAGCCTGCTGTGTTCACTGTTTCACTCTACCCTCACATACTCTGACAATACTGATGTTTCCAACATCAGCTGGATAGAAACTCAACTTTCAGAAGACGAGTTTGGAAGGGGAGCCCCCTGTCAAGAAGTGGATGGGTTTGGAGCCATGAGCATTGTATGGAGAGTGATTGTTGTTGAGCAGGGTAGTCACTGCAAGCATTGTCTTTTGACAATGTCTACTCCAGTTGACTTACTTCAGGTTGTGCCCATCAGTGAGCTTTACACATTCTAGGAAAAGTAAACAAAAACAGAAATTGCTGGAAAAACTCTAGGAAAAGTAAAGCTGTGTAAAAGCCCCATATAGAGGAAACAGCCCAAATCTCCATGGCTCTGGAAATCTGGTCTCATTTTTCTGGGCAATTGTGCAGTCTGGGCAGGGTAAAATTAGCAATTAGATGATTTAAACTTTTTACGTAAATACTGTCAGTGTGCAGTGAAGAGGCTTTCTCGGGATCCCAAGGCTATTGTGTCACTTTTCATACTAGCAGACCAGTGTGGTTAATTTTGGATATCTTTAGGAAACAGTGAATATTGACATGATGGATGGAGCTTGCATATTTTCACGTATTTTAATTCTGTCATTTGGAAATGCTACTTACTAACAAACTGTAGGATGCTGACCTTTTTAACAATGAGATGCTTGGGTGATGAGTTGGATGGCTTAGCAGAAGACTAATATAGTTGATTGTAATTAAATGATTTAGTTAATAGTAATTTGACTTGGTATTTTAAAAAGTGTTATTTTGACAGGAGTTCTGCAGAGATCAGGCTAGCTTTTGATTGACATTACTTTTAACACCCACTCTGCATCAATTATTCAAAACAGATTTACAGTAATTATTAAAATGGTACAGTAGTGCTGCCTCTGCTATTCTTGCCATTACTGTTATCTGCCTCCTAATCATCCTGGTAAGAATATAGCCATAACTTGTTGTGCAACCCAATCCTGACCCATTGCAGTAAGAATCAGGAATGGGCTGTCTCTGGTAGTAAAAATGTTATTTATCCCTGTGAACTTTTTAACACACCAGGACCTAGAAAATCTGGCCATGCACTTGATTTAAAATAGCCTGTTTCCTTGTGAATTCCTTGACATACTGATTTTAAAAACCTACCTTGATTGCATTCCATGAGCTTGACCTTCACACAATTACATGAAATTTGGTATGCTCAAATTGTGACAACATAGCTCATGAAGGAGGTTACAGTTAACATAGAATTAGAAATCTCTATTTATAGTAATTGTTGAGTATCTTTTGGCAAAGAGTGATAGTTGTTTCAGTTCTGACACTTCCTGAGCCATTTCCAGTATGTATACTTTATAAATATTTTCAGAAACTATTCTGGCAATGAGGGGAAGCTGTGTGCGTATAAAATTCTAAGTAGCTTTCTAAGTTTCTGATTCTTCAGACAAAGTCATGTTTTGTTTTATGCCAAGTCATAAAAAGGATCTTAATTGAATTTAAGAAGTGTAACAGAAATAAACTGTAGTCAGTCCTTGAGAAACATTAATAACTGAAGGATGATTAAAGCTGGTAATAGGTGTTAAGTATTTGTAATTGTTTAATTTGTTGATGATGTTGGAGCACTTTATTGTGCCACATTTGTGTGGTACATTAGTTACACAAACAATATCTAGGTTTTTGAAGATGAGCATTTTCATTTTCATGACCCATTTCATCTGCTTATATTCCTGTGTCTCTTTCATTTCAAGAGGAAAGTAGCCCCCAAAAGGGCAGAAAGAGTCAAGACAGGTAATATGCTGCCCAACATTCAGCTCCTCAGCTTTTCAGGAGAAGGTCCTGACTCTGGCTGCCTTGGATGGCTGACTGACTGTGACCAAGCACCTGGACTGATATCGGAGTCTGCCTTTGACTTGCTGGGCCTCAATACCCCGAGTGAATGCTATTCACTTGACTTGACTGAGGCCTGCAGACAATTATGACATGCTTCCTGGCTTTGTGTCTGTAATAAATGGCTAGCCAAGATAACAGTAATAAGAGACTGGTATCTCTAGCTGATGGGGAAAAGAGCAAAAAGGCAAGGCAAGGATGCTGTTAGCATTCAAGTCGGTGCAGACTGAGTGAGTGCCATGGCAGCAAGCATACATCTTGGAGGTATGGTTTGATCCAGTCCATGAGCTGGGTACATGTTGTTTAGCGCACAAGTCCTTGCTGAAGCATTTCAATAATAGTTCCAAGAGCAAACCCAAGGTGCAGCATGGAGGTACATAAGTGATCTGTAAGTGGATTGGAGATATGCCATGAGGGGTGTAAGAGGATGCACCTGGTCAGATGCCAATATCCATGGATGTGGTGCATGTGGTCAGTTCTCATGGAGATCCCTTGAAATGTTCATGCCTGTTTCCAAGATGGAAGTTTGGAGCAAATGATGAGTTGAATGTGCCAGGTGATCAGTATGGTTTCCTTGTCAAGTTTTCCCGATGTCTAGCTTGTTTGGTAACATAGGAGTCTGAATATTAATAAGGTGAGTTGTGGCGTTTAAAAAGGTCATAGATGAAGAACCATAGAATCCCTACAGTGTGGAAACAGGCCATTCAGCCCAACAAGTCCACACCAACTCTCTGAAGAGCATCTCACCCAGGCTCAGCCCCCCTACCCTATCCCCACATTTCCCCTGGCTAATCCACCTAACCTACACATCCCTGGACACTATGTGCAATTTAGCATGGTCAATCCACCTAACCTGCACATCTTTGGACTGTGGGAGGAAACCTGAGCACCTGGAGGAAACCCACGTAGACATGGGGAGAATGTGCAAACTACACGGACACAGGAATTGAACCTGGTCCCTGGTGCTGTGAGGTGGCAGTGCCAACTACTGAGCCACCATGCCGCCACCCCCCCAGCCCCTCACCCCCCCCAACCTGCAACTAAGCCACCCTGCCATGTTTAACAAGCAATAATCCCTGTCTTTTGGTATCTTGCTATTGCCTAGCAAGCATCTCACTGCGTCACAGGTGAAGGGAATAAATGATAGAGCGAGATGATCTTGACATTGTGATGAGCCTTGCCACACTTGTTGCTTGATTCTGCTACATGTCTCACCATAGGCCATGTCGCTCAGACTCCTATTAGACTCTACTCCTCCTACTGCTGTGATCTGCAGCATTTCCTTTGAACATGAAAAACATTTTTAATATTAACATAAAAATATGAAAGTTCAAGCATACATAAATTCCTTGTGAAACTTTCTTCCCCTTGTTTATCGAAAACAAATTGGCTTTCACCACCACACGTGCAACTATTTCATCATCACACAGAATAGATTTAACATTTGGCAGAGAAACTGTTCACCATGTGCTGTGACCTTGCAGCACTGAAGATCAGATTTACTTACGGTTAATAGTTCTTCACGACCTTTTCCCTTCAAAGTCAAGACCCTTGCACCCTATCGAGCGCTCAGTTTAGTAGACCTTGAAAGTCCTAGAATTTGTGTGGCAGTAATTGTTTTGGATCTTGATTAGAAGTAAGTTTGAGTGGGTTGAGTTGTATTTTATATCAGTTTACTTTTTGAAATAAATATTCAGTTATTCCAGGTTTTTCTTTAGGTTTTGCATGGGCTTTCAATGTGAGGATTTCTTTTAACAGAAAATCTATTAATTATTCAGTGTGGATAACTTGGATTTCTTGCACAAAACTTATTTGCCTCCAGGTACTTTCAAAATAACTCTGCTCAGTTCTAAAAATATGGAGTTAGAATAGTCTGTTTAAAAATATCATTTTTGGTTTGAGTTCTGGATCTTGGTGTTATAACCCAGCTGATGTTAACGTTGGACAGGTCAGATCCTAGAATGAAACCTCACTCATTAGATCCTAAGATAGCAGGAACTGCAGATGCTGGAGAATCTGAGGTAACAAGGTGTAGAGCTGGATGAACACAGCAGGCAAGCTGACGTTTCGGGCCTAGACCCTTCTTCAGAAAAAATTATTTTTTTTTTCTGAAGAAGGGTCTAGGCCTGAAACATCAGCCTTCCTGCTCCTCTGATGCTGCTTGGCCTGCTGTGTTCATCCAGCTCTACACCTTGTTATCATTAGATCTAACTTTGTTTTTTTTTCCTAACGCGGAGGTCAGTTCCTGAACGTATTCACAACAGGCTCCCTTTGTGCATTTAATGCTCAGAATAAAACATCTATTGTACAAGAAAAACATCACATTTCTTTACCAAGAGAAATTTCTTCACCCAGAAAGTGGTGAGCCTGTGGAATTTGCTGCCACAGAAATTGATTGACGCCAAACATTGAATGTTTCCAAGAATGTTACGGAGGAGGAATGGCCGAACCCCTCTGATAGTTAATCCAAAACACAAGCTCCAATCTGTTATGATGAGAGTAAATGTTCCCTTCTAATAATTACCCCCAAAACACCCAGAGAAGCTCGCTTAACCCTCATAATCTGTTATGAGTTTGGTTAAAAGAAAGAAAATCTCTGATCCCCTTTATAAATAACAAGAAATAATTTATTTATTCAACCCTAAAAATGAACAAATTAACAGAATTACCAACATATTGAACAATTCCCACCTAAGTACTAGCTACTCCCTAACTAGTCTAAATTCTACTGGAATGCTGTTCAAATAAACACAAGCCCCACTTATATACACCCAATTAATAAGACAACGATAAATTTAAACTTAATCTCTCCAAGTTCACACAAACTGTGTTCTGGAACTCTCTGCCTTCTCCAGCCTTTCTCCTGTCAATCTCATGTCACAAACGCCTTTCTTCCACGGATTCTGCTGTCAGGGATGTTTTTCTCTGTAATTACTTCTGTGAGGACTTTTAGTTAGAAATGCCATGGTACTTTTGAATTAGATAGTGTTTTCTCCGAGAGCTAAAAGGTGTTGTCTCTTGGCAATTGGCAGTTGGCTCTCTCCAATTTTCCAAATGCCCTCATCTTTATACTCGTGACGACGTAACAATATTTATTACGTAGGATTGGTTCAGTGTTGTCAACACCATCAGGTTTAAATTTGATAGGTTTTTAGTATCTAAGGGCTTGGTTTAAATTGATTGGCTAAGTTTGAAAACTGTTGTCTTGGTAAAAACGCTGCTTGGCTGTTCGATACGTTTCCATGTGGTTGTTGTCTGTGTGCACCTGCTTGCAAACTTCCAAGCACACACAAAGCACAATCTCTTAAAGGGACCATGCACTGTTTTTCAGTTCATTCTACACAACTTTGTAACAAGAAGAAATTAGATGTCATTCACACGGCTAATGGGATCCAAACGTATGGGGAGAAAGCAGGAAGAAGCCACTGGATGATCAGCGATGGTCATATTGAATGGCGGAACAGGCTTGAAGGGCCAATTGGCCTACTCCTTCTCCTATTTTCTATGTTTCTATGCTTGTATGAATTACGTTGCTCTATACAAAACAAAACCTACTTGCAAAAGTTGGAATTATTTCATTATAGATATTAGAAATGACACTATTCTTTTTGTCTCAGCAATATCCTTACAAACACCCAAACTCACTGAAAATTTATCAATATCTCCACATTAAACCTCCTTGTTTGGACAAAGGCTGGTACAGCTGCCACATGTTTCCTTTCGATAAATTTCTGTGCAATCACTAAATACTTTTTCCCTTCAGCTAATATCACTGCCCATGATAACTAATACAAATAAACTGAACTCACTGTGATTTTAATTTCTGACTAATTACAAGAGTTTCCTAAACTAAAATTTCTGCAATCCTTTGCTCTCTGGCATATATGACACATAGACAAGATGAAAGTCTGGATTGTTTGCCTTTCTCTGCATTTCATTTAATCCCTGTTGGCAAGCAGCAGCACAATTCTGTTTTACCATTTTTAAGGCACTAAACTGTTCACCTTTTATGAATTGTGCCTAGTGTGAAAATTCTATATCCGTAAGTATCCCTGTATACAGAAGACACTGGTTAAATTTAGTATAGGTGCTTTGTTTGATATAATGTAAATCCTATTTTGCACTTAGGATATCTAATTCATCAACTTGAACAACAAATTACTTCAAGTTAAAATCAGTGATCAAAGACAACAGCATGTTACAATATCTTTCGTTGTTTTCTAAGTAAAGCCATAAAATTGTTTATTACATGTATGTGGCCTACCTTACTTACAATGTTGTCACTTAATCCCCAGTTCTGATGTGGAAGTCTTGGATGTCGACTTTCTGATGGGTTAAATTGTATACGACCTTCATTGGTATGATAGGTTATGATCAGAATTTTGACAGATTTGATGAGACTGTACAACTCACCAAGGCTCCTTCAACAGCACCATTACCACCTAAAAGGACACGGACAAGCGGGTGTGAGGGAGAAAATCACTGCCATTCCCCTTCCAAACTACCACCTTCCTGACTTGGAGTTGTATCATAATTCCTTCACTGCCACTGGGTAAAATCCTTGAACTCCCTTCCTAACAACACTATGATGTAGCTACTCTCCGTGAACTGCAACTATTTAAGAAGGAAGTTCACCACCACCTTTACGAGGATACTATTTAAAAAGGGAAGAGACAAAACAGAGAACTACAGGCTGGTTAGGGTTCTTGTGATGCAGTGGTAGTGTGTCTAAGTCTGAGCTAGGAGGCCCAGGTTCAAAGTCCACCTGCTCCAGAGTTGTGTCGTACACATCTCAACAGATTTATTAGAAAATATATAAGCTGGTTAGCCTAACATCTCTTATTGAGAAAATGTTAGAGACTATTGTAAAGGATATAATAGCAGAGTATTTAGAAATACACAATATGATCAAGTGGAGTTGGAGTAGCTTCATATAGGGGAAATCATGCCTGGCAACTTTACTAGGATTTTTTGATGAGGTAACAAGCAGGATAAATAAGAGCATAAAAACTAGGAACAGCCCCTCAAGCCTGCACTGCCATTTAATACGATGGTTGATCTCATCTTGGCCTAAATTCTACTTTCTTGTCCATTCCCCACAATTCTTTAATACATTACTAATTAAAAGTCTGTTTATCTCCTCCACAGGAGGATTCAGTGTCCTGGCATCCACCGGATTCTGGGATAGTGAATTCCACAGATTCATATCCTTTGGGAGAAGTAATTCCTCTTCTTATGTATGTTTGAAATCCTCCATCCCTTAGCCTAAAACTTGACTACTCGTTCTAGATTGAAACATCCACTCTATGTCTAGTTTGTTAAATCCCCTTTAGTATCTTATATACCACAGTTGGATCTCCTCTCATTGTTCTAAACTGTTGTGAGTAAAGACCTAAACTGCTCAATCTGTCCTCATAAATCAAGCATTTCATCTCTGGAATTAATCCAGTGAACTTTCTCCGAACTGCCTCCAAAGCAATTACATCCTTCCTCAAGTAAGGGAACCAAAACTCCAGTGCAGTACTCCAGATGCGGTCTTACCAATTACTTGTACAATTGCACCAACACTTCCCACTTTTATCCTCTCTTTTTTTAGCAATTATCGCCATAATTCTACTTGCCCTCCTTTTTACCTGCTGTACCTGCATACTAGTTTTCTGTGACTCATGCACGAGGACACCCAGATAGTTCTGCACTGAAGCATTTTTTAAGTTCCTCTCCATTTAGATAATAAATTGCCTTTTTATTCCTCCAACCAAAATAGATAACCTTGTACTGACCCCTGTTAAACTCCATCTGCCAGTTTCGTGGCTCATGCACCGTATCCATTTGCATTTGTGAATTTCTTATTTCTTCATTGTGACTTACTTTCCCATCAATTTTAGTATCCTCTGCAATTGGGGCTATAGTAGTGATCTTTAGATTTAGATTTTATTGTCACGTACTGAAGTACAGGAATACAGAGAAAAGTATATAATGTTGCCACATATGGTGCCATTTTAGGTACAAAGATACTTAGGTACAAAGTAGTAAGAGAAACAAAGTTAAAAAGTTAAGCGTTACCTTCATAGAATAAGTAGAAAAAATAAAGAAATAAGGTGACATTGAAGTCTTTCTTAATTTAAACTAGATAATAAAGGAATTAAATTAAAATTTCAACAGTCTTTGAGTCCTCCGTGTATCTCGCACTCCGGGAGAACTCTGCTGCCTGTTCTTGACGCTGCTGTCGTGGATACAAGTGGACCTCCCTCACCGCTTGTTCTTCCCACGTTGGGCCGCAATGCTATTGCTGCAGCTGAATCTGCCGCCTCTCCGATTTCCCCCAGTGGCTCAGGAACATGTCCAGGCAGAACTCACTTGCATGCTGAGCCAAGAAATCACCATGAGCTGCTGCGAGGCCAGGCCGTCACCTGCCATGAGCCACCAAGAGACCAGGCCGAGACTTGCCACGAGCCTGGTCTCATGTTGAGACCCACCATGAATCACCGAGAGGCCAGGCCGAAACCCGCCACGAGCAGCTGAGAGACCAGGCTGACATAACTGCACAAGCCAACAAGAGACCAGGTCAAGAACTGCCATGAGTTGCCAAGAAACTAGGCTGAGACCCACCACAAGCTGCCGAGAGACGAGGCCGAGAACCGCCAAGAGACCAGGCCAAGACACACCATGAGCTGCCAAGATGCACGCCGAGAATTGCCAAGAGACCAGGAAAAGACCTGCCATGAGCAGCTAAGAGACCAGGCCAAAACCCACCACGAACCGCTGAGAAACTCAGACAACATAACATTCTGAGCCGCCGAAACACCACCACAGGCGCTTTGCTGGGTCTGTGCTGAGGCCAGGAAGAAACATCAAGAAAAAAAGGGAAAAAAGAGGGAAATGAGAAATAAATAGTGGAGTGGACAAGCTCCATCTAGAGCGTATTGAAAGGTTTATGATGTGCATGAGGTTTAGATTTTTTAACCTGATAAGTGGAAGGGGAGAACTAGGCAGTCACATGATTTTGCAGTGTGTCAATTTGCTGGCATCATTACATCCTCAAAGCATTTTCTCTGAAGTCAAGTTGAATGGCTACCTGCATGCAAGTGGCAGCTGGCTTGTGTTCATTAAGAGGCCAGTTCAGACCATAATCTAGCATTTTCCATGAGCTTGCAGGATTTATGTTATGAGGTACATGACAGTTGCCTGGAGTCATACTTAATAGTACCTCTAAATATTATTGGAAATGGTTAGCAAATTCTGCTGTCTTGTCTCTTGATGCAAAATTCACTACACAAAGGGAAAGCAGTCTCATCCTTCAGTATTCACCAGTGAGAGGGACCTTGACGTTTATGAGGAAACATGAAACAGGCTGATATGCTGGAACAGGTTGATGTTAGGAAGGAGAATGTGCTAGAAATTTTGAAAAACATGAGGATAGATAAGTCTCCTGGGCCAGATGGGATTACTACGGGAAGCGAGGGAAGTGATTGCGGCACCTTTGGCAATGACTTTGCATCCTCACTGTCCACTGGAGTAGTACCAGGTGATTCGCAGGAGGCAAATGTCATTCCCTTGTTCAAGAAAGGGAATGGGGATAATCCTGGAATTACAGTCTTATTTCTGTGGTGGGCAAATTATTGGAGAGGTTTCTGAGAGATAGTATTTATGATTATTTGGAAAAGCACAGTTTGATTAGAAATAGTCAGCCTGGCTTTATGAGGGGCAGGTCATGCCTCACAAGCCTTATTGAATTCTTTGAGGATGTGACAAAACACATCAATGAAGGCAGAGCAGTGGATGTGGTGTATATGTATTTTAGCAAGGCATTTGATAAGGTTCCACATGGTAGGCTCATTCAGAAAGCAAGGAGGCATGGGATTCAGGGAAATTTGGCTATCTGGATACAAAACTGGCTGTCAATTGGAAGACAGAGAGTGGTAGTAGATGGAAAGTATTCAGCCTGGAGCTCGGTGACCAGTGATGTTCTGCAGGGATCTGTTCTGGGACCTCTGCTGTTTGTGATCTTTATAAATAACTTAGATGAGGAAGTGGAAGGGTGGGTTAGTAAGTTTGCTGATGACACAAAGGTTGATGGAGTTGTGGACAGCATGGAGGGCTGTTGTAGGTTGCAATGGGACATTGACAGAATGTAGAGTTGGGCAAAGAAGTGGTAGATGGAATTCAACCCGGAAAAGTGTGAAGTGATTCATTTGGGAAAGTCGAATTTGAATACAGAATACAGGGTTAATGGCGGAATTCTCAGCAGTGTGGAGGAACAGAGGGATCTTGGGGTCCACGTCCATAGGTCCATCAAAGTTGCTACCCACGTTGATAGGGTTGTAAAAAAGCATATGGTGTGTTGGCTTTCATTGGCAGGGGAATTGAGTTTAAGAGCCGTGAGGTTATGCTGCAGCTCTATAAAACTCTGGTTAGACCACACTTGGAATATTGTGTTCAATTCTGGTCACCTCATTATAGGAAAGATGTGGCAGCTTTAGAGAGGGTGCAGAGGAGATTTACCAGGATGCTGCCTGAACTGGAGGGCAGGTCTTATGAGGAAATGTTGAGGGAGCTAGGGCTTTTTTCATTGGAGCGAAGAAGGATAAGAGGTAACCTGATAGAGGTTTACAAGATGATGAGAGGCAGAGATAGCGTGGATAGTCAGAGACTTTTTCCCAGAGTGGAAATTACTATTATGAGGGGGCATAATTTTAAGGTGATTGGAAGATGGTATAGGGGAGATGTCAGAGGTAGGATCTTCACACAGAGAGTGGTGGGCGTGTGGAATGCACTGCCGGCAGTGGTAGTGGGGTCAGATACTTTAGATACTTTTAAGCAACTCTTGGATAGGCACATGGAGGATAGTAAAATGTAGGATATGCGGGGTGGATTGATCTTAGTAGGATAACATCGTGGGCCAAAGGGCCTGTATTGTGCTGTACTGTTCTATGTGCTATGTTCTAACTCAAAATGTGCAATGACCAGCGTAAAACTGATTCACAGTTCTGTAGTACAAGTTTGAGGCCTTTGTTTTCAGTACCTAGTTTTGCTCTGTCTGTTAAACACAGTGATTTAAAGATGTTTGCATATTTGGGCATCTCACATCTAGTGAATGTCCCTTGTCTTTTGCAAATGGCAGGATTCTGATGAAAATGAGAAGTAAGCTATGAGGAGGATGGTAACAATTGAGGAGGACTCGAACTGGTGAAATAGGCAGACACATTCAGATAGAATTTAATTTAGAGTGGTATGAAATGAAATGTTTTCGGAAGAAGAAAGAAGAGAGGTAATATGAACTAAATAGTATTAAATTTGAAGGAGATGCAGGGACAGAGATCCAGGATTACTCATGCACCTGTATTTTACCTTTGGTGACTTATGGAGAAGGACACCTAGGCTCCGTTAGACATCAGCATTTCCCAGTCTCTCACTATTTAAGAAATATTCTGCAGCTCTATTTTCCCTACTAAGTCAGATATCTGCACATTTTTCTAAATTGAATTCTATCTGCGAAGTTCTTGCCCACTCACTTAGCTTGTCTAAGTCTCCTTAAAACCTCTTTGCATCCTCCGGACCACTCATATTTCCACCTAGTTTTGCACCATCAGCAAACTTTGAAATATTATGTTTGTTCTCTACATCAACAACATTGATATAGGTTGTAAACTGCTGGGACCCAACCACTGATGATTCTTATAATACCACTTAGTTACAGCCTGCCAACCTGAGAATGACCCCTTTTCTGTTGATGAAGCAATTTTCAATGCTTGCTAGTATATGGAGGGGAATGTTGAAGTCTCCCTGTTAAGAGTCAGGAAATGATTCTGTATATATGATAAGAAGGTACTGTTCAATGGAATCGCACATGTGATGCTCGTTTGTTACAGCCTCAGCAATAAACAAGTATACAATGTGGGCACTGCTCACTCCATTAACTCTTAATTACTGCTTTGGGACCATAGGTAAACGACATGTGCAACTTCCAATGCTCAATGATGTCAACCAGATGCTTTAATGAGAAAACCACATATTGTTTACATTTTCTGGGAGGAAACCACCGCCTGCTGGGTCGGTGTGGATTCTAAAAGAGAAAATTAAACTGAATTTGAAGGAAAGCATTCATTCTCACCTAAAATGATTTGGCTTTTTTTTAGTGGAGATTTAATTCCAACAGTGTAAATGCAATTTCTAATACTTAACTCTGTTAAAAGCCTAATATAATTTTAACTTCTAACTTTAAATCCACCAGTTTATTGATAAGGTCCATCTTCCAAAAGACTATTCATACATTGTGGGAAATGAATGGAACTTACAAGAGACCGTAAAGCAATTTATAATTTAGTTACACATAATGCACAGAGGAAGTATTCCCAAAAAGTGCATGATTTGTCAGGAATACTTTCTGAAAAGCAGTAAATTATTTCTATGCAGCTAAGGCAATATGTTCGTGTAAGATGATTGATGTTCATTGAAACAAATTTTCTTTTCATTTAGTCACAAACTATGTTTACTTTTATGCTATAAAGGACCTGCAATTGTGATGCAGTTGTGTTTCATGCTGGTTATTCCATGTGTTGACTCAAATCTAAAGAAATGTTCCATTCTTGCCAATCACAAAATAAATGTGTTGACAATGCAAAAAATATGGTAACCCTGAAAGAAGAATGCAGTTTGTCTGTCAGTAATATATAATAGAACTGAACGCTTGTAACAATGGTTGCAGTTGACACAAAAACCTGCCGTGCTGGAGTTACTTGAACTGGCATCATATATGTCATTGCTAAATGACATATGCTTTATGTTCAGAACGTGATGAATTAGCATTTCAAATTTCTTCAATTATTTTTTAGTGGGCTGCAGCTAATTGGTGTACTTTGTTTCTGAACTGCATTTAAAGGCAGACTTTGCTTTTGAACTTCAAGTTGCAAGGCTGATTGTTGATCTGTGAGGTACTGCTGTGGGAAACTAGGAACAGTTGGGTGTGTTGATAAAATAGACACCTGTTGCACAGCCAACAGAGAGCAGCACGGGGATTAGTCAACCAGTAGCTTCTTTCAGTAATACTGAAGCCAACTATTCCACTGAGGGCCATTACTGTTAAATAAAGGATACTTACTACTGCCGATAGCTAGTTTATTTTACATGTTTGCTTAGATAGTTCGACGAAGTGCTATGTTTATAAAGTGCTTGAGAAAAGTAAACTATGTTTCTAAGGTGTAGGTCTCTGTAAAACATTTGTTCCAGTCTGGACAAAATGGAGGAGAATTCACACTATGAGCCTAAGGAGTGTCTGAAAGAGCCAGACAGCAGACACGTTATGGGTAAGAAGCCAATTCCTTGTATGCATTGACTACGGTACTATACTACTAGCTATTCTTCTTGTAAGCATCAAAGTTCAGTACTACGTAATTCAGAAATGATCTTTAAAAATACTAGTAATTTGCTGATAACGGATTCTTGCTGTATGCCAGGGTTGTTTGTTTTGTAGAAAGCTATCTTAAAATAGTTTGAATGATATATGGCATGTTCATGGTGATGTCAGAGTGTAAATTGAGTAACATGCACAGCAAATCAGATAGTGAGCAGTGGCTGTGCTTTCTAAACTAGAGGAATGTGAGTAGTTGAAGTCAACATTAACTATTTCATAGCATCATGCGTATTATGTAACATGAGAATGAATAGTTTACAGTAACCAATGCTCCAATCTAAGATGATAAAATCAGGGTAAATCTTTTTCAACTCAAGTAAGAGAGCTGTGACTGAGCTTCACCTGGATTAGTGCCAAAGAATCTGCTGGTTTATTTTGTATGGTGGAGGAACTGAGTGGCTCCATTAAATCTAGTTTTACATTCCTGAAACACTGAACCTGATTTAAACATTTAATCTCATATTCCAGTCTGAGGATTGTTTTGCGTTCAGCAGGCACACTATATTCTTTTAGATGTGTTGGTAGTAGTTTCAGATTTTGGATGTGCTTTTAGCAAGATGATAAAACCATAAGACGTAGGAGCAAACAGCTATATGGCTCATCGAATCTGCTCTAGGATTCAATGAGCTCATTGCTGACCATACAAAACCAGGGAAGTTAGGGATAGCAACAGATTGAAACGTATAATCTGGCAAAGATTAATAGTAAACCAGAGGACTGGGAAATTTTTAAATCAGCAAAAAAGGACCAAAAAATAATTAAAAAGGGTGAAAATAAACTTGAGGGTAAGCTTGCCAGTAGTTTCAAGATGAACAACAAAAACATCTTTAAGTGTATTAGAAATAAAAGAGAAACCAAAATGAACACAGGTCCCTTAGGGAATGAGCCCCAGGAATAATATTGGGAACCAGGAAATGGCAAAGAGTTAAATAAATACTTTGCATCGCCCTTCACAGCAGAAGACACTAATAGCATTTCAATATCACTAAATATTCAAGGGGCAAAAAAGAGAGAGGAAATAAAAATAGTAACTATCACTAGAGAAAAAAGTGCTGGGGAAACTAATGTGGATGAAATTCATTAAGTCTCCTGTACTTGATGGAATACATCCTGGAATATTAAAGGAAGTAGCTACAGAGATTGTGGATGTACTGGCACTAATCTTCTAAGAATCCTTAGTTTCAGAAAATGTCCTAGAGGATTTTGAAATTACTAATGTAATACCTTTATTTATAGAGGGAAAGAGAAAAAAAAAACTATAGGCTAGTTAGCTTAACATCTGTTATTGGAAAAATATCAGAATCTATTGTAAAGGATATGATAGCAGAGCAATGAGAATTACATAAGCAGAGTCAGCATGGCTTCACAAAGGGGAAATCATGCCTCACAAATTTACCAGAATATTTTTTGAAGAGGCAACAAGCGGGGTAGTGAAAGGGGAGGCAATGAATTTTATTTCTTTGGATTTCCAGAATGCTTTTGATAAGGTCTCACACATTAGGCTACTTAATAAACAGCCCATTGTGTTGGAGGTAATATATTATCATAATGACCCTAAGCTTCCAGTTGCCTGCCACTTCAACACACCACTGTGTTCCTTGGCCAGCAACTCTGTCAGTGCCCCAGTTGAACTCACTGTGAGCGAGAAGAACAGCACCTTGTTTTCCACTTGGGAACTCTGCAGTCTTCTGAACTTAGTATTGAGTTTAACAATTTTAGGACTTAAGCTAACTTCCCTCCACCGTCTTTCCCCCAACTCCCACACACTAGGCTTTGTCATCACATGGACTGCTACCACACACAACGCATTGTCAGCTACTAACATTAGCAGCTATTCATTCTTCGAGACTGACCTTTACCCACTCCTTTGTCTGATCAACTGTTTTTCATCTTGCTTTGGGTTATATCTCCACCTATTGTTTACTCTCCCCCCACCTTATCTTCTGCATAACTACCAACCTTTTCCAAGCTGCCATCAGTTCTGAAGAGGGGTCATTGGACCCGAAATGTTAACTCTGATTTCTCCCCACAGATGGAGACTTGCTGAGTTTTCCCAGCAATTTCTGTTTTTGTTTCTGATTTCCAGTGTCCGCAGTTCTTTTGGTTTTTCCTATATTATTATGGATTGGTTAACTAATTGAAGACAGAGTTCAGATAAGGGTGGCATTTTCAGAATGGCAACTTGTAACTAGTGGTGTGTCACAGGGAACAGAGTTGAGGCTACATTTATTTGAAACATGTATTAATGACTCCGATGAGGAAAGTGAATTTACAATAGTAAAGTTTACAGATGACACAAGAATTGGTGGAAAGACAAGTGGTGGGGTGATACAAAGAGGCAGCAAAGGCATATAGACAGGTCAATGACTATGGGGAAATGGCAGACATGTTGAATGATTACTTTGTCTCAGTATTAACAATAGAAAGGGAGGATAGCTTGCTGGAAATCCTGAAGAAATTAGTGGTGGATCAGGAACAGGGACTGAATAAAATTGACATAAGTAAAACATTGGTAATGAGGAAATTAATGGAATTAGCGAGTGACAAATCAGTGGGACCTGACAGTTTCCATCTGACAGTGTTAGGAAGTAGGGGAGTACATTGTAGATGCCTTAACTATAATCTTTTAGAGTTCCCTGGGTGCAGAAGTCATCGCTCTGGATTGGAAAATTGCACATCACTCTGGTTTGTACGAAGAGTGAGAAAGGAAAACCAGTGAATTACAGATCAGTTGACCTAGCATCTGTGGTGGGGAAATTGTTGGAGGCTTTAGTCAAAAATGGTATAACTGAACAACTTGAAATTTTTTAGTTAATCAGGGAGAGCTAGCATGGATCCATGACAAGTGGGTCGCGTCTGACAAACCTCACTGAATTTTTTGAGGAAGTAGTAGACAGGGGAATGTTTTGGATGTTGTTTATCAAATACCTCTGGCGGTTTGTATAAAGTCCCAAGTAAGCGATTCTTAGCTAAGGCAGAAGCTCATGAAGTTGAGGGCAAATTATTGACATGGCTGGGAAATTGGTTGCATGGCAGAAAGTAGGGATAATGGACAGGTACTCATATTGGCAGAATGTGACTAATGGTGTCCAACAAGGACTTGTGTTGGGCCTCAATTCTTCAAATTAGTTATTAATGACTTGGATAATGTCATAGAAAATCATATACCCAAATTTACAGCTGACAGAAAGTTAAGTGGTATTATTGACAGTGTAGATGATAACACAAAATTACAAAAGTTTATTGATAGATTAAGTAACCAGGCAAAACTGTGGCAGGTAGAGCGTTGGAGGCTGAGGGGTGATCTAATAGAGGTTTATAAAATCATGAGGGGCATGAACATGGTGAATACCCAAGGTCTTTTTCCCAGAGTAGAGGAGTCCAAAACATGCCCTCTAGTTTTGGACTCCACACAAATCAGGATTACACAAATCAGGCCTGTTTTCTCTAGAATTTAGAAGGTTAATGGGTTATCTGATCAAAGTCTTAAAAACGTTTACAGGGAAAGACAGGGTAAATAAAAGATAAACTATTTCCACTATTTGGAGATTCTAGAACTTGGGGACATTGTCTGAGAATTAAGGCCAGACAGTTCAGGAGAAATTTTAGGAAGCACTTATACACCCAAAGGGTGGTGCATGTTTGGAACTCTTGGAATTCTGGCAGTAGATGCTAGATCTGTTGTTAATTTTAAATCTGAAATATAAACATTTTTGTTATACAAAATTATTGAGGGATATGGGACAAAGACAGACATATGGATATAGGCTACAGATCATCCATGATTTCATTGAATGGCTTGAGGGGCTGAATGGCCTACTCCTGTTCATAGGTTCCTATGTTAAGTAAGTAGACAGAAGCTTGTCAGATAGAAAAGGATGTAGGGAACATAGAAAATGTGAGGTTATGCATTTTGGGAGGGAGAATACAGGAACCGAATATTATTAAATGGAGAAAGTCTGCAGAAAGCTACAGAACAGAGAAATTGGGGAGACTTGGTCCATGAATCACAAAAAGCTAGTATACAGGTTCAACAGATAATAGGCAAGATAAATGGAATGTTGTTCTTTATTTAAAGCAAATGGAGTATTTAAGTACAGAAATTTTGCTAAAACTATACAAGGCACTAGTCAGGCCACAGCTGGAATACTGTGAACTGTTTTGGGTCCCTTTTCTAGGAAAAGTACATGACACAAAGCTGGGTAGGAGTGTGAACTCAGAGGAGGATGCAGAGATTCTTCAGTATGATTTGGAAAAGTTGGGAGAGTGAGAAAATGTTTGACAAATGAAGTACATTGTGGAAAAATGTGAGGTTATTCACTTTACTGGCAAATACATAAAACCAGATTATAATCAGAATGATGATACATTGGGAAAGGGGAATGTTCAATGAGATCTAGGTGTACATTAGTTCCTGAAAGTAAGCAGGCAAGTGCAATAAGTTTGAAGAAGGCAAATGGTATGTTGCCCTTCATAGCAATAGGATTCAAATACAGGAGCAGGGATATCTTGCTGCAGTTAGTTATACAGGGCCTTGGTGAGATCACACATTGTATTGTGTGCAGTTTTGCTCTCCTTATCTGAGGAAGGATTTTTCTGGCTATGGATGGAATGCAACAAAGGCTGATTCCTGGAATGGCAGGGCTGAAGTACGAAGAGAGACTGGATTGGTCAGGACTATATTCACTGGATTTTCGAAGAGTGGGGGTAATCTCATAGAAACCTATAAAATTGTAACAGGACTAGACAGGGGTAAAGCAGGAAGAATCTTCCCAATAACCGGGGGAGTGCAGAACCAAGGTCACGGTGTAAGGATATGTGGTAAGACTTGGATGAGAATTTTTTTCACTGAGAGAATGGCGAGCCTGTAGAATTCTGCCACAGAAAGTGGTTGAGGCCAAAACAATATTTTCAAGAAAGAGTTAGATATAGTTCTTGAGTCTAAGGGAATCAATGGATACTGGGAGAAAGTAGGGACAGGGTACTGAATTGGGCGATCAGCCATGGTCACATTTAATGGTGGAGGAGGCTCAAAGGTCTTGATAGCCTACTCCTGCTCCTATTGTCTATGTTTTCAAAACATTGGAGGTTGTCCAGAGAAGGTTTTACAGTCTGATACAAGATAAGGAGGGGCATCTTATGAGCATACATTGAGTAGGTTGGGCTTGTACTTGCTGTAATTTGTAAGAATGAGAGGTGACCTTCCTGAAACATACAAGATTCTTTGGGAACTTGACAGGGCAGATATAGAAGAATTACTTCCCTATGTAGGAGAATCTAGGACCAGAGGGCATAACTTCAGAATAAAGGATCACACATTTAAGACAAAGATGAAGAAGAATTTCTTCCGAAGGTGGTGAATCTTTGGAATTCTTGATAGCAGAGGGCAGTTGAGCCTGGGTCATTTAGAATATTCAAGGCTGAGGCAGGCAGATTTTTAACCTTTAGGAGAATTGATGGTTATGGGGAAAGGCAGGAGGTGGAGTTGATTATCAGATTAGATCATTGAATGGTGGAGCAGACTCACTGGACTGTATGACTGACTTCTGTTCCTACATGGCCCTTTATAGTCTTATTGTCTTACAATATTCTAGATGTAGTCTGATGAGTACCTTGTATAATTACAGCAAAACTTCCCTACTTTTATACTACATTCCCTTTGAAATAAAGGCCAGCATTCCATTTGCCTTCCCTATTACCTGCTGAACTTGGATGCTAGCTTTTTATGATTCATAGACTACGACTCCTAATCCATCTGTGCTGAAGCTTCCTGTAATTTTTCTCCAATTAACTAACATTCAGCTCCTCTATTCTGCCTTCCAAAGTGCATTACCTCACATTTTCCCACATTATATTCCATCTGCCAAGTTTTGCCCAACCATTGAGCTTGAGGATATTTATTTGTCGACTCTTTATGTCAATTTGCCTTCCCACTTATTTTTGTGTCATCCTCACATTTGGTGATAGTACATACAATCCCCTTGTCCAATTTATTAACATATATAGTTAGTAATTGTGGCCCCAGCATTGATCCCTGTGGCACTCCACGAGTTGCAGTTGCCATCCTGAGAATGCCCCCCTCATTCCTTATTCTACTAGTTATCCAATCTCCTATCTATATGCTCAACACTATCTGCTTTCATCTTTTTGAATAGCCTTATCGAATGCCTTTTGAAAATTGAGATACTACCAGTTCCACTTTACCTATCTTGCTTAATTGTTCCTCAAAGAATTCTAATAAATTTGTCAGGCATGATTTTCTCTTCATGATATCATGCTGACTCTGTTTGATGATATTATTTATTTCTGAATGTTTTGCTATTGCATCCTTTATAATGCACTCTAACATTTTTGTAATAATCAATATTAAAATGATTGTTACCTTTTTTTTTGTATTCCTGCCTTTTTGAATAAGTGTGTTATATTGGGCTCTGGCCAATCCTCTTGGACCCTACAATAATCTAATGATTCTTGGAAGATTACTACCAGTGCATTCATTATCTCTGTCGCTGTTTCCCTTTAATATCTTAAAATGCACCTCATGAGAAATAGAGGTCCTATCAGCCTTAGCCCCTTTAGCATCCCTTGTACTTTTTCATAATTGTTATTACATTTATTTTGTCACCCCCTTTTGCCCTTTGATTATTTAGTAATTGGAATGCCATTAATGTTTCATATCATGAAGACTGATGCAAAGCATTGATTCAACTCCCATGCCATTAAGAGGTCCCCATTATTATTTCCCTGACCTATCCTACATGGGACCTATGCTCACTTTGGGCTCTCTCTTCCTTTTTAGGTATTTAAGCAAACACTTTACTGTCTATTTTTACATTACTTGCTAATTTGCCTCAAACTTTATTTTCTTCCTTTTTTTGTCATCTTGTATTCGTTTTTAAAACTTTCCTAATCTTCTGGTTTGTTGTAACCATACCCATGTAATTGCTTTCAATTTGATATTATCCATAACTTCTTTTGTTCACCATAGTTGTTTTATCCCCTTCCTAGAATCCTCATTCCTCACCATTAAAAGCTATTTTCTTAAGAGACTGACAATGTTCATCATACTGTCTTTTTTCTTGTTAAACTCATTTCCTAGTCCAGTCCAGCTCACTCTGACCTTATTCCTCTTAAAGTGACCTCAGACATTTCCAACCCAAGCTTTCCACTCTGAAAATGAAAGCTATTTTCAGGAAAAGAGAGAAGATAAAAGATGGGAGACCTAAACCCATCCAAAGCCAATACTTTTACTTTAAAGCCTAGAGGTACTCACCAATCCTACTCTGATTAGGCCAAAGCAATAAACCACGTTTTTCCTCCTTGCTTAAGGTAATCAACCCTAGTGCTCTATTGTAAGTCACGTGCAGGTATTTTGGCCACTTGTATATTGCTCCCGATACAAAAAGTCTATCCAGGCGACAATGAGGATCCAAATTCATCGGGTTCTTAATTAAGTTGCACTTTCTCTGGAACTCTTGAAAACAAAACTCCTGCTTAAGGCTGCCAACTACAGAATTTAAACATAGATTTCAGTTTAATATTAACTTCAAACCACAAACAAAATTCAGCTAACTTACATTTGTGCAAAATAAAGATTTATACATTTTTACCCAACAAATGCACATACTCAGTCCTAGATTGAACTGAATTGAGTGCAGTAACATTTGCTGTGTTCTCTTTAATTCACTCATGGGATACGGGCATCACCAGCAAGGCCAACAATTTTTGCCTTCCCTGATTGTCTCAGAGAAGTAGCCTTAGATTAAAATGCAACACCAAAAAGACACTAAGGGATTTTTAAACCGCCATTTCTTGATCTTCTATTTTGTACTAGACACTATTCCCCCTATTAAACTTAATCTTTGTGTATGTTTGATGTAATGTTTTATCATTTTTCTTGGGGTTAGGTAATGATGCGCATCAAAGAACCAATGCAGGCAAGATGGGCTGAATGGCCTCCTGCGCTGTGATAGTTTTGTTTTACATAATAGTAATAAAATTCCTCTTACTTTCACTCAAAAAAACCTTGTAATTGGCTCCTTAATTTGAACAACTATAATGAAAATATTTGGTTAAAAATATTATTTGGTTAACGTGTGATATTGCCGCTTTTTAACATAAAAATAATTTTGCAGCCAGCTGAAGGAGCTAAAAAGAGGGGAGCTGATTCACCCCTCCTCACTTGTCTGTAACAGCCATTTATCTTTGGGGTGCCAAGTGGCTGTGATTCCTGCTTTTGGAAATACCCCGTAATAATAGGAACACATTGCACTTTCCTCCTTATTCAAAAGCCTGGTAATATTCTGGCCATATTTTGCAAAAGCAGGAAAGGAGAAAAATAATGTTTCTAGATAGCTAATTACTGTTTCATACTTGTGTAACTGATACTATTTGGTTCCTAGTCCAATTATGCTTTGATTTTAAAATTTGTTGTCCTTATTTTCTAATCCCTCCATGGTCCCTAAAGCCTTCTGAAACCTCTATATCCCTCTAATTCTGGCCTCATAAGCATCCCCAACTTAATTATTGTAGCAATGACAGCTGTGCCTTCAGTTACCTTGATGTCAGGTTCTGCAATGCTCTCTTTAAAATTCTCTGCTTCAGTCCCCCGATCTTAATATGTCCCTATGCAGTTTGGTGTAATATTTTCATTGAAATGGTTACAGTGCAAGAGAAAGCACTTATCCCATCATGACTGCACCAGTTCTCAAAATAAGCAATTCATTTAATGCTATTCTCTTGCTATCTCCCCAAAATCCATCACATCGTTCCTTTTCCGATGATAATCTCCTTTTGAATGTTTAAATTGAACTTGCCTCCATTACAGTACCAAGCAGTCCATTTCAGACATTAACCACTTGCTGTGTCAAAAAGTGTTTATTTGTGTTAGCTTTTGCTTCCTTTCCCAGTGCAAGTTCAATACAACATGGATCAATATGCCGCATATTCACTTATAGTGCAGAGCTTTCATGGCTCCCAAATGAAGTAAATCTTTATATAGTTACGTAGCTATACAGTTCAGCTCTTTTTCAATAGAAGGTACTGTAAATTTTCTCTGTGCACAATTCCAATGAAAATTTAATGAAATAAATAAGTTACGGTATAAGCTTTCATATTTAACAAAACTGATTGGATCTAAAGGTCATTTATTTTGGAAAGACTCAGTACAGTTCATTGCAGAAAAAAAAATGTAACAAAGCAGCCATTAAATGATAAATTCAAAATCCAGCAGGATCGCTAGTGAAGAAAATAAAGTACAAATTACATAACGTAAAGGGGAGGCAATGGCCTGATTGTATTATCCCTGGACTGTTAATGCAGAGACCGAGGTAATGTTCTGGGGACCTGGTTCAAATTCTGCCATGGTAGATGGAATTTGAATTCAATTTTTAAAAAATCTGGAATTTAAAATCTAATGATGACCATGAATTTTTTAAAAATTCATTCACGGGCTGAGGGCATCGCTGGCCAGGCAGCATTTATTGCCCATCCCTAATTGCCCAGAGGGAAGTTAAGAGTCAACCACATTGCTGTGAGTCTGGAGTCACATGGAGGCAAAACCAGGTAAGAATGGCAGTTTCCTTCCCTAAAGGACATTAGTGAACCAGATGGGTGTTTTTTTCCTGACCATCGACAATGGATTCATGGTTATTACCTGGAGAAGTCATGTCCTGCACATGCACCAGTTAGCCAGTGGTTCCTTAAAGTTGTTGTTTGAGACCACCAAGCAACATGCAAGTAACATTATAACATTTTATATTGTGGAAGTCTGTCGTCTAGCTATAATGCAGTTTTGCTTCCTAGACTCCCAAAATTCATGAAATATTGGACTTCCACCATACTTTAAATCTGTCTTGATCTTTCCAGGTGAAAACAGATTTTCCATATCTACTTTGTCCATATTTCCCATGATCTTGAACATCTCTATTAAATCTCCTCAAATAAAAGCTGGACGTTCTGGAGGAACATGGGTGTGGCAACGTTTGTGGAGAGAGAAACCGTGTTAATATTTCAGCTGCAATATAGTACTTCTTCAGAACTGAAGAAAAATAGAAACGTGATGACCTCTATCTACAGCGGAAGGTCAGGGGAAGATAAGAGGGAGACAGAGATTAAAGATCGAAGGAATCACAGATCAAAAGACAATGGAAGTGGTAATTGCAGAGAAGAGCCATAGATTTAGAGTAGCTGTTAATAGCAGATTTTAGATCAGTTCTCATCCAAAGAATAGGCTCAAAGGGCAAAGTGGCCTATTCCTGCTTTTAATTTGTATATTCTGGTGAAAGCAAACCCATAACAACAAGACATTGGTGGTGGGGCTGGAGGTAGGGAGAGCGGAACAAATCAGAGGACAGTGTTCATGTTCACGTCACCTCTCAACCTCTTCTTCAAGGAGAACAGAACTGACTTCAATTTTCCTGTGTGCCTCAAGCCATTCTCATGAATCTTTTGAGACAACAAGGTGCAGGGCTGGATGAACACAGCAGGCCAAGCAGCATCATAGGAGCAGAGAGGCTGACGTTTCGGGCCGAGACCCTTCATCAGAAAAGGGGGAGGGGAAGGGGGTTTTGAAATAAA